>NC_134570.1:40426362-40726362 GCF_050947875.1 Dermacentor variabilis | reverse complement strand
GTCTAGCGACTCTCATTGCTCAATTTATCTAGACTTGGCTTTGATGACCGCTTCGATCAGGCTTCTGTGCTGCACTGCTGGATTCAACTACCCTAGGTAGGCTACATGACTTAGGAGACACGCAAACGGCCTTCAGATAGTTTGTTATAGTAATCCACACACTTAGCACAACAAATTTGGAATTTTGTGATGTCCGTAGCTGCCTACAATAGGCAAAGCCTGGGACAGAATGCTTCGTTATAGTATTGCAAAAACTACAGCATATTTTTTTTCTAGCTCGGATGCAGAAATTCGGCATTTGTTATGCAAAAAGAAAACTCTGAAGAAGAATATACAAGGGTGCTTTTTCTGATAACGCGGTTCTCTTATCACTTGTCTAGTGCTAGACACATGAGACATCAAACGTAATGCATCACAAAGCCTTGAAACCACTTCAACGCTTCTTTGAAGACGCAATATTATGTGTATCGACACCAGAACAGCGTATGCAAATGGTAGTATCGAACTCGCACGTGTGAAACAAGCCTATGTGGCTCAGACACCCGCGGACTTCACTTGCCCTGAAACTCTTCGAGGAATAACTTCACCCTTGGTGACACCAGAACACCATGTATACACCGTAGATTTATCGCTGCATTCCATCGCTTTATTTTATATCCGATACTAATAACCAAGTCAAACGGAGTAGCCGTCGCCAGCAAACGGTGACAAGCCCCATACGGGGGCATTACATAAGAAGTGGGATTACAATAGTTGAAACAATAGTAGTTAAAGTGAGAGAATCGCTGACACTCCTTCCGTGAATGCAGATGAACCGGTGATGGCAGCGATTTATTTTCATGTCAACAAAAAAAAATCTGTTCTTGATGTACGCCTGCTAAAAGTTTCTTGCTCCTTTCTGATATTGTTTTGTTAACAGTAAGGATGCGAAGTTCTGAAAGGGTATGTGAGACTTCATGCAAAATTATCATGAAAGGCATGCTTAAGAAACTCGCCTGCTTCCAAAACGCCGCAGTAACGCGCGCTTGCGACTGGTTCTGTCGCTATGACAACGTACTGTATCAATGGTCTCGTTGTACGTCGGAGCTGCAGAAAGTTGTAGAAAGAAAATTTAAAAAATAAAGATATAAAGAAAACGGTGCTGTTGTGGCAAGGATCGCCTCTATAATGATAGACAAATTTATCGAGAACGTAGGTCACTTTTAAACGGCGTAAATTTCCTGGGGCGCTAGAAGAGATAAGGGAAGCGATTAAGTGAAACACTGGCGGATAAAAAGCAAAATCAAGAATACCCGGCATTAAACTTGACCGTCAGTGCCTCCTACGTCAATTTTATTTCCAGCGTCTTTCTTAATCGTGAAGAGGCAGTTATTTGCACTTTTCTTCAGCGTAAGAGTGTTAACAGGTTCCTTTCCTTTCTCTTATGATTTCAGCAGCATGCTTCGGTGCGAACAGGGAAGTTCATGTGCGTTAAACTCCTGCTTTTGCACTTCTCTCCCCTTAAGGTACCAGCTGATGGTATCACGTGGGATACATGCGTTCCTCTAGAGTGAGTAATCAGGATTTTGGCCGAAGCGCTGTTGTTTCTTTGTCTGCATCTGTGTTCATTATTAGGAACTTAGTCCACCCACGGGCCGCTGCACGTTTTCAGCGTACTGGACGAGCCTATTGAATTTGTACCACGTGACCATTACTCGCTCACTCCAGCACCCCCGTCGATGGGCAAAAGAACGCCAGCGGGTTGTGTAGGAGGAATCACAATGTTATTTAATTAGCGTCTTGTGGGTCTAAATATCTGAAGCTGGAAAATGGGAAAGAATGCCTAAGTACAACAGAAGCATTTTTAGAATTGAGGTTGAACAGCGCGAATAAAACAAGCACACCAGGAAACGAATACCACAGACAAGCGCTGACTGCCACCGGAAGTAAAAAACTTCCAATTGGCAGTCAGCGCTTGTCTGTGGTATTTGTTTCCTCGTGTCCTTGTTTTATTCACGCTGTTCAACCTCAGTTCTAAATATGAACCAACTAGCGCTCATCAAGATCTTACTAACAGAAGCATGTTTGCCTAAAAGGTGACATCGACATCGTTGTAGGGTACTCGCTGAGAATGATGGTTACGCACGTAACCCTGTATTGCGATATCACGAAAAAAAAGGAAAGCAAGAAACACAATAAAAAAAGTGTATGTAGCGCGGAGAATTCGTAATATAGGCAGCCGCGTGGCGTAGCGCCGAGAAATATGCGCCAAGAGTGAAAAACGAACGAATAAAAAAAACAGAAGTGCAGTCAAAATGTGCTGAGGTCAAAGACCGCTTCCGGAAATGAGGCAGCCTTCGTAACTGCGGCGCTGCAGGCATCAAAGGAGGAGGTACGGTCGTCAGTGTGTTTATGGGTGGGTTCGTGAAGCGAGATAGCGGAGACAGGGTGGGGCGGATGGTTAAGGGGGGAAAAGAGCTGAGCCGGCGAGAATTACGCCATGAGTGTAGATTTCGGAGTGAGGGAGGAGGCACACCGCTGCCGAAAAGAGTGCCAGTTATCGGAACTCAGCTGCAGCTCGTGCCAGTGATCGTGGTATTCGTACGCGAATGAGCTGTTTGGGCGGAGCGGAAAGATAAATGAGCAAGAAAAGGAAATCAGGTGTGATAGGTGCACGTGGATGCTGTGTAAAGGAAAAACGGTGATCGAAGAAAAAAAAGGAGATATGTGGTGAAGAGCATAAATTATGAACCAAAGGGCGAGCAGGGGGGAGGGGGGGAGGGGGTTAGTCTGTAGAAGAGTGGGATTGCAGAGCGTGCATTTTTCTTTCAAGCTTCGCCCGTCAAACTGCTCGCTTCTTTCGAGTGCAGCGTATCGACAACTGACGACGTGACGGCGGTGCGTGGTCTTCACGGCAATACTTACTTTTGAAAGCGAAAAGGCAGCGCGCTGTATTGCTAGCTTTACTGCTGAGCTCGTTAGTTGGGCACGGATTTGTCTTGTTTTATTGTCATAGCAATTATATGGACACTCCAGGCGCACTTCTACCGTCGCCGTGATGTTTCGTAGAAAGTCCAAGGGCGGTAACACCGTCGCCGTGTGGCGAGTGGTGTATGTGCGAACGAAAGCGTGCGAGCTAAGCGCGAGCGCGAGCCGACGATGATGGCTCAATCTCGAGAGCGCCGTTTTCCGTAGCGCGCAAGGCACCGTGGGAAAGGGAGGGAGGGGGAGGGGTGCTCTACGCCGGCGGTGATTGCGTATGGCACGGCCCCGCGGGCCCTGTCTTGAAAGCAATCTGCGATGAATGCAGAGAGAGAGAGAGAGAGAGGGGGGGCAAATGATAAGGAAAGGTAGGGAGGTTAACTAGGACTGAGCCCGGTTGGCTACCCTACACTGGGGAAAGGGAAAAGGGGACGGAAAGATTAAAAGAAGAAGAGAAAGTCCACCGGGGATATCGTTCAGTCACTCAGTCCGGATCATAGTCGCTGACTCAATCCAGTAGCCTTCAAATATGCAGAGTCTGTGTGCACCAGCACTCATATCCTTGTGCGCGCTTTGTTCTCGCCGCTTGCTTGGGCGTTGAAGCTAGAGGCAGCGAGAGGCCAATTCGCGGGCTTCTGCTGCCGCGCTTCCTCACAACAGCCTGTTGACAGCGAGTGGGCGCGGTCATCGAGTGAGATGTGTGCATGTTTGCTTACGCATGCGTTACACCATGGTTGTTCATTTAGTCAACGAGCGAATGCTTGCAAGTTCATACGACCGCTAAAACTGCTATCGTTACTTCGTAATGTTGTCTACTATGTGGCTATAGGAATTGATGCTTCGCCTTTCGGGCGAAATTGCGAGTTTTTCACGTGCAAGATCGAAGCGCGGCCAGTCTGTTTGATTTGTATTCGCTCTTTCCCTTTATTGTCTTCTGGATTGGCAAGTAATCGCTGTTCGTCACGCAATCTGTAAAAAGAATGCATCGCTCACTTATTTCTAACATCACTTGATTATGTGATCGCAGCTATAACAAGGGGCCTGCCCACGCTTAGTTGCGTTAGCCTTGTGGTGAGCCTTTTGCAGCACCGCCTTTTTTTTTTTTTTTTACTGTGAATATGAAAACTCTTTCTTTATGTTTTTGTCCGTGCTTTCATGCTAACTACATCTATGCTGGATGAAACATGAACGCTGCAACTGGATTTCGCACTCTTCGCCACAAAATAAAAGAATTATATATATGTAATATATTACATTTTTTGTACCGAATTATGTCAGATTATATTCGCTGCTCGCGACGTAGACTTGGCAGATGACGCGTGCTCTCTAATAGTTTTATTTCTTCAGTTGCTTGCGCTGGCCACATAACCTAACGTGATATGGCCCTACGTAACTCGTAGCAGTTGGCTGTAGAGAAAAGCTTAAAAACCTTCGTAATTTACTGTGTGCCCAGAATGACTGAGCGAGAATCGCGGAAAATAAACGCTTTCTCTTCTCACCTCTCTCTCTCTCTCTCTCTCTTTAAATCCCCTTTAATGCAACATGATCCCGGACATAGGAGTAGTTCGATCTGCTTGCTGAGCTAGATGCTCATCAATAGTCACGTGATAAAAGCAGCGGTTCTTTCTATCAGTCTATCTCTCTCTCTCTGTCTGTCTCTTTGGTACACCTGGATAAGTACGGCGCTATTCAACGCCTAACTACAAGGTGACAGGCACACATCGCTAGTGGCATGACCGAAACAGGAACATTCTTGGGACTTATGCCGAGCACAACACAATTCGTTCATTACGCTAGCAGCTTGCACGTGCGCGAGTAAGAGAGTGACAGAGTGGAAAAGAAATAAGGAAGCTGTGGCCCAATGTTTATGGGGAGATGACGACAGAAAAGGTTGTCACTCGAGCGAGCGCAATTCTCAAAGGGCGGCTTGCGTTCGGTGCTTCACTTATTAAAGATCTATAGCTGTCACACACGTGCCAAACTTTGCTCGAAACGGAGGCAAATGAAGATGCGTAAACCATCCTCGTGATGACAAATTCGCCAACGCGGCGATGCGTTATTACTTTTAAGCTGCATGATGCATTGCGTATGTGTGTGTATTTTTTTAAGGTTAATGCCACGCGGGCCTAGCAAATAGCGTGCGCGTCTCCACGTAAACACCTATGGCTCGCACAACGCCAGCTATTAGGCGGCTAACGAGCTGCATAATTAATTAATTCCGTGCGTCCCTCAGTGCATGCGTTTTCTAACAGGTTTTCCTGTTGTGTAGTTCTCAGATGCCTTCGTCCACGCCTGCTTGTATACATAACGTGTTAATTCGAAGCCGGTGGTCGGATGCCTCTTTCATTGAAGGAGTGTAGAGGTAGAAATTTCTTTGCTGCATTTGCGTGGAAGGATATTCTCGAAAGCGCGGAGGTGAGTCACGTCCTTTTTTCACATTACGGGCTTGCGCTTCCGCTTTCCCTCAAGGTATATGAAACATTCCGAAATACAATTCGGGAAAATTAGAGCGAGTGAATTTGTTAGTCCAAGGAACGATCGATTAGCCCTCCAAGTAAATAATGAAAGAATGCCTCTGGGCAGCTTACGAAATTTAATTTGCTTCTTACCTGGACGTACGACCACTTACTGCCAAGACGCCCGCGCTTAAATTAAACAAATTTTTTGGGTTTTAGCTGCCAAAACCACGATCTGACTTTATGGGGCACGCCATAGTTGTGTATGTGTGTGTGGAAGATTAATTTCGACACCTTGGGGTTCTTTAACTTGCACCTGAGTCTAGATACACAACTCTTCTTCAATTTCGCCCCCATTGAAGTGTGACTGCAGGGCTTGGATCGAACTCGCGGCTTCGAGCTCACCAACGCAACGCCATAGCCACAGCGGCAACGCCATACACCTGAGGCATGAAAACATTGTCCACATCTGTCTCTGTGGTCGTGAACGTCGCTGGCTAACCCTCCCAAGAAAAGTGTTCGTACGTAACACAGGTGTCGAAAAAGTGAACTAGAAAACACCTGCCCCCGTATCTCATTGGATAAAGCATCGCAGACTTCGTGTAGAGGTTGTGCAATCGGCTCCCACGGAGGGTAGGCTTATCTTGTTTTTTTTCCCTTTCATTTCCTTTCGGCCTAATAGTTCTACATATCAACAACAACAAATAACTTGTTTCCACTAATGCTTTCCTTGCTTCCATTCTTTATTGTCTTACGGGGTTGTTGCTGACAAAAAGTCGAGTACCTGAACTTCTCTAATTCTCACCAAGAAGGAAGATTTTCATTACGTGAGACTGCAGCCGTCAGATCTCGGAACGAGCAGTTAGCCCCAGAAATAACATAACGCGAGCACTTCAACTGCGAAAATTGCGGCGGAGATCAAAGGCTTGGCCTTTGCTTAACACCGGCGGATCGGAATGGCTAACTACCGCAATCAGTCCACCGCTTGGATGTGTTGTTCTAGCTGAAAAATAATTTCAGGAATAATTAATGGACGAAAAAAGGTTCACGGACAATTTTTTTTGCCGCGTTACACCACTCGAACGGAGTTTCTCCGAGCGGAGACAGAAGGAAGCTTTCTATCGAGAAAATTCAGTGCCCTTCCACTCTAATAATATAATAATATTTGGGGTTTTACGTGCCAAAACCACTTTCTGATTAGGAGGCACGCCGTAGTGGAGGACTCCGGAAATTTTGACCACCTGGGTTTCTTTAACGTGCACCCCCCCCCCCCCCTTCCACTCTGTGAAGAAGGAATGTGAATGTGTGCCCCTTAATGGCGAACTGCACCTCCGCCGCGGGTCGACCCCGCATTGTACGACCTTCGGGACCGGCCCTCGTACGGGGAGTGCTTAGCGCCTGCTTTACTTCCGCCGCGGGTCGGCCCGGCATTGCGCTATCTTCGGGATCGGCCCACGTATTGGGAGTGCTTAGCACCTGCTTCACCTCTGCCATGGGTGGACCTGGCATTGCACTTTCTTCGGGATCGGCCATACCCATGGGGAGTGCTTAGCACTTGCTTCAACTCCACCGCGGGTGGGCCCGGCATCGCATTATCTATCGGGATAGGCCCACGTACGGGGAGTGATTAGCGCCTGCTTCACTTCTGCCGAAGGTTGGGCCAGCGTTGCACTATCTTCGAGATGGGCCCACATATGAAAAATTGTTGGTCTATGTCCACGGAGACGAGATCCAGAACCTAGCCATGAACAGCTACGCTCTAAGAGCCAATCTGCCGTAGATCTATTCGTTTATAGGGCACCCTTGCGTTTGAATTTTGCGCCAGCAATAAAGCAATCGAATAAAGTAAGGAAGGCAATCGCCTGCTTTTATTTTCTTGCTTGTTATTGTTTTTGCTCTACACTTGCATCAACAAACACTATTCTTTGATAGCGCATAATAGCTTAGGATGGAATTATTAACCTGATTGTGCTTAACATTCGTGGAAATTGCAACTGATCAAGTAGTGTAGTTATCGTCATTCAATTAAACTTAACAAAATGGACGCCGAAGCGAAAAAAAAATAAAGGCAATTGACCGAAGTAAAATATTTGATGGACTAGTTAGACTAAAAATTCGCGAGTGCTTTCAATGGACGCAGGAGAAGCATAAGAGGAATTTTGTCATTCAGTGGCTCTAATTAGGATTGTAAGAAAGGAGGTCATTTATAGCACTTCGTAATGTGCAGCCTGGAGGTAAATACATCCTTCGTAATTGACTATGTACACAGAAGGTGTCTCAAATTCAATTCGACTGTACCAGCGGCGGAACGACTTAACGGCCCGAGGTTGTTGTTCCTAACATGCTGTACAGATTCCTTGGGAAAAAAAAAAAACGCAGTACAAATTACCAGCAAAGGACATGAATAAAGTCTTAATGATGAAGCGGCGTGAGTGTTGTCTGCAGACTTTAATGTGTCGTATTCCGGAACTTCGGAAAAAGGACTGTTCTAAACGGAAGCACGATAAATATGTATAATAAAAAAAAAGTCGCAGCCCTGTAAATGTACACTCAGCCCAGTCGCAGCGTAAGCTGGAGGAGCGGTTCCATAGGAGCTCCATTTTCGGCACCACGCACAGCCGTGTCTTTGCGCCGAAGTCTCTTCGTTCCGTCTTCACGAGAAGGACCTGAACTGTCCGCTCGGCGTCGACGGCAAGCTGCGGCTTGGGCTGCTCTCTGCACAGCGGTCGGCTGAAACCGATTTTGCCAGGTTGCAGCCGCGCGCGCAGCTCTAGGATTCGCTTCTTCAGCAGCGGTTTGTAACTCGCGAGGAGGCGCCACATATAGCGTGTACCGAAGAGTAAGCACAGGTATCCAGACTACATGGCGCACATGTCATATCCCTTGACTCGTGGCACGGTACGTTGCTGTTGATGACGATGATGATGGTCTTTTGTTGGCATCCCTTCCAAACGTTGTGGTGACAAATAGCCACCTAGCCTGCTTGAGTTAACCACGTCCCGACACGCGCAGTATGCAACTGTTGGATGCTGGTGGAATATAACGGAACTACAATGGAAAGTTTCTACGTATAGACACTACACGGCGCGCGTGTCACATCACGTGTAAGATGACACGTTACCATGTTAATGATGCTGATGATGATCTAATGGCATTCCCTTTAAAGCGGGACGGTGAGAAACAGTCACCTAGCCTGCGTAAATTAATCAGGTATGCCATACATGTTTTTTCGTTACACCACTATTTATGCATATCCAAACTGTTCTTTCTTCTTCCTTAAGACTTCCCTATCTATACCTTGTACCGCCGCGTAGCGTCGACGCTACGCAGCAAGCATTTGACATTACGTGTCTGCTCGCGCGCTAGGGCGCGTTTATGGGTGACATTTTTCCGCGGAATGCTAGCAAGCGCTGGCGTGGTTCAGTGGTTGAATAGCTGGCTCCTACTGCGGGCCCAGGCTCGATCTTGGCGTGAACTGGGGATGTTTTCCTGATTCCCAGCGATAGCTGCAACTGACACCGGCGACGGCGGACTTCATCGTCAACCGAAAAGGCTATTGGAATGAGCCCATAACAGCTTACGCTGTAAAAACACGCAGACGCAACGCAGTGTTGGAATCTAAATGTCTTGAAGCTTGTTTGAGTTAGCGAAGTTTCAACACTAGCGGATTACATGAACACAGGCTGTTGGCCGTCTGCGTCAAGAGGAGGCGATGCCCATGCTTCTAGAGGGAAGAATGTTGATGAAAGATGTTATGCACATATATCCAAATACGCTTGAGGCGTTTCGTGCTCCTCATGTCACAGTGGCGGATCCGTTCTGATGGACTGGCCAAGAATAAGCGCTTATGCTCGGTGGCACATACCCACACACGTCCAATGCTGATGATATTTGTTGAAGCTGTAACCCAGTGGCAGATACTAAATGATCTAAGTTGTCTTCTACAGAATCGGTAGCAGCAACAGAAAGTTGTCAATTCTAAAACATACTCAGCCACCCAAGTTATCTTTATATATGCATAAATATATTTCGCGAAGAAATGACAATGAACGTCAAGCTTCGGTATATAGACAAAGAAAGCTACGCTTAACAAAAGAAGAAATGGCGTAATGGGGTGAGTGTGTATATGTAGGAATAGCGAGTTTGCCGGCAGATGCAGTAAAAGTGGAGAAGAATTGTAGTTACAATCTTGGGGCATGCCAGCCTTGCGAAGATTTTTCTATCCATAATAGAAAAAATTTGAAGAAAATAGTGGAAAGGGCGCTGAGGAGATTTATAGAGCGATGTTCAGGAAAACCGATTCAAACCCGGCAACAGCGTCGCCCCGCGGAGAAAATACAATGGGCGAAACTGAACGCGACTTGTCGCCTCCGGCATTTTCATTTCCTCGTTTATTATTGTTTTGCTGTAATGAAAGCGGGTCTGTGCTGTTCTTGTGCATGTTTCGATTCGTTTAGACTCGTGACTGGAAACAACGTGCGGGTTGCAGGCGGCTGCGCGGGTTGCCGCCGGCCCCGATGCGTCGGCCTCGACGCGAGCGAGCACCGCTGTTGAAGCAATACGGCATCGCTGAATATCACGCAGCACGGTGCGTGTGTACGGCTGTGCAACTGTGTGCCTGCGGTGATGCATGTGTTCCTTACTGAGCACGCAAAAGTTCACTGACTTTGTAACGCGCTGCTTTAAGGCGAGTACTGAAACGAGCAGCGGTAAAGGACATGTTGACCCCCTTGTGTAACGACATTACACGATTCAGAGATGCAAGGTTATTTTGTTTTATTCTGTATTTTTTTTTACTTTGCTCAGTTCTAGGGTTCTACTCGAGAGTAAGACGATAAGAGAGACCATCGGCAGATCCGTCGCTGGTGTAATAGCGTCGCTGTCGTGTCGACAGCAGTTTATCGGCGAGTGTCCGGAGGTGTTATAGGTGCAACTGCCAGTAAAATGAAAAGTTTCCTTTTCTTTCTTTCTCTCTCTTTCTTTATATAGATAATGCCACTTTTCGTGTATTGCAGCGCCCGGGTTACTTTTGCGACACGGCGGTTTGGCGTCTCTGCGGTTTGTAACTGCCTCAGGGAACTGGAATGAAAAGCAAAACGAACGAATGAATGAATGAATAAAGTTAGCGTGACGTGGACAAGGCGGCGCTGTATTTCTGGAACCGCGCGGCAAAGAACCATCTCGCGCGTGCGAGATGCATGGCACGTGCGAGCTGGGAGAGAGAAAGAGAGAAAATAATGCAGAGAAAGGCAGGCAGGTTAACCAGAGGTAGTTCCGGTTGGCTACCCTGCGCAGGGGGAAGGGTTAAGAGGGAGAAAAAGAGAAACAGAGTAGAAGGGGGAGATAGAAAGAAAGGGAGACAAGCACGAACAAAGCGCGTACCCTACAGAGCGGTAGGGGGCGGCATTCTTAGAGTCTGTCGTGAAGCCCCGTAGACCGCAAGAACCTTAATAGCGCGAGTAAGGCCTTCAACGCGGATGTTCTTTCGGAGCATTGGCCTAAAGCTTTAAGTTCTGAAAGTGGACGATTGTCCAACTGGTCCAGTACTCTGCACATCACTTGTCTCTCAGCACTGTATCGCGGGCAGGTTATACAGAATACAAAGCACACAAAGAACCAAGGACAGGTCGAGACAGTACAAGTGCCGACTTTCAGCTAAGGTTTTTTTGCAGGCTCTGAGCATATATATACGCATATATATGAATCTGCAAATGAAATGAAACGACACAGAAGAAGAAGGTAAACTGCCACGTGGCCGTCTACGCTAAGAAATCAAGCCAACAAGCCGCGTTTAGCGTACAGCTCTGCAGACTCAAAGCTTTAAAAATGAGATATTGTGATTTCTTGTCGAGCACTCTCTGCAACTCATGCGATCGCTCCACAGAAGCAAATCTTATGATAGAGAGAGAGAGAGAGAGAGGGAGGGAGGGAGGGAGGGAGGGAGGGAGAGAGAGGCGGGAAGGTTAACCAGAGGCGAATTTCCGGTTTGCTAGCCTGCACTGGGGTGGGGATATAAGTGTTGGAAAGACGCCAAAGAGAGAGCGAGAAAAAAAGAGAGCAGGAACAGGTAACAGAAAAAGCGTTCCAATTACAGGCATTCACACAGGCCGATTGCTCTCAAGAAGCGCAGTAGCGCTTGCACGGCCTTCTGATGCGGTGTCAAGTGACGTCGATGTTGCGAAATTCTTTCTTCCGACAGAGGCAGGTCGTCGAACTGGTTCCACACGATGGAATCGATTGTCTCTGCACACTGTACTGCGGGCACTGACATAGAACATGTCGAATTGTTTCCTCGTCCCCGCAATCGCCGCAAGTTGCGGCGTCGGCCATGCATACGAGGAACGCGTAGGGATTTGTGAACGCATAAACGCGCATGCATAAAATGTGCGCCATTCCACTTGACTGTGGTGTATTGGCGTGCAAGTATGCGGATCATCCTTGCAAAATCTGTCCTAGACAGCGGGATTTATAGGCGGTTGCGTTCTGAGCTAAACGAGCAGCTTGATCGGCACTTTATATTCATTGCCGATAATACCGCAGTGACTTGCTAGCCACTGAAAAATTATTTCATGTCATTTCTGAGTCACGTGGTGTATGACCTCTGCGATTTCGAACGCCAACTGTTCATGCGGACCGCGCCGTAAGGCTGACAGCAAACACTGCAGTGCCGTCTTCTAGTCTCAAAAAGTGGACCATTTATCTGTTGGTTCGTCATTAATATTGTGTACTGCGGCTCGAAGCGCTTAGACTTCTGCTGCCGTCGATGTTGTCAAGTGAGATATTTTCAACTTGATAGTGGTGGCTGTTGCTGGGGTAACGACAGCTACGGAAGAGCTGTTAGGCAGGACCGAGCCGTCGGTGTATATGTGTGAGTAATTCCGGTACTTCTCATAGAATAGAAGTAAGGTAAACTGTTTAAGAGCCGGCGATGAGATATCTGCTTTTTTTCCGGATGCCGGGTATTGTCAGGTTGATCTTTGACTGAATCAGGCACCAAGGAGGAGTCGAAGGCCTCGCGGTAGGTGTGAGGCAAGATGGTACAGCCTCACGGTGTCGCGGGTTCGGCAGAATGAGGCACGCGGTCTCTCCGCAGGTAGAGAGGCTAGATGGCGACATGGAGTCCTGGCAAGGTGCCTTACGTGCAGTCTTAGTGTTTCAACTGCGACGTGGATCTTGATGAGGCTATTGCAATAGTTGCTGCCGTTGACGCACTTCGAGGAAGAGCTCGACAAATCCGGAGCGCCTGGGCCGGCGTGGACACTTTGTATCTTTCTGTCCTTGGCCTCATGCATGAGATTTCCCAAAACTAAAAAGCTCCATTTCCGCACTACCTTTGTTTTCTTCATTGTCGCTGTTGTATTCTTTATTACTTTTTTTAAAAGAGACGCAACAGAGTCTTGTCCGCTATAGAGGATTCCATACTGGGTAAAATTCACGAATGTTAAGCAAGAACCATGCAGCTGCGGCATAGGACCGAACTAGTCCATTTATTTCTCAAGATGTGTCTGTTTGCCAGTGTCCAATAAGAAACAAATGATCAAAAGAACGGGGAAAAGAGTATGTGACACGTTGCGTGTGCAAGACGTCATATTCAATATTTTGATTTACCTTCGTCTGTTTCATTACGAGCGATGGCTCACGGTCTCTATGGGGCGCATTCTGCGGCTAAGCACGATCTTGTGAGGTTCGATTCTAATCTGCCGCGGCCACTTTCCAAAGGGGCAAAATGAATAAATTCCCAGGTACTAAGGTAGAGGTGCAAGGCACAGGAAATTAAAATTAGCCGTTAAGATTATCCCTTGCCTCACACAGCCCGAGCCTATAGCTTGAGGCGATCAACTGGGTTGACTGCGGATAAATTTGCCTCGGTAGAAAATATCAGCAACTGTTTTGCGAGGTAGACGATTCGTGGGTAAACTTCGGGATGTCACTTTTATGTGGGTGTTGTCTGATTAAGTAGCATAACCGGACCGCACGAAGGAAATTCATGAGCAAGTGCACTTCTGGAGGGGGGAGGGGGTGACATTAATATCCTTCACGTCGCGTGAAATCTTGCGCATTGACAGCACAGAAAACAAAATCACAGAGAAATCGACGTTATGAAAGAAGTATTAGGGCACAGAAACGTTACAGAATAGAACATCGGATCAGTAAAATCAGCGCGTATAGCACAGCTCACGGAGGACTCAAAGCGTTCGCATGCCCCTTGTAGTGCTTGTTGTATGAAAGCAACGTCAAACTAGAGAGATAGATAGAGAGAGAGAGAGATAAAAGAAAGGGAGGGATGTTAGACAGTCAAGAGTCTTGCTGGCTACGATGCGCTGGGGGAAGGGAGAAGGGGAATCGAAAGAAGGGCGAGAAAGGGAGAGATGGGGGTAGAGAGACGTACACTGACAGCACTACAGAGTTAAATGCGCTCGCACAAGCCAGACGTTCTTAGAAAGCACAAAAGTGCCTTCATTGCTTTCTGAGCCGATGATCGGTAGGGATGGTGTTGTAGTATTGTCTGTTCACTCAGAAGACGATTATCTAGTTTGCCGAATGCGTTGAACATAGATTGCCTTTGTGCTTCACACTGAGGACATTGGCAGAATAGCTAGCTACTCAGAAAAAGAAAGGAGAACAAAAACGGTCAGTAGAAACTGAGGGTACTCGTCTTTCGTCATATCTGAAGACATCGAAATCGACATCTATGAAAAGCAAGCTCTAATGGACGATTTTTACTCACACCGTTGTTTCCGTGAACCTGGAAATTAGAGCTCTCAATTTGATGCTTTCACCAGCATGAACCAGGTCACTGCGGTCACTCTGATATTCATTTGTGACGTACTACGTAGCGGCTTCCACAGTGCTGTCCTGCGTGTTCCTACCCAAATGCTTGCGTCCCTTTTAGGCTGCAAGAAAATTGAAAAACAAAAACGAAATATCTGAACAAAACAATGTAGGACACGTGTATTCAAGAAAAATTTTCGCGGTAGCACTCTAAGCCTTGCAGGGAAGGCGTATAGCTGGCGCACTATCTAGAGAGGAAGTGGGCAAGGCTACCTCATACGTCGTTAAGCCTACTCACTCACTCACTCACTCACTCACTCACTCACTCACTCACTCACTCACTCACTCACTCACTCACTCACTCACTCACTCACTCACTCACTCACTCACTCACTCACTCACTCACTCACTTAATCTATCTATCTATCTCGCCTTGACCTCCATAAATTGCTTCATCTCTATGTGAGAGTAAGTGTGGCAGAGTCAGATTTCAAAATGCTGCGCTGCAAAGCTTTCTCTAGCGTTAACTAAACTCCTGAAAGTGTTATTAAAATACTGAACGTCGGTAACGTTTTACGGCTGCTTCATCCAGACGAAAGAAATTTCTAAGTTAGGTTCGAAGAAGCCTGAAGTGTTGTCAATTTATTACTAAATCAAGCAAGCGCCGCTGCTGATCATTTTTGGTACAACGACCGGAATGGGAAGCACAATATCAGAAAATGGTTGGAACATTATATCAACACGACACAAAGGTTCTCATGAGAAAAAGACCTTCCATTTATCAGCGGTGAATGAAAAACATACCTCTAAATTTGACAACGGAACCCCCCCTTTGTCCATCGCCCTTGGCCAGGGCGACGATCATGTCCGTAGGGCAGATAATGCGCCTTTGTCCAAACGCAGGCTGCTGGCTGTGTTTTTCTTGTTCGAGCTCTGCTGATCAATCCACGTTCAGAAAAGCATGCGGAACAGAGGCATTGGTCAGAAACGTAGTGTTGCACCTGCTTTCCTTTATTTTAGATATAAGATTGCAATCTTTCTAGACAAAAATACCTATCGGCTTCTTCCATAATCTTTATTTATTTCCTTCTTTCTCTCTCTCTTTCTTTCTTTCTTTACAGCACTTCGTATTTGTTGTTGCCCATACTATGCTGTCGCCAATTTGGCCGCATCGGGCCAGCCGCTCTGATCGTTAGGCTAACAGAATCAGCGCCGCAGAGCAAGGGCACCGCAGTTCCGGAGGTAATTTATACGGTAGCGAAAAGATGTGTCCCCCCAAGACCCGGTTCGTTACATCCGGCTTCGGCCCCAACGAAGGGAGAGCACAGGTTCTACCATCGAAAGTTTAGCCGTGTTTATTCGCTTGCGGTGTGTATCAACGATCGCAGGTGCGGATACGCCACGAAGAGCAGTTTGGCAACAAGATCATGGCCGGCACAGGATGTGCCTGAAGGTTAAGTGAGAGCGACACAGGCATCAAAAAGTGAAGACGAAAGCAGCGTTGCTGTCAAACATACTAAAGATAACTTTCCTGTCCACACAACCGGCTTACGCTGAATCGTCATGTCTGCATTCTTGACCACTAGCGTGAATTGACCCTTTTCCTTCCGCTTCGGCTTTTTTCTCTCTGTGTATCTAAACAGCTATTCTGACTAAAAACTGCAATAACAACCTTGTCTCGATAGGTTAGTCTCCGACTTCCTTGCAACAGCGTGACAAAACAAGAGGCCGGCAGCATATATACTGCTCGTATTAGTTGAGACTGAGAATTATGGGGGAAAATTTCTAGAACATTGGCAAATACAATGTCACACAAGACCACATACAGACACTAACAGCTCATGAATACTGTGTCCCTCAGGGCCCAGCTAGAAGAAGCATCGGCACCCGCGTAGCGCACTGACACAGAAGTTCGCTTAAAATAAGTTTGCGCTGAGAAAACAAACGACAATGTGAAAGAGAACGCACCAATAACATCACACACCTGGGAGAGCTCCGAATGAAGAAATTCCATGTTCATTAATTGATAGACAAATTTATTGACTAATTTGTTCATTCATTCAGTTATTCGTTTGAACGTCCCCAGGCAACAAACTGGTGTAGTAGGGAAGGGCGGAAGATCAATTGCGAGGACTTGGGGCGCTGACCTTCCCCCGAAGCAACGTATACGAGTGTTTTTCATTCCTTACTGCCAACTGACATACTACCATCTCGTGCTGCCAACTTGCGTAATAGACTGTTAGCTGGGCTTGAGTCAGCAGGAAGTTCTTTGTTGCAGCGTTTACTACAAGAGTCCATTCGAAAGAATAGGCAAGTAAGGACAGGAATTGAGTAAGCAAGCGTTAGTAAAAAAAAGGACATGTAAAACAGAAAAAAACTTCGTCAAATTCAAGTAGGTGTCTCGAATGAAATGGTTGGTGCTGTGTCCACTTCAGGACATATATTTCGACCCCGAAACCATTCGAAACAACCATTTCTAACTAAAGAACTTACTGCTACCAGCTGCACTCGTGGCTAAATCGTCAGACAACCACGTGCAACTGCAACACCACGAAAACTGGTGCCAAAACAGCGTACAGGAGCTTCAGCAAGAAGTCCCGCAAACGGCAAGGCCACCGGGATGATCCCTCGAGACGTAGAGCGCCACGGCATCCTATCAATCTTCCCTTTCACTTTCTCTCCTTCTTCTGTTTCTGCATTCATATTTGTTTCTTTCAGCGAGCCATTCGGGGGTCATAAACGGAGCAACATCCATTACGCTGAGCCCCGGAGATTTGCAGCGGCCAAGTCGGCAAGTGCGCTGGGACTGCGTCTCCATACGAGCAGAAGCGGGCGTATACGAACCGAAAGGAAGTCGAAGGACGGAAGCGTGGCAGACCCGAAGCGAGGCTTGTATCGGTGGCTTCAAGCGTCGAAGTCTGTACACACGTGTAGAGAAAGCAAAAGGAAAACGGCTTTCGCAAAAAAAGGTGTTTGTTGGAGTGATCCACTGTTAACCCGCGGGGACACCGCGAACGAAGACTTAGGTGCCCCGTATGGAGGAGCCCGCAGCGTTGCCTCGTGGGCCTCGGAATACAGAAATGGCACGGACACCGGCCACTCCGAAGGTGACTTTACTTTCACGGGAGTGGAACTGGGGCGAGGCCACAACACTCTGTCAATGAAAAGGAAAGTTGTAATCCATGTGACTGTTGTACAACGCTAAAGAGAAAGTGGGAAGGAAAGAAACCTCATGCGAGTTTCTCGGCGAGGTTTCGTACATGATGAAAAATCTATCCCACTGCAGGTGACGAACCAGGCACTAACGCTTTTCCGGACACGACCTTGGGTAACCTATCTGCCATTGCTTCTTATCTCTCTTCCTCGTCGAACCTCAACCGTTCTCGCGTACATTCGAGAATGTCCAATGGAACTCCCACCTCGCGCGCGAAATCTAATCTGCAAGACTCTTTCGCTGTAAAACCGATGACGATATTTAAAAAGAAATTCGAATCAGTACGTGCGCCTTGATGGCACTGATAATATTATGAAAAATGATTTCCAAGAAAATGTAGAAAGAAATGAATACGCGTGACAATATTTATAGGCAGTGAAGCGCAACCACAGACAAAGCGGAGACTGAGACCGGAGAAGCGCTTAAAACTGTTTATTGATGCGAAAGCATCAAATGGCCCCTTGCGAGAAAAAGCCGGCATCTGTCGTCTGGAAATGCGAAAAACGGTAGCTGAATTCCCATTGGCTGCGGCACCCAAGGCACGAGCGCGCGTCGACACAGCAAAGCGGGCGAAATAGAGCACCTGCTGCCGCGCTAGTATGCCAGGTATGTGGTATGCCACTCCGTGCGTGGAGAGAGCATCGCCGCGAGACTACGTCACACACGCTCTCACTCTTGGAAGCCTCCCATATCCGCGTGTTCCATGTCCGCGCAAGCTCTCGCCTGCGTTTAAATGTACCTCGGTAAGGCCAAATCAAAACGCGCCAAGCCTACAGGCGGGTCTGTGCACTCTGCTTTATGACTTCATGTAGGAGGGCGAATCAGAAAGTCTTCGCCCCTATGTTTATTAGCCAAGATAGAGTACATAAAGGTAATTACGGATATTACATACTATTCAACGTACCTTAGACTATTTTTCCACATAGTCCCGACACCGATTCAGACATTTGTCCCATCGCAGCACTAAACTTGTCCCATCGCATTCGCCAGTCTGCGACGCACGCGGCCTCCCCGAACGCTCATTGTCAAGCAAGTCTTCACTGCCCTTTTACAATCTGACAACACCGCCACCTCACACTTCTCAAAGCGAGACAACTTTACCCGCACGGGGGCTGCATTTCCGTGTGGATTTCTATGAGCTTTCGTCCCTTGCTCCATAGAGAACGAATCACACTTCGTTGCTCGTACGCCGCGGACGTGTGAAGCACAACCGCCATCTTCAACGACTGGCAGCAGCACCGTGCCGCGGAGTTACCGGCAGATAAGGCCCGCCTGGTCCAAAAATTTTGACTGCTGGGATTGGATACGTTGACTTCGCATTTACAGCCGTAATTTGGCTAAAATATATTAACGGCTAAGACTCTTATTCGCCCTCGCACTTGGACCTAAATTTCATTTACCAAACCCGGCATGGCAAAAGTGGTGACGTCAAAATCACTGCGGCTTACTCGGGAGCGCCCCCATTAGATTCTATGGCAGTAGGGCAGGGTAACATGACGTCATGGATCGAAGTTCAACGGCCTTGTGTTATCTAGTGGGCGTTAACCAAGCGTCTCAACGCGTTCGCTTGTCCGCGAAGAGTTCATAGCTCGAAGGACCGCTTGGCGGCGTTCAATTGGACATTAAAGCTTTCGTATTCACAAGTCATGAGAAATGCTTAGGTGTCCTCGCACTTTTTTGTTCCAAGCAGCGAATATTAGTACAGGTTATACGCGAAGCAGGCAGAAAGAAGGCAAAAAAGGAATAAGAAAGCAGAAAAACACATAACTTGGCCGAAATCAAGATTAGAAGATTCACGCTTCACACAACAGAGAAAGAAAGAAAAAAAAGAGAAAAGAAAGGAAGTTTTAGCATTGTTTTGTGGTTATGTTATAAATACTAGCGTAAAGAAATTCCAGTACAAGCCTGTGCATCGCAGTAACCCAAGTAACCGATCAAGTCACGAGCTTGCAAGAACGCGGTGGACAGCTACCTGATGCTTGCCTTCGCTGCGACAAGGCGCGGCCTAAGCTATTACCTGGCAAAAACATTACTGGTCCCTACAGGTGAGTTGCCTAACAACGAAAATTTACTTTTATCTTCAGTAACCATATGTAAGTGATCGCAGTGGAGCGCGGTAGTCGTTTGATATGTGTCGGATAAGACACGCA
Organism: Dermacentor variabilis; assembly: GCF_050947875.1. Classification (NCBI taxonomy): domain Eukaryota; kingdom Metazoa; phylum Arthropoda; class Arachnida; order Ixodida; family Ixodidae; genus Dermacentor; species Dermacentor variabilis. Next base: position 40,706,809 of record NC_134570.1, on the reverse strand, counting down.
ACCACTGCGTCTTAATAGCCGCTCGTACAGCTTTTTCCAGCAAGCTTACCAACACGGCCGTGTTCACGCAACGTGATTTAGTTTGCCCATGACAGCGCAAAATTGGAAAATGATGGACAGCATAGCGCCATGGCGCAACGAATGGAAGTATACTTATGCCAACGAGTAGACCATTAAATTCGTAACCCATGAAAGGAGTGAAACGGAATATTGCTATGGCTGCTCTTTAAAATTTATGAGGGGCGGTAACAGCGCGACATAAACGTCTCGCTTCTCTTTGCAAGTCTGTTTCCTTCTCCTCTTATTTCTTTCTTTTTCAATGGGAAAATCACTGGCTTTATCAGAAAAGAGGTCCCACCCACTGTTAGCGTGGATTACAACGTGTGAAGAAAAATGATATACACCAGCGGTTTGGTATAGAGTTTGGACATAATAAGAGAGTCGAAGTGCAGTGTATGATTAACACGCATAGTGATACATGATTATTGAACTCGGCCGAGTACATTACAAACGGCATTCAAGTGGAGCATACAATCTGAGCTTATATTTGTGTGCGCACACTTTCTCAGAGCAGCTGATTATGCTGTGACTATCCTCGAGCTGTGTCACGTAAGGCTGCAACTCGAGGATAGTCAAACAGTGTGTTCTTGTAAACATATTCTGCACAGAGAAAAAGGGCGAAGAACGGGAGTAGGTTAAAAACGGACACTGTCACATACAAATAAAGAAAAATTGGCACATGGAGAACGGAAGCTTTTTTTGAAGGAAACAGCAAAATCTTCATTCCGTTAGTGTTTTCCAGATTCCTGCAGCCATTCACTTCACGGCCAATCACAAACAACAAGAACGGCCACGATATCACAAACGACGGCGACGATGACAACAAAACAATAAGACGAAATGTTCTAGGAGATCCAATGTAAGCACTGTCTCAGGCGCACCGTAAGCATCAAGTCTGCGTTATTTACGTGTCAATCCTTATCGTTCGAGCCTTATAAAGGCCGAATATAAAGAAGGTGTTGCATTCTTGTACAAGGCGTCCGCAGTTCCATCTGTGAGCAATCGGGTTTGTAATCTAAATGGTCACCACTCGTTTCTGAGTTCCAGTCACACGGCGCCTTTAATGAGCGAGAAATACCAAAACATAGCACCGTCATTGCTTCAAAAAAATGTGCTTAACATGCTGAAAAGAAAAATTGATGTGATGCCACTGTCAACAAGACTTCTGGGGCTGAGCTTGCAAGCCCTTTCATTCGAAAGTGCTCTTTTTCGAAATGTCGATCACCGGAATTTTAGAGCGCAGCTCTCAGGCGCCCGTTCCCATGGTGAGCTGCGGAGGCGACGGCGTAACAGAGCGAACAAGCACATCGAAAGATGAAAAAGAGAAAGCGGAGCACAGCGGGGGATGAAATACGCGAGGAGGAAAGTGAAGGAGGATGGTATGACGAAAAGTTGAGAAGAAAAGCGTAGTGCGGCGACGATGACTAGGAGATGGCGCCAGAGTAGCGCGTGTCACCTGGGAGGCCCGTCAGCGGTTGGTGCCGTGAATGGCGCCCAATCATCGTAACCCAGGCGCTGGCTCTCGCGATCTCCAGGTTAGCGAGGCAGTCGCGCCTGACTTCGCTCAGTTTGCAACGCGCCGCACGAGACATATTGTCCACGCCAGCAAATATATCGCGAAACGAAAACATGCATAGATCTGCGCTCAAATTTTGCATTAGGGAATACAGTAATCGTCGGTGGACTTTTTTTTCTTAACATGTGAACTCACGGCCCTAAGCAACGATGTCTTATCGCGTTACGAGCAACCCTTTGGCTCATCTACCAGGCGCGACATCGTAGGTATTACACAATGCCAACCCGATGACGCGGCTACTGCTCCACTTTCTTAGGGTTGCAATAACCAACCTAATAAACCTAATAAATTTGTTTTTCTCTCTTTCTCTCTGGAAGCAACACAAAAATTAAGAGGTGAGATGAACGGGCATATAGCAAACTAAACCCATATTATCGCTGTAGTTCAGACAAAGGAATTCTTCGTTTTGCTGACTGCGTAGTGCTGTAACGCCGCAACTACCACGCAGTTGACTACCGGGCAACGAACCTGTTTATTTATTTATTTTCAGACGTTTACGCCGAATGTCATTTACTGTTCACCATCCTGTAGAGGTCGAGCTAAGTACGGGAGAGCCCTGCCATTTCCGCTGAAAGCGCACTGGCGGCTTATTGTGCGCCCCCACCGGTGCGGTTAGGGTCTTGTTCTGTCTTCACATTCGCAGCATTCGCGGAGGCTGCATGCTTCCACAGCCAAAGGAATTCGCACGGAGAACACGAGACAAGGTACTGCCCTTTACTCGTTTCCCCGTTGTCTCGTTTCTCGCAGGCGCGAAGGAGGCAAAATAGAATGCTGTATGCAACACTCTCGGCTAGACAAACAACGCGAAGAAGAACTCGGTTGTTCTGACCGAGACGGTCGTTGCCTCTCGTATACGTCCAGCCGAGGGCGATCGCTGGCCGTTAATTTAATGTGAGGTCAGCAGCGCGGCACGAGACAAAGTGCTGGCCGGGCATTATCGCGTGGTCTCGCCGGATCGCGGATGGAATAGCGGAACGAAGGGCCGCGTTTCCCTCGGCGAAGCAGTGACGAGCTGCCGTTGATTGGCTTTTGGGAAGATGATCCCTGTACGCGTTATGGCGACCCGGATCGAAAAGAGCAGCGGGGAAGATAGATAGATAGATAGATAGATAGATAGATAGATAGATAGATAGATAGATAGATAGATAGATAGATTAGATAGATAGATAGATAGATAGATAGATAGATAGATAGATAGATAGATAGATAGATAGATAGATAGATAGATAGATAGATAGATAGATAGATAGATAGATAGATAGATAGATAGATAGATAGATAGATAGATAGATAGATAGATAGATAGATAGATAGTGGTACTTGCTCTGCTGGACTAGCTGGTTCATACTCAATTATGGTATGTAAAAGTCGAAGCTCTGTAATGAAACAAGACGACAGAAAAGAGCGTCTTCTCCTGTCGTTCTCCATTGTGGCATTCGTCCTCCTGCGAACATAAAAATAGGCTGATTATGATGATGACGATAATTGTGATGAAAATGATGAAGGAATATAAAGAGTAAGGGCGAAGACGGGAGGAGCGGGAATAGAGGAGGGTAAGAAGGAAATGAGTAAGGAAGATTGCCTGCACAAGCGCGCTCAGTTGTACGGAAAATTTTGAAAAACCAACAGTTTTGCAACTCTTCCGGGCTGTAACATTCGCCCGAAGGCACCAAACGTGAAGGCCATTTCCGCGACGCAAGAAATGTCCGTCGTTATTCGCCGTCTCAGCTATACCAACCAATCCTTGCCGTGCAGAGTTTCCCGACTAGATAACAAAAATTGCGCTCGCGACGCCGCAGGCAACTTCGAAGCGACGCCCAGAGGACGCTTTCCGCCGTCGGGGTGGAGGGAAAGGTGGCTCTCGTTGACTGAATACACAAAATATACAAAATGAAGAATATACAACAAGATATCATACAGAAACCAAATGAATGTTTTGAACTATGCCCGTCCATCGCTTAGAAGGTGTATTCTCTCACGAGAAGCGCAAATTTCGGAAGGCTGAAAGAAAGTGAGGAATGAGATAATGCGGGTAAAAGATGACAGGTACTGGCGAAGCAGTGCGAAACTCGCAAGGGGCGTACCAGAGTGTCATGCTTCAAGTTGGAAGCAACTACGCGCTTAACGTTCTTCACTGTCGCGGCTGTAAGTGACACGTTGCTTGCTTTTAGCAAAACAGCCATCGGCTGTCTTGTCTCGTTTTCGCCTCGTACACGATTGCGGAGGAAGAGAAAGAGAAGGAGGGGGAGCTGAGAGTGTCACTCGCAACAGGAACGACGAAAGTTTTAACTTCTTCGACGAGCCATAGTGCACTGCCTTCATGAAAAGGGCGGTAACTGTCAGCAACCATGCAGTGAGAGAGCGAAAGAGGAATCGCTATACCAAGGGACGCCGTTACACTCTCCCTCAAGGCGTATACGAGAACCATTCCACACAGGCGGAAATGCGGCCACCGGCTCTCGCCGTTCCCAGGTGGTTCGCTCCCCTTTTCCCAAAAACATTGAGGAGCGATCCCAATGGCCCTCAGCGTCCGTTATCTGTCAAGAACCGGCGCATTCAGCATGACATCACCCACCCGACGGCGGCGGGGTTAGCGGATAAACTGCAGGTTCCAGATGCGCGCTTCGCGCACGCGTATGCCCGCCGCAGCCCCCGAGGGAAATGTCGGCGCCGAAAACGGCCCTTTCGTCGCAACTGCTAAGAGCTCCCGGAGCTCCCTGGCTTCCGTTGCGAATTCACCGACAGAACGCAGGAGAGAAGGAAGAAGAGAGCGCGAATGACTGCGGAAGGAAGGTCGAGTGACGCGCGCTACGTGAAAGTTGGATCATATATATCTCTTCTCAACTGCCGTAAACTGACGTCATTTGGTTTTCAAATGGATCCGGCGCTCGCATGCTCTTCGGGGTCGATCGGCCGTCTAAGGGTTGTCATCGCTCGGCGCCCCGTTTATATATGCTGGCGCGAGCGGCGTGTTCTCAAGTACACATCTCAAAGTTTCGGTGTAAGCCCGGCTCCTCGTAGGTGCTACCGGCAACGTTCGCGAAGTTTCTTGAAACATTGTGATTCTGTCTTCTCTCTCTTTCCCTCTCTTTCTATATTTCCTTCTCGACGTCCTGTTCCATATTGCTCCCTTCGTCCATTTATGCGTAGCGTGTATGCCAAGCCTCAGAAGGGCTACGCCTCTAGCTCTCATTTTGGTTTACAAAACTTCTGAAGCAGGCTGTAGGCGCATTTACTGTGTCCGAAGCCCTCGCGCTTTTCTTGCCATTGCACTTTCCTAACACTGTGAGGAGACGAGCTGCACAAACCCCGGTGAAACGCGCGTACAACGCTTCTGAGGCGCGAGTCACTCGTGCGAACCGAGAGGCGACACTTGTGTTAGTCATAACCACATGAAGCCAAAAGACAATAAGGCAAAGCAAAGCATAGGGGAATTTACTTCTTTTAGTTAAACCTAGAAATTATAAGGCAAATGGAGATGAAAGTGGAGGAAACAACTTGCCGCTGGTCGGAACTGTATCAAACATCCTCTGGATAACGCGAATATTCCGCAAAATCTGTGATTTGTGCACGCTTTATTTTACTTCTCATGCATATCGGCTGTCGTGTTCCCCTAGTCGGTCTCAGTTTAATCTCACTGGCGGATATCGTTCTTTCAGAGCGACGGGCCAAATTCTGCGCGTCACATTAAGCACAATGCTCCGGAGCGCTTGAATATGCGATATATTGCGAAGGCCACGATTGGCCCATCCACTTCTAAATTTGCCCGAAAATAAACCATCACGTGCTTCTTACAAGTACAAACAAGCTCAATAGTTTAGTTCGCCGGGGAAATTGATTAATATTACTAGGTGACTCGAGACACACTTGTGCAGTAGCTATTTTCGAAGATCATAAGCCACCCAAAAACAATGAAATTTCCTCACAAAAACACTTGACATGCCTCCAATTTTTCCCACATGTAAGCATGATCTAAGGCAGAGTCCTCTAGTTATACTGGAAAACAAATCGGATAGAGTTAGTACAACGCGTTCAACCACCTGCTTAAGCCATTTTTCTAAATGCTGTATTTCCTTCACACACATTTAAATTGGCATAGACATTGGCCATACTGGTTTCCCCACTCTCTCTAAAGTTAGTGACGGTGAGTGATCTTTTCGCCGCTCCGAATGCAGGGTGTAATGTATTGAGGGCATGACAGAATATATAATTTTACACAAAGAAAAAAACAAAATATGCGCATTAAACTAAAGTTAGAGTTACAAAAATGACACGGGGCGACGGTGGTAAATAAAAAAAATGACAGTCACTCAAGTATCTTGACGTGATTTCAATGCGCAAGCATTGTGTCTTTTCAAAGCTATCACCATAAAAGACTCCTTAAGCCCTACAACGTGTTTCCGTTACATTCTTCGCTTTCCTTTCCCTGCGTTGATTAATCGCCAGACCGCAACCATTCACAACTCATCGCCAAGTAGGTACGACTTCTCACTGCGATTGCTTCATTACGTGCTTCATGACGTGACACACGACGTGGCGTAGCATCTCAGAACCAGTTTCACTTCCAATTATCCTGTGACCATGATACGTGACGTCATACATTTTCACGTGTCCTTGACAACTCTACCTCAGTCAGTTTTAATCAGACTTGATCCATTTTAATTCACCTTCATTCACTTCACTTCACCTTAATTCACTTTACTCCGACTTAGGTCACCTTACTCTAACGTCGCAGCCAGATGCGATGTGCCGTGTGCAACGACGCATGCGCTGTAGGCACTCCTTTAGTCAGCCAGAACCGTGGAGCAGCCGTGTCGTCAGAGTAGGGTGCTCGTCTCTCATCCCGGAGGGCCGTGTTCGTTTCCCACCCACTCCCAAAATTTCTTTTCAAAGCCATTAATGTACTTTGTTTACAGGAACCTCTCTCAGAAATTTGACGTCAATCCGAGCGTTTTCATTACCTGATTTTACTATTTGTGCCGCGGCCATACTTATGCGCCAGCGCGCGCACGATATTATGTGAAATCGGCGAGATTGTGTGCGTCGCCACGAGGTGAGTGAGCGCCGGAGGAGGAAGGCACCTTGAGGTGGAGAGGGGAAGCCCGCACCGGTGAAAGTACGGAGCAACGCGCTGATCAGTGCAAGCGGCAGCAGGCCGAGAGCGAGTCGACCGACACCGCAGTCTTCGCCAAACTCCGGGCGCGAGCTGAACAAGTCTCGCAAAAGGCGCGCGCTTGGCGTGCCCAGACGACTTCAGGGCATGAAGAAGAAGTGGAAAATGAATAGCGTGAATAGTGCATTTACCAAATAGCTTGAAATAATAAAGATCGAATTTCCGAACAGTGCCTTACCATCTATCCCCAATGACACTTTGCACTGTATAAAAATGAAAAAAACGAGCATAAAAACTTACCAAATAAAAGGCAAGTTTTGAATAAGCTGCCACAATTACACACAATTGAAATCATTTTTAAACATTCTACGCCCACTGCAAGAAAATGCAATAGCCCCGATAAGGTTGCGCGGGACCAGTGTTCACGAAGTGAAACGTCACTGTAAATTTTGGTAACATCGCATGATCACGCCTGATTTTCTGTCACATGAGACATACAATTTTTCCGCATTATAATTCACATGGATTGTCCGTACAGGTGTAATCGCAATAACGAAACAATGTGAACATTTATCGCACACGGTACTGTTGTGTTTAGAAAAAGCAAGAGACGGTACCAACACTTAGTCACAATCGCAGAACAATTCCACCAGGGCGATAACATTTAAACATTACGAAATATTGTATACACGGCACGTTTTCAAAGTAGTGTCCGAGTCCTCCCTCTGAAGAATATAACCAAATAGACCTACAAGAACGCACAGTTACTCATAAACTAATTGTGACATATATAAAACGATGTTCAATATATACAGTGTACAAAATAGTTATGTGCAATGCTGATGTGACAGAGAGACTTTACATAATTGTAAAAATTATAGGGTTTTACGTGCCAAAACCACTTTCTGATTAGGAGGCACCCCGTAGTGAAGGACTCCGGAAATTTCAACCACCTGGGGTCTTTAACGTGCACCTAAATGTAAGTACACAGGTGTTTCACATTTCGCCCCATCGAAATGCGGCCGCCGTGGCCGGGATTCGAGCCCGCGACCTCGTGCTCAGCAAGCCAACACCATAGCCACTGAGCAACCGCGGTGGGTTACATAATTTTGTAGTGATGCTATGAGATATGTATATACCAAAATGATCATGTATACCAGAGCACGCACACAGAGATATCACGGGCACCTACATTCTATGCACATTCTATGAATACTTTTGATGGCCTGGCTACAAGAGTCAGGCTGGTAGAAAAGTGAGCCTGACGCGCCCATCGGCCACCGACAGGAAACGGCATGACCACTGTCGAAGGAACTCTTCTTCCCCAAGGAAGAACAACTCCTGTGACCGAAACGACAATAGCTCGAAGTAGAGCCTCCCGAGAAGATGAAAAAAGAGCGTGGTGAGAATGTCCCACAGCAACTGCCTCGCACCGGTTACACCATAGACAAATTAAAGGCTCCCGCAGCCGTTAAAGTCGCGCGAAGCGGCCACGTGAGCAGTGACCAGATGTGATAAAGCGGTTAACTCCAAGGTCGCGGAAACCAGCATGCACGGCCCTCCAAAATATCCTGGCAACGACGAATTGCAGCAGCACATGTTTGTTGGATTTTTGAAGGGGCGAATGGGACACAGCGAAGACGGGACTACGCCCCACCGCTCTAGCCTGTCACGAGTTGGAAGCACTTGCTACCCTGGACGCCACATGAAGTCGCGTAGGTGGCCAGGCAAAAATGACGCCGTTATCGCATCCCACTACACACTATTGTAACGTGCGCAGCGCGCAGGGGGAACTAGAGGAAGCCGTAATGCTGACGTAGTATCTACAGCCCAGTTTTCGAGAACGGCTACATCAGGACATACCTGTTGTGTGTGGCGATCAAATGCCACGGCCGTAGAGTAAAATGCAGGTGCATTTAACACTTGTGGTCGGCGATTTATGTGCACGCCCGGTAGCATGCACCGAATTTTTATGCTAAGGAAATAGCACGCGAATTCACGCGCAGGACACTGATCACGCTGTAGCAGACAGAGCCGAAATCGCAGAGCAAACAGCCGGCAGCGGACAGACACGGATGGGAAGGCGAACCCACGGCGAGAGCGTGATTTCCCAAGCACCGTGTGACAGACAAGTTCTGCGCTGCCCGACCAGAAGAAAGAACCAAGAAGGCACTGCAAGGACCTAGCTGGTAAACCGTAATGGTCGCTGTACAACGTGACAAACGTGCGACACATGGTCGCAAAATGCAGACTGTGCTAAGTACATTCTTTCCAATAGGCGTAAATCATACCCTTGAACATCCTGAATACTGTTACGGGGATGTTGGCAGTCGCCTCACATCGTCAAGATTTGAGAGCCACACAGAGTCTGATATGCCATTGTAGGTGTAATGAAGGCCTCATGAAGCACAGGAAATATACAAGAAGACAGGAAGGAGGCTGGACTACCAAATGTTTATTCGACAGAACGGGGCCCTATTTTTTAAAGGGCACTCTGTCACATGACCATCGAACAATCGGCTTATCGCAAACGACCGTCAAGAAAACACCAATAAATTCCAAAGGCCGCATGCACCTTCTATGTTTCAAGGGATTTCGCATCAATCGTTGCCTAAGCCCAATAATTACCATGTTAGCAATATTGTGATGATAGCACTTCTTGCAGTTTTTTTTCTTAAATACAATGCACCAACCAGCCAAACAACGTGTTTTACTTCCACGTTTCCTCACTGCAACGTTTCTACAGCAATTTTCCGCGGTCATCGAGTGATATGTGTTAATGTTGGCTTCTGCGCGCGTTACACCGTGCTTGTTAATTCAGTTATGCTCGCGGATAACTTTCTCTGGCTATGAAAGGAAAGCTACGGAGGCCAAGCGCTCACAAGTGAGAGCGCTTCTGAAAAGAGTCCCGCGTTTTAGTCCACGTTAGTTTGGCTGGGGAAGACAAAACATAAATACTTTATTAGCAACAGGTAAATAAGACAGAACACACCACCAAATGTCAAGGTTTACGTATTTTGCGCCTCTTCCCTTCAGCGTCTGGGAGAATGCGAAACCGTCACACGAGGAAGCTACGTCGATTCAGCGTCGGTTTCGAGCAACCTAAAGCACTGTCGCACGATGCCGGACTACTTGGCGTGTTAACACATGTGCAGCAGCCACGCGCCCGTAGCTTTTCCTTCATAGCCACCGAAAGCTGTCCGCAAGTATAGTATGCCTATGTTTATAAGTTTATACGGCCGATAAAGCTACTAGCCTTATTTCGTATGGCTGTCCACTAATTTACTATCCCAATCGATGCTTCGCCTTTCAGACGAAACTGCGACTTTTTGCGTTAGGTCCTATAAAGCGCTTATTACAGCCAAGCTGTTTATGGCTAGGGTTCCGTGCATTTTTCGTGTCCGTCAACAAATCTATGTGAGCAGAAAACTGTCACCACCAGCATTGGCTTGTGCCAGTGCTGGTGCGTTCGTCGTCATCGTCTTCGCCAGATGGCTCCGTTGTCGCTCATCATGCCAGCGCTCCAACATTGCCCCTCCCTCAGCGAAGGCGGTGATGGCACTGGGCCATTGCCAGTTGGTGCTATGATTTCGGTCTCAAATTCTCTGCCTGAATATATCGTGAGATGAAAACACGTATGTATGTAAACGAATGTATAACGCAAATGAACGCGGATGTATAAAAATAAATGCGTGTGAGTATCTTTCGTCAGGATGACCACTGATCAAGACAATAAATGTGTTCGTACCTTTGTTCAAAACCTGTCTCAACTTTTTGTCGTGTGCTACATAGCTTCGTTCGTCATCCACGTTCACAGAGTGGAATGACTCATAATTTTTTATATTTTTTTAATGCGTAAGCATTGTTTGGCGAGTACCCCAGCAAAAGCTGATCATCACGCGAATGGTGTAGTGCCTTGTATCTGCATAAAAAATGCGTAATTTGCGAGGTTAAGGCATTTAATCGTCGTAATAGTAGAAATTAGAAGGAGGAAGACCTGGAACCGAAGAAATTGATCAGAAAAAATGCCCATAATCACATTTATGCATTCCCATAGAGATGCATAGGGCTCCATAGAAAATGCACCTCCCGCCTGGGTTACCACGACGTGAACAGACCATGCTCTACCGTCTGTGGCTAGGCGCTGCCTTTACGAACTCATATGCTCTCCTCATTAGAATGGCCAACAGCCCCACGTGCGACACATGCAACATCGACGAGACGCTCGCAGATATTATATGTGTCTGCCCGCGATATAGTGCGCAGATACAAGTGATGTGCATAGTACTGGACCAGTTGGGCAATCGTCCGCTATCAGAACTAAAAGCTTTAGGCCGATGCTCCGAAAGAACATCCGCGTTGAAGGCCTTACTCGCGTTATTAAGGTTCCTGTGGTCTACGTGGCTTCACGACTGACTCTGAGAATGCCGCCCCCTACCGCTCTGTAATGTACGCGCTTTGTTCGTGCTTGTCTCCCTTTCTTTCTATCTCCCCCTTCCACTCCGTTTCTCTTTTAATCCTCCTTAACCCTTCCCCCTGCGCAGGATAGCCGACCGGAAGTACCTCTGGTTAACCTGCCTGCCTTTCTCAGCATTATTTTTTCTCTCTCTCTCTCTCATAGAAAATGCATGGGTCATCCTAGAGTAGCAGTGGGCCAACTGAAATATGGGGGTTACCCAACTTGAAATTTCGAGGTGTGCCAATTTTTTAATCACTTCAGTCAGAAAACTATATTTTGAGGCCCTCAGAAACAAAAATAGGTGCCAATACTAAAATAAAAAGTTATAGCCCATATTAAACCATTCTTCAGATGCTTCGAACAGCTTGATTCGTGCTAATATATCGAATATACTGCGACAGCCACGTAAAGAAAAAAAAATGAGCATTTTGCCTGAAGTTCCGCTCTCTAACGGTCACACTGACGCCTCATAGGAGTTACCTGTCACTACACGAAGAAACAGGAGAAGAAAAGGAAAGCCAGACTGAGTTCATCTAGGCTAAATTCGAGTTCCATTTTTCCAAAATTAGAGCAGACATATTTAAGAAGGAGTCTGCTCAAGCTGATTTCTCCACCGCGCTGAACAGAGATTTGGTCATGTTTGCGTAGATTTAGTGCGTTTTCGGTAAGCCGAGCACGTATTGTGATGAGCAAATTCGACAGGCGCTTCGCTGCCATCTGATACAGTGACTCTGCTATACGCGCCGCTGTACGAAATCAATTTCAATCTGTCCTCCGAAACCAAATAACAAACGCCAGAACAATCACGCTGATCGGCTGGAACCAAGATATTCAGCATCGCACCTACTTCGTTCAATGAAACAGAGTTGAGAGGTCATTAAAGCGCAACCATCGCGCTAGTAAGGGTGGTGCCACCATACATCATCGCAGCCGAAACGAAAGCCCGCTACACCGGCGCCGACGATCGGCACCAATGATCCAGCGAGATCAAACACGCCACTAGGTCGTATAGATCTTCACTTTCGTATCTATCTATCTATCTATCTATCTATCTATCTATCTATCTATCTATCTATCTATCTATCTATCTATCTATCTATCTATCTATCTATCTATCTATCTATCTATCTATCTATCTATCTATCTATCTATCTATCTATCTATCTATCTATCTATCTATCTATCTATCTATCTATCTATCTATCTATCTATCTATCTATCTATCTATCTATCTATCTATCTATCTATCTATCTATCTATCTATCTATCTATCTATCTATCTATCTATCTATCTATCTATCTATCTATCTATCTATCTATCTATCTATCTATCTATCTATCTATCTATCTATCTATCTATCTATCTATCTATCTATCTATCTATCTATCTATCTATCTATCTATCTATCTATCTATCTATCTATCTATCTATCTATCTATCTATCTATCTATCTATCTATCTATCTATCTATCTATCTATCTATCTATCTATCTATCTATCTATCTATCTATCTATCTATCTATCTATCTATCTATCTATCTAAGCAGCTCCTCCGGCATCTTAGCTTTGTACTTTGCTTGCTATCGGTTCACGGCTCATAAAAAGCGCGACAACCATTACTCAAAGTCCCGGAGCTTCAGAAAAGTCCCGGAGAAGAACCAAGCGCGACAGTGGACAACAGCGTGGTGGCTTAGAAGTCTTCAAGTGTCGAGGACTCCCGCCAAACAGCGAAGGTAAAAGAAGCAAGAGATTTTGGGAAATGAAACCGGGAACACCCTTGGGGTGCAGCGAACGAAGCCGGAAACGCTCCGGGCAAATGCGGGGGGTGCTCTTATAGCGCTATAGTCTTGCTCTGTGGAGTTTAAGAGCGAAGATGAGTACTCCAGGGTGGGGAAAGCACTCCAGACGTGCGGAAGCGCTAAATACGAAGTCTACAATAGAGAATTTTCATATCATGACCCGTGTGCAAACCATTTATGCCGTCATCTGTAGCATGTTTTAAAAGACGTTGAAAAAGAAATTGCGCTTTTCTTGATCTGGCTTGATCCCATCATTTCCCATGAAGGTCCCATCAACTTTCCCATCAAGGTCGCATGTGAATTGTTAAGTGCGCATCATTGAATACTTGGCAATGTAGTCTGGTTTGCTATGGGGGGAAAAACGGAGATTTGCTTTCATCTACGCCTTTCTTGGCCACCAGTCTCGAAGGCTATGCTTTTCCGCACTGCTTTGGCACGCCGGCATGCGTAATCTTGCGCACGTTCACTCTTTTCGTATGCATATACCCACTGTCGCAGGGTACGAGCTTCGAATGGTATCCTGCTAGCGTGTTTCTGAAAAAGAGAGGGCATCGAAGACACAACAGGAGCGAAAGGGGGATGTTAAAACAGTGTACCATAGTCACTCAACTATGCGCGAACATGATGGTAATTGAACGGATCATTACAGCACTGTGTTATCTGACGCAAACTAGCGTTACACGTGGCGTGCACGAAGATTAATGCGTGTCACACGAGCTTCGAGTTTCTCGACGCACAGATTTGCCACCGCTTTTGCGGAAGCGCTAAGCTCAGTAGCTTGAGAACTTGAAATTCGAATGCGAAGAAAAGATCAAATTAGAAAAGTTGGAATCATACCCGCAAGAGCTACAGAAAGTTATCGTTTCTTTTTTGCGCAAGTGTATATAGTGGGGTATAGATATATAGCGCTTAGTTATTCGCCTGGCTTGCCCAAGATCATGGAAAGAAACAAAAACACACAAGAAGACATCAGAAATGCATGAACGCATCTACTTGCGCACATCGGAACACCCATGCGCTCGCATGAACACAGCACATTCAGGCGCCTACGGCGTACGGTTTACTGTTTCCTGTCGATAAGACAAGCTTCATTTCGTTCGCGCCTTCGGCTTCTCTCAGCGTACATACGCGTGTTAGCCGCTTTACTGCTTATTCGCCACCTTATACGGTGCCCCCCTCATTGGCTTCGTTCGTTCGTTCAGTTCTCTTCCTATTCGTTTCAATTTGTTTTTATTTTATTCCTGCGCTCTTCCCATCGGCCTCCTAGTGAAGCAATGGCGCACGATGCCGCAAGTTGCCAGCCTGCGTCGGACCCTTTTTTTTTCTGTTTTTCACTGCCAGTAAAAAAAGAAGACAACGGCAAAAACAATGTGCTCTCCCGTTTACAACCCACGCTGTGTGAACATATGCCGCAGAACAGGCAAAACAAGAAGGAACCAGGGATTGCTCCCGAGTTTCTCTTCCTTCGTCTTCACCGCTTTCGGCTAGCTACTGGATGAAACCGGCCATTGTCGTTTCATCGGCCGTTTTACCAAATATGTGATCCATTGTTTGCTCATCTGGTTAGCCGAGTTTGTGGCTTGGATCGTGAAAGAACAAAGACAGGAGCGGAAGGGAGGATGCTGCGGAAGAGGTGAGAAACGGTGAATGAAACGAACATAGGGGGGGAAAGGCGCGTGAGTGCATTTTATCGTTTTTCCCTGCTTTCATCATATCCCCAAAAGCTGGCCGGTTATATTCTTTCTCCTTTTATTTCTTCTTCCCTTTTTAAACGCTTCCTGTGACCTCGAGAAAGCGATTCTGAGGACAATAAAGAAAGTTTCAAATTTAATTTGTACGGAAATGGATACGGTGCTGCGAGGGCGAAGAGAGAGGGAGAGCATGAAAAAAAAATGTAAAAAGAAAGCAAGAAAGCGCGTTCCGAAACGCAGTCGCCTCCTTATAACGGCTGGTCGTAAACGGAACAATGATTTCCTGTACAACGCATAGGGGCAGAGCTTGGAGCCTAAGCCTCCCCCACCCCTCCTCGGTTTTCTGGTTATGCACAGTATTCCACGTTTTATGAGCGTTATTAGATATCGCAATTTTGCTATCTGCGTCTCTTTATTTCCCGGGTTTTCTTGGAAAGGCGAAAGCGGAAACGCGCGGATGATTCTCATTCATTCATTCATTCATTCATTCATTCATTCATTCATTCATTCATTCATTCATTTATTAATTAATTAATTCATTCATTCATTCATTCACGCCATGGAACGTTGCTATGAACAACCTCGCCTTTGAGTGGAGCCGTACTGAAGGTCCCCAGATTATACTTCACCACCTGATGGTTCTTTGTGGGCACCTATATCCACATAATGTGCTTGCATTACTTCACTTTCCTTATTGTCCTCATAATCGCTTTATCGAGGTCACAGGAAGCGTTTAAAAAGGGAAGAAGAAATAACAGGAGAAAGAAAATAACCGGCCAGCTTTTGGGGATATGATGAAAGCTGGGAAAAACGATAAAATGCACTCACGCGCCTTTTCTCCCCTATGTTCGTTTCATTCACGGTTTCTCACCTCTTCCGCAGTATCCTCCCTTCCGCTCCTGTCTTTGTTCTTTCACGATCTAAGCCACAAACTTGGCTAACGAGATGAGCAAACAATGTATCACATATTTGGTAAAACGGCCGATGAAACGACAATGGCCGGTTTCACCCAGTAGCTAGCCGAAAGCAATTGTCGTAATTGACAGAGACCTGTCTTGGACTCCGTACGTCAATTACGTGAAAAGCGGCTGACTGCTATCTGTCACCTGTTCAGGTTCCTTGTAGGAAAAAGTTGGGGAGTATCTATACACGCTATGTTACAGCTGTACTTGGCGTTGTTCGTTGGATTCCTGCGATATAGCCTGCCTGCAATATCCAACACCTGCAAGACTAACCTGCGTACGATTCAGAGTATTCAAGCCCAGGCCCTTAAGATATGTCTTGGCTTACCACGCAGTGCATCAACGGCTGAAACCATTGCCCTTGCGCAGGATTACCCAACCACGACGCACATTACCGTTGAGACAATGCGTATGCATCTCAGGCATTATGCTAGGGCCCCTTCCCACCACTTGGTGAGCCTCACTGCTGCAAGGCCCTACTCGACATCTAGCGGTATTGTCAGTGCACATCGTGCGTCATTTACTTCAGGGTACGCACCTGCGGCCAAGCCAGCGTTTCCTCCGTGGTGTTTGAGCCGTCCACAAGTACATATCATGATTCCGGGACTACAGAAGAAGACAGATCTACCGGCACCTGCTCTAAAACAGCTGAGCTTACTTCTTCTGCATGAAAAGTACAGCAACCACGTGCACATCTATACCGATGGATCGACTACGTCGTGCAGTTCTTCTGGTGCCGTGGTTATACCAACGCGAGGAATGACACTGCGGTTCAAGACATCGCATGTCACGACCTCAACGGCGGCAGAACTAACGGCCCTGCGTCGAGCACTGGAATTCATTGATTCTGAAAGACCTACAAAATGGGCTGTGTTCTGCGATTCAAAACCGGCATTACAGTGCACGCAGTCAGTTCTCCGACACGGATGTCATGACCAATTGACATACGAAGTCGTGAAACTTTACCATGACGTCCAAGAAAAAGGTCACGAGGTCGTTTTTCAATGGGTACCTGGTCACTGTGGCATCAATGGCAATGATTCTGCCGATAACGCTGCTCGCACAGCACATCAAGAAGAGCACAGCGTTCCAATTCCGCTTTCGAGGACTGACGCTGCAAGGCAGCTTAGACCCCTGGCACGCAGTCTCACAGAGACCGAGTGGAACTCGCCAAACTTACGACTTACGCGACTGCATCGACTAAACCCCTCCCTGCAACTCCGACCTCCACTCGGACTTCCTCGACGTGAAGCTGCGCTTCTCTGCCGCCTTTGGTTAGGAGTGGCCTTCACAAAGGCATACTCTACATTAATTGGAATGACTGACAGCGCAGCATGCGAGGTCTGTGGCACCGAAGAAAACATTGACCACCTGCTGTGCACTGTCAAAGATATGCCCCAGAGAGACAAGAACTTGTCAAAGCTTTTCAAAAACTGGACAATCGGCCACTTTCTGTGCAAGTGCTTCTGGAACACCGCCCCCATCGTCCGTCGGCCCATAAAGCGGTGAAGGCGCTTTTATGTTTCTTAAGGACGACGGGTTTGTGCGACCACCTGTGACTTATAATGCAATTTCTGTAAGACCTCACGCGTCAGTGAACTCGCCGCAATTTCCTTCTTTCCTTCCCTCCTCTCTCTACCTGTGATCTTTGTTTTCCCCTTTCCCATTCCCCCGGTGTAGGGTAGCCAATCGGACGTTATTCTGGTTAACCTCCGTGCCTTCTACTTTTCTCTTCCCTCCTCCCTGCATTACTTCACCAGTGCACTTCTCTCGCACTGGGAAGTTGAACCCACGACAACGTTCTCGGTACATCACTGACGCAGCTATTTACCCACAACCCGTGGTAAATAGTGCTGATGCGTCGAAGTAACTTTTACATAAAATGTCAAGTGATTTAAGAAGTGTGTTTGGAGTACTCGAAGACTTGTAATACAGACAAGTCCCCTTGTATGAACGTTGGCTGAGGCGACATCGCTTCTTTGACCAGGGGTGATCACTTCAAGCTTCCGTCTTCCTGACAACCCTTTTGTTGTTTGGCTGTTTTACGAATGAAATAGCCGCTACTAACTGAGCAGTATCTTCAACGACCGTGTTTTCGAAGTCGTTTATGTGCTATTTGCATTTGGGGTCTTTCAAATGTCTCTTTCCGGATACAAAGAAAAAAGTCTAAACTTCTTTCTTGATGCTACCTTGTTATGAATCGAAAAGCCATGCTTTCACTATTTGGTTTTGGAAAGACGTGTCGTCTTTATTGAGGTGTCTCGCAGGAAGGCTTGACTTTATGGGGTTTTACGGGCGAAATCCACGACTTGATTATCAGGCATGCCGTAGTGGGGGACCACGGATTAATTTTGAACATCAGGGGATCTCTACGCGCCCCCAATGCGCGGGACACGGGCGTTTTTACATTTCGCGCGCATGGAAATGCGTTCATCGTGGCAGGGATTTGATCCCGCGACCTCGTGCGTAGCAGTGCAACGCCGCAGCCGCTAAAACACCGCGGCGGGTGCAAGAAGGCTTTGACAAAACGTGGAGCGATCATTGTAAACCACCCTGGGCCCTCTTTTCTCTTCACTCCTGAAAACACTTGGAGAACATCGCCTGAGCGACTGAATTTGTTCGTGCGATACACATCCAGAGAAAGAGTGAGCTAAAACAGAAAATGTGCCGGCAAACTCGATCGCCGGTTCGACCCAAGCCTCACAAAGTGGCATACAAGACCTTGATCGATACACCCCACGAGCGCTATTTGCGTACACCACAGTATCTCTAACAGCGTTTTTAATCTCGAAAGTAAGCAGCCGAATTCATAATTTTCGTATCCTTTCTTTTTATATTCATGAGATCTTTCCTACATTTCCTAATATAATGCCTAATATCATGATGCGCGTCCTGCTTTTTGTATACGACTGTCCATTAAAAGCTTCTGTCGCACTTGCGAAATGGGGGCGTCACAAGTCCAAGCACTCAAACTGAGGATGGATCTCTCATTATGATACACTGCTTCTCCGATGCTTCTGTGTCGACTGCCATTTTAGTAGTCGGGGTGATACGCAGATCAACTCGCTAAAGTAGAGAGGCCTTGTAATTGCGACATTAAGGGCGCCTTAGGCACGAGTGTGCCTGAAATAATTATTTTAGTACATGGCTCTAAGCTTTTGACACTGATTATTAGCACTTCTCTTAAACAGACTAATAGCAGTCGACTAATAACATTCCACGTAACACAGTAGGGTGTCATATACGAGGCCGTACTTAATGTATCTGTCGACCGTCGCGCGATGACTGTCTTATCTGAAAATCCGGTACTATCCATTATTATTAATTCGCTGTAACTTCACGGCATGTGCAAGTGCCCGCACCATCGCGTCATGAATTCCTTCTAGGAGGACATTTTCACGCAGCGCACAGCTACAAAACTTCGCAAACACCGCCTTGCTCTTCTTTTTTCTGCTTTATGCTTTCTTTTTCTTCAGTGCACCCATGTACATTATCAACAACATAGATTTCTTCCCTGAAATCCCCTTCATTAATAGTCGGATGCAATGTCTCTCACTTTTCTCTGTCGCGCTTTTTTTTCCCTTCCGTTATCGTCTTTTCCTACTATACGTCGACAACGCAGTACTTCACAGCAGCAGCCAAGTATGTAACTTTCGTTCCTTCCGACAAAGTTGCACTCTACAACGGTTACGGCCTCTTGACACACAATCGCACCACTTGCGCAGGGAACACGCACGGTAAAACAAGTGGTCGGATAAAACATGAAAGTAACAGATGAAAAGAAAGTTCCACACGCACCATCGCTGCGCGTAGCACAGGGCGGACGCAAGATGACAGTCCCATCGCAGTTATGCGGCCCAGAGAATGGATGTTATCATATTTAATACTCTGGCTTCCGCTGGTTTTTGTCCACCGCACCCTCTTTTCTTGCACTCTCCTACGACAGTTTGGAATTGCGACGTCACTCGAACCAAGAAGATTCGGATTGTTATGCGCGTCAGATCTCGCGGCACTTCCCTCTCTACGTTCACAATTTTCTCGCTTTTCTCCTAGCGTCCCAGTGCGGTGACAGCCAGTCGTTCGCACGCCGTGATTTATTATGCATGTAGCCGTTCGCCGATGCTCGATTGGAGTGGCTATACGGGAGAACGGCCGCCTCAATTCGATTTTTCGCGGCGCAGCCGACAGGCGCACTTGGTATCTCAATACCGACCTTCCCAGGCATCTTATGCCCCCCCCCCTCCCCCCTAGGTAAGAGCACTGTACGCCTCTGTAACCTGCACTCACGTTCTTCTTTTGCTACCTACAGAGCGCGACAAACCAGAGAAATTTCAGGCGCGTGTGTTGTATACGTTTACGTGTGAAAGAAACTTGGCGGAGGTCTATGAATGTCCTGCGGCGGTTTCTTTTGCTGTGGAAGGGCGCTGTCGTATGTTTAACAAAGAAATGTTTAACAAACGTGTCTAGTTGGTACATGTAGCTTCTTAAGAGCTCTGAAGCGAACAAAAATGAGGAAAGTAAGAAGTGGAATACAAAGATGGCGCTCAAATTTTCGACAAATAATAATCGACACACAAGTCTGTTGTCATTTGGTGCACGTCAGCTGTGTGCCAGTTCAGGGGTCAATTCTAGCAGCTATCCAAACGTTCATTAAAGCGTCCGGAAAGTCGCGTTGATGTGTAACCGGCAGGCTATCGTGTTGCAGTTTTTTTTTTTGCGCGTGCAGTAAGTAGTGCCATAATTGTTATCGTTCCGTGTTACACGAAAAAGAAAATTCTGATAGGATAGTAGTGTTTGGGTCTCTCCTCTCTTTTGAATCCGCCACTGCAGAATCATTGCCAATGACAGCGCGAACGAAGCAGCGCAGTCTGCACACTAACAGGATCAGTGCGTTCCTGCTACTAATGCCGATAACCGTCGCAGCACGGCAACACGAATCACTTCTTAGTTGTATACATGTCTACTATACTTCGACAAGAAAAATCACCAGATTTCGCTCGCTGTTTTATTTCGCTCCACTCTGGCTTGCAATCTTCTCTGCCATCCAGACCTGTCGCTTGAATAGCTTCAACGTGTCTCGCATGGCTGGGGCATCGCCCTTACGAATGCATAATTAGTCCAGGTTCGTACGGCGAGCAACGCTGCCTGCGATTACAGGCATCGTACGCACTTGTATTGCGACGGAAATGTACAGCACACTCTGTGTCACTGTCCGTATTTCTACGGTTAACGATATGTACCACGTTCTTGTTCCAGCCGCTTTAGATGGTGGACTGTTCTTGAATGTAAAGGTTCTGGAACCATGGCCGAGAAGCTCTGCTATGCACAAAAATGCACATAGGAATAGAATGAAGGCGCGGAGGAGAACCTGATGAGAATTTTCGGTTTGCTACCCTGCACTGGGGTGTGGGAAATTGAATATTCGGGCAGTAAAAGACAGAAAGAGAGAGAGTCAGAGCATATTACGAATAAAAAATAATTAAAAATTAAAATAAGAATCGCGTTCCCATTATATATGCTTTCACGGAGACCGGTGCATCGCAAAGCACCCAGTAATGCGGATGCAATAATGTGCTTCGTCGATGCTTTCAGAACTCTTTCTTTCTAGAGAAGCATGTAGTCCAAGTGGTTGGGCGCGATGAAGACTATGCGCGCGGTCTCCAAATCAACAACGCCTTATTGACAAGTGCGTTGCACGAGTGCTTCTGGCTATTATATAGGCGAGTCAGTACTGGGCAGTATCGAAGGTACATGTATGTTAGATGCTATCTTCGACATTCTTTGGGCATCTTGTATCTGTATCATGATACGTCTGGAAAGACGGGCATCAGTATCTGTATTTCTGATACATGACAGAATGTATCGTCTATCAAAAGGCACAAGATACTGCTATCGCAACAACACCGTGCGAAACTACAAGCGTTGACTGAACTCCGTTTTTCAATCCGACACTGCTGCCACTGAGCCACCTGAATTTCCACAGGCACAAATTTTCTATTGTCTGACCTTAACAGGTAAGTTGACAATACTTCATGCTTAAATATCATGCCTATTAGTGGTACCGCTTATATCGCGTTTATATGTGTTCACTGTAATTGTGTGATACGGAACCACCTTTCTATTTTACTTAGACATACTTTCCTTTCTTTATTAGCTCGCTCTCAGATTTCTTACTGTTACAAATCACCAGGTAATCGGAGCTGTGAGTGGCAGTAGTGTGAATAGCGGCGGTATCCTGCGACGCTTTGCGCCACAACAATACGCCTCGAACAAGACAAGTCTGCTTGTTAAAACGTTGGCAGCCGCTTTCCCCTTGTTCTCGTTTTGCTCATCGTCTTGAATTTCCATCGCCTGCCTTCCCCCTGCTTTCCCTACAATAAATATAAAACTTTTTGGGTCTGCGCAAGTTTTCTCGTAGGGAAAAAAAATTACCGACGATTACGTTACTTCCTAATGCGAAATTTGAGCGCAGCAAATAAGCTGTTTCACCTTTTCGATAGATTGAGGCAAAGAAATTGAGCAACACATGTATGCGCTATCACAGAATTTTTTTTTTTCACACGTATTCCTTTAACAAAGACTCCACTAGGTAAGCTTCTGCTTCGGCGGCACGCACCTCTGGATTCTGACGGCGACGGCGCTGGGCCTCTGCTCTGGCAGCTCGTTTAGCAGCAGCAGCAGCAGCAGCAGACGGAGGACTTCCATCGGTCGTCTCGCTCATGGCTCAGAAAGAACTGGCAGATAATTTCGCAGTGGCGAACGGCAGCGGCAATTTCGGCTCGGGCGGTGCACATATACAGATCCGCCGCCACCGATCTGGCTCTCTGATTGCCACCGCACAGGGCGAACGGCAGCGGCAATTTCGGCTCGGGCGGTGCACATATACAGATCCGCCGCCACCGCACAGGGGTTGCATTGGAGGAGGAGCGAAGAAAGGAATTAAGTTCGAGCCGGCGCTTTGACAACCGGAGACTCGCAGGAAGAGGGGGGAGGGGGGCGGCGTGTACACCCAGCGGCAAACGATGGGGGCAGAAGCGCGCGCAGCAAGCGGACAACACGATAAAGGGAGGAGGGAAGAGATAGCAGCGACTTTCCTCCTCTTTCTGCATGGCGGCGACGGTGTTCTATGCAGTCACATTATCTTGACTCTCTAGCGGCGTCAGCGGCATCCAGCGGTATCAGTCGGTCGCTGCTAGCGTTGGGGGGATGAAAGGGGGGCGGAGCTGGTTACGAGGCCGACGACAACGCCGACGACGACGCGAAACCCAGGAACGGACGCCAAAGAGCTGCGCTCTAAAATAATTGCGGCAGTGTCTTGTATCTGTATCTCAAAAACTTGTCGCCCGAGTATCTTGTATTGTGACACTATTTCAAAGTATCTTTGCCCAGCACTGACTGACGTGAGTAAACCTTTACTTGTGTGCGCACCGTCTCTTTTCCATCTTCGTTTTTATTATTGCGATAAAGATTGCGCAGAAGCTCGGAGCACGCTAGCCAAATCACCGCCGCCGTGCTGTCGCGGTATCGACGGCGCATGCGTGGCGCGCGCGCCTTGAGGATTAGGTTTTCCAGAAAGCGACAGAGGCAGAGTGCATCTGGCCTTAAAACCGTGAAGCCCGTCGGACGCATCTTCACGCTCCGCTCGAGCGGCTCTGCGTTCGGCTACGGCCATGACCCCAGCGTGGTTCATACTTTGTGGTTCATACGGCTTAGCAGGAGAGACAGTAAGCACGAACGTGCGGTTTCCAACGGTCATCTTTCGGTTGCGTCTCATACACCACTGAAGTGCGACGTCTGCAACGCCGGTGGCGGCGCTCCTGATGATGCCACGATGTGAACAAATTTGCGCCCGTAAGCAGCCTTAACGGGGCAAATCGGCCTATAATTGACACCTTTACAACCATAAACGTGTAGGCTGTAAGTTACAGATGGAAGACACCCTTAAGGGTGCAAATCGGTCAATAACTCACATTCTTACACCCATAAATGTGTATGATAGGAGTTATAGACAGATTGCACTCTTAAGGATGCGAATGGGCACACAACGCAGCGTTGCGGGATGTCTGCGGTAGATAAAAAGACGCTGTTGGCATGCGCCGCAGTAGTAGTCTCGCTTGCTGCTTCGCGGCAACATGTCACCCCCATGTATTCTTTAAATACTGTCCTAGGAGCTCGAAAGCAACGGCAAATTTTGTTACGGGCTTTCAATGCACTTAGTGCGAGAACTGACCCTAGATTTTCCTTTTCTTTTCCCATGTGCTTTCGCACGTGTGGAGTAACCAACCGGGAGCAGCCATTGTTAACCTCCCTGGCTTTGCTTCTTTCTCTCCTCCTCTGTATCTAAAGATTAGTTTGTGAGGTGAACCGCGACGAATAGAAGATTTCAATAGGCCAATTTCTTTGCTCTTTACGGATATTTGCAGTAGTAAAGGTGCTGTTCGTAGCGTTCCAGAATTCCCATCACTGTAACATGAAACTTATACGAATGCGTTGCTATGATCAATGGCACTAAATCAGCAAACGGCAAGCCCACACTGGCCATTATAGCGAGCGTTGTTTGTGTAAGACTAAGCTCATCGCACGAGTGCCACGCGTTTACACGCAACAAAGCCGCTGATCCTGCCACACTTTCTGATGAAGGCTGCTGTAAACGCTATACTCGTCAGCTGAATGGAAGCACCGTAAAACTGCCAGCCTCAAAAAGAAGCACATTTGCCTTATCCTGAGCCGTCCATGAAAGAAGCAATCCAGGAGCTCGCTTTCCTCCGGCTGCCAAGGAACTGCCCGCAAGAGCTGCGATGAAAACTTCACCGCCCAGCACGGTGTTGAGTGACGTAACCTATCCTGGTCCTCAAGAGGCCTTAAGAGGAAGCTTTAGCTCGGGTGCTCCTATCTAAATACATGTAAAAGGAGAATTCGTTTTTCTCGGCAACCACTGCACGAAATTTGACAGGGTTTGCTGCATTTAAGAGAAAAACTTAAAATCTAGTGACTGTTGGTTTCGAATTTCAGATTTAGGTCGTCGATTTTTTATAAAAACTTGGCAAAAATTGCAAATTTTCAGAAAACGAAACTATCAAGTTTACAACTCCGTAACTCAGCAAGAAAAAACGATATCGCAATTCTGTGAATTGTACCTGATAGCACATCTAAAGCGGACAAAATTGATATGTTACACATGAACCTCGAAAAATGGGGTAATTTGTAATTACAACTTTTGCAGAACCCTCGTAAACAACGTAACAAATTCACGTAAGATGTAAACTGACTCATCAAATTTGTCCGCTTTGAATGGTCTAATGGATACCGTTTACAGAATTGCGATATCTGTTTTTCATGCAGAGCTATTAGTTTGTAAACTTCGTGCTTCTATTTTTTCGAATGCCTGAATTTTTGAAAATCCTTTTAACAAAATTCAAGCCCTAAATCAAAATTCCGCTTCCAACAGTCACTAGAATTTAACTTTCTCTCTCAAATGCAACAAATTTCATTAAAATCGGTACAGGGGTTATCTCAGAAAAACGTTTTTGCGTTTTTACATGTATTTGAATAGGCCACGTCGGAGTTGGGCCCGAGCTAAAGCTTGCTCTTAAAGAGAAATGCTGCATCATATTAAACTGATAAGTAACCATTCTAAGTCTCCACTGGAATTAATTTGGCGTAAAAGCTTTCCGTACTAGCGATGAAAATGAAAGACTATCGTTACTTTAATTACCCGGAAAGCTTAACGATGGGCGCCAATGCGACGTCACTGATTGCAAAGTAAGCTTGCAATACTTGCTAGTTTGAGTATTTTAATGCCTTTAGAAGGCAGAATGCAGTGTAATATTTCTTGTTCACCAGTAAACAAATAACTAGGCCAGAAAGTCGATGTCTAGGTTCATGGCATCATGGCAGGCTGGTATGGGACCTTCACTGCGACTGCGCCACAAGTTATTGTTTCTGCGCCATTTCTGTCATATTAAGCCTCCTCTGATGATAAAAAATAATATTTTGATGCTGCCGAAGTGTGCTTTAGTTATGCAGCTCAATTTAATGTTCGTATTACTGTGCACGTATGCATGTGATGTGAGATGGAGACAGAAAGCTGCGGTTTAGCTCCAAGTACTCTACACCTGATGTTAGCGAAGCGCAGATGAGCGAAGTCGTTGCTTATGTAAACATTTATACTCAATACGTTTAACTTCTGCAGCCGCAATCATGTAGCCTACGTTATTTGGCACTTTGGTGTCTTATAAAAGCACTCAAAAAGGGTTCATCTGTGATAACCTAAATCGTATGTATGTATGTTGCTTCCTGAAACTTCCTCAAGCAAGAAGGCAAGTAGAATTGAAGCTGACAATGCAAGATGCGGGTAGGATCGTCACTATGATAAACAGGCCCACACTCACCGTACATACAGTTTCGTCAAGGTTGTAAAATGTGCGGCTCAAGTGGAAGACTTCGCTCAAGACCGAAACGCTTTCATTTCTATCGCGCGCTCTTTTTTTTTGCACACATTAGAACAATTCTCATCAGCGTAATTGTTGTAAACGGCACTAAATATAGTTGCCTTCCTCATTCGTTGCCAATTCGGATTCGGGCCCTCCGGATACTATTGTTTGCGCTACATTCATGTCTTTCTTCCTGTCTGCTCATCGGCACTACTACTTTTATTTGCTGATAAGCCAATTTCCGTTTAGGTAGAGTAGGAGGATAAATAGCGCAATGCAGAACAACTGCAGAAAAAAAGCGAAGAAAGCTTTGCTTTACAAATTAAGAGATATGCACACAACCCAATGCAGCATCCGAAAGCTTGAAGTCCATCACAAAATCCACATGTCCTTAGGAAGTGGAACAGCGCGTTCAGCCGCTGATGAAGTGAGCAGCGCTGCTCGTGTCTTGCATATTCCGTGACGACATAGAGATGTGCTTTAATACCACGAAACCAGTGAGACAGGAAAAAGTGCACGTGTACTCTGTCTGTGTGCACTTTCGCATCAGTTTGATTTAGTGATATTAGCGAACAACATCGATTTACTTCAGACATCCTAGACGGAACTTCGTGCGTGAGGCGCGGCTCCAAATTGGACTTCCGATACGAAGTCGAATTTGAGAGTTGAGATGAAAAGTTAAACGACCAGTAAGTAGCTCATGACGCGAAAGAAGGCCCAAAGAGAACAGGCGGAAAAGATCGGAAAAGGAAGACCTCTAGAAAGAGTGAGAAAGAGAGAGGAGTGTATTTACAGGAACGCAGAGAAGTTGTCACGGCCTATATCTTGCTATTGTCTGCATGCTCTGTACTGGATAAGAGAAGAAATTAGGAGTGACGACTAATGTAAAGAGAAACGTGCGTACATCCATAGTTAATGATGTGCATTCTCAAATTCGTAATGTGACGTCACTTCCAAGTATATTTTGAAATTTTAGCGAAACCACTTGCATTTCCTGAGATATCAGAAACTCAGATGCTAGTGTAGTTGCGAAAATCTTAGCACGAAGCAACGTTTAGAAGTCATAAATTGATGGGGTTGGGCGTCACATCAGCAAATTCCTATTCATTCCTAGCAGGAATGGCCTACAGTGCGGCGTGCAATTTGTGCGGGTGGGATGAGTATCTAGAGCACCTTCTTCGTCATTGCCCATCCTTTGACGCTCGACGACATGCTCCACAAATTAAACCCAGCCTGTTAGATAATAGAGCGCTCTCAGTGAAAAAGATCCTGGCACCATGGCCTATGCGTTCTTGCATGCAAAAGGCAAAAAAGCCCTTCTGCACTTCTTGAAGGCTACTAGACAGTACGAACGCTTGTGACAGCAGAGATTCTTCTGCGGCTGACTCTTTATTATTAGAGCCCAGCTCTTAGGCACCCGTTTCTGTGCTAAGAGCCCGTGCCCTCGGCGTAATCAAGCGAACGAGCTCTGCAAAGGATGAAAAAGCAAACGCAGAGCGCAGCGGTGGATGAAAGACGGTGATAGCGAACAGAGCGCGAAGACGAAGGTGCAGGAGGAGGGTGCAGCCAACACCACCTAGACGAGGGAAGGCCTGAGCGCTCGGCGAGCGACGTCGCGGAGAAGAGGGCGGCGGCGTGCTCGGGGATACGGGTTGAATGAAGGGATCGCGCTCTTATGGGGAACGTTAACCAGAGCCGAGTTATTGTTTTTTTTTAGGCATAGTTGAGCAGATAGCCCGCAGAGAAGAGAGGGTGTTCCAAGATTATTTTATTTATGCAAAATTATATACGCGCTGCATTATTAAAAAGCCCGTCCATAAAAAATGAAATGGTTCAACCTTACGATTGAGAACGAATTTCGGGTAAATGATGAAAGGAAGCATGGCTGAAGTCACAGTGCTGCGCTCTTCTCGTGAGTAGCTTCTTTGCCTTGATTTATCGTCGGCGTGAAATAGTTCTCCGTTCATGCGACCGCAAAAGTACTTCACAAAATGTTAGCACTGTACCATAACACATATCTCACGACAACTTCACTGGTGTGCCCTTCTTCACATTCGGGAGACTTGGATTTATTCCAGTGTAGATTAGGCTCTAAACGAATAATTTTGCTTTCGAGGCATTATTACATACAGTACCGCAGTCCACATATGTACAACACCTCCAATGAATTTGGTAATGGAGACACAAAACATTCGTGGAACTATCTACAAAGAAACAGCTGCATTATTCTGCAGAATTCCAGCTTTTCTCTTCTTTGCCTTGGCATTGGCACCCAATATTCTGTCACTGATCTTGCGGAAATATGAACGCAGAATTTTTCGGCTCCGATTTGTAATTGCTCCAGCAATTGGGCACGTAGCACTTATTATTTATATCCTGGCATGAACGTAATCCACATTCCGCGGTAATGAAGGCTTCCCGGGCACACAACCGCAATCGCAGCACAAGCGCAGAGACTGCATGCATGGTTCACGTGCAGAAAAAAAAAGTGCACTCGGAAGCATGTCGCAGCATGCCAGGACTTTTCTAACCTCGAAGCTATCCAAGGAGTGGCAGGGTTCTCGGAACTAATCGAATTGTTATTGCCGTCGTCGCCCCCTCGGTCTTCCACGTATCATTTTCAACACAGGTGCGCCGCTCGTAGCTTCGTAGCACGCTGCACGGAACTTCTATGTGGGCCTCTTTTGTGTGGCGTAACTCAAGGGGAGAGGGTACAGCCAGAAGGCCTTAAGTTCTCTAGATGGTGTTGGTGCAGCTGGACCGTGAGGCGGAAGGCGGACGCAGACGGTATGACGAAACTGTGAGAAGAAAAGCGTAGTGCCACGCAAGACGGACTCTGCAGCGACCGATGACCGATACCAGATGGCGTCAAAGTACCGCGCCGCCGTCTGTTCACCGATGACGCCATCCAAGGCATGCGGCGAGCGCGTTCACCAATACCATATATGGAAATAAGGCGCTGCATGAGTGGAGGTCTGTCTGCGGGGGCTGCTGTGCATCTCGTCCACGCGTCACCCACGCGCTTCCTCTCGCGATCTCTCGATTAGCGAGGTAGTCGTGCCGCACTTCACTCCGTTCGCAACGTGCCACACGAGACAGATTGTCCGCTCCAGCCAATATATATCCCTAAATGAACACACGTATAGAGCTGCGCTCAAAATTTTCATTAAGCAGTATCGTAGTCGTCGGTGAATTTTTCCTTCTCTCTCGTACTTATCTATTCTTCCCCTTTCCCCTCCCCAAGCATAAGGTAGCCAACCGGGAACGTCCTTGGTTAACCTCACTACCTATCCCTCTTCCTTTCTCTCTGATACATTGATCCTTGGGAGGACTGCCGTCAGGATGAGCGGTATGGACAGAGGGAGTAAGCTTTATTGAAACATGTCCTTAGCCGGTCTTTAGTATGTGCCACCAGTAGTCCCTTAGATTACCCCTCAACAGTTTCTGGATGGTGCTGCTTGATCAAGATAGATAGATAGATAGATAGATAGATAGATAGATAGATAGATAGATAGATAGATAGATAGATAGATAGATAGATAGATAGATAGATAGATAGATAGATAGATAGATAGATAGATAGATAGATAGATAGATAGATAGATAGATAGATTTTATTTATTGCTCTGCTTTTGGGAGGAAATTTAGAGAAGACGGCAAAAATAAGAGGAAAAAGTCGCAGTTTAGCCCGAAAGGTGGAGCATCGGTTAGCAAATTAGCAGACAGCTGTACGAATTGTAAGGATATTAGCTTTATCGGCCCTATAAACTTATAAACATTCGCTTACTAATTAGATTAATGGTCATGGTGTCACGCGCGCACGAGCAAACATGAACACATCTCACTCGATGAACGCGGAAACGCTGACAAAACATTGGAGTGAGGGAGCGCGGCAGTAGCAACGAGTGAATTGCATCTTGTGCGTCCTCTCGCTTCAACGCGAACTAAGCGAAGAAAAGACAGCGCACACGAAGCTATCAGCACTCTGTGCCCCTCGTATATCGCTCGTAGATGGCCTCGCGCGGCCGTGCCACACGCAGCAGAACAGCGCCGCCGCTTCGTCTTCTCTACCCGGCGCCTTGCGCGCGATGCATGACGGCGCGCTTGCTCCCCGCTTTACTACCTTACGTGCGCGAGAATGAACCACCGTCATCGGCTCTCTCTCCCACACTTTCACTCGCACATAGGGCATACGGCGAGTGGCGAATATTACCGCCCTTGGACTTTATACGGACAATCATGGCGACGGCGACGGCAGCAACACGCCCGTAATGTCATATATTTGCTATCACAATAAAATAAGAATGAACGCAGGTGCACATTCTTAAGGAAGGTAACAAACGCACCTGGAGAAGGTCGTGTAGTCAATTTGTCTAAAGGTAGCATATGAGCACTGCAGTGGTCTTCTCCACAGATGTGTTTGGGGAGAGTCCAACTTTGTTTAATGTGTGTAGAAAGGAGAAAAGATGACCCTCCAAACAAACTCCAGGCGAGTTTGGGACGTAAAATTGGACTTTATCATATATAGCTATACTTATGTACCAACAACATGGAGTACCAAGCGCTCACTGTGGAAGTTTGAAACAAATATTATGAGAGTGGATTGAATGGCGCCGCAGCCAATTGCACCAGTGTCGAATGGCTTCTCATCTTGGCGCAAGTGGGGACTTAAAACACCGAGATGACATGCAACCCCACGAACTATGCCCGATTATATGCACCCGCGCTCTCGCGAACCCCCGGAAATTTCAGGTGGGGACGATGGCCCAGCGAACCGACGCAGATAAACGAAGGGCCATGAAAAAGCTTCTCCCGTCGGAGGTTGGTCTGGACGCGATGCTTGAAGCCTGCTTTGAATCCTCTTTGTCTCGACTGCTCGGCTTAAACTCCGCTGGTAGGCTCTCCTTCAACTTGCGTCTATTGAAGGCAATAAAAACATAAACGTCAGAACTGAAAGGGAAATGACACCTGAGAGAAAAAAAAATGTGAGGGAGCAGAAAGGGACTATTTTCAACATTTCCGTGCTGGAAAGTGACATGATTTGGTTTTCAAATGCAGAGCTCTTCAACAAGCCGGTACGCGGCGAGCAGTTGCGGTTCCCTTCATGAATCTTCCTTCACCCACATTTTGAGCTGTATATACCGCTTCTTCCGTAAGCTCGTCCATGTGTTTCGACATACTCCATGCGGCATACTGGCTCTGTCTTCCATGAGTATTTACATCCCTATTTGTTTTCTTGAATATGGGCTTTCTTTTCTCCCTTCAGAATTATTTATCTCCATTGCTCTCTTCTTATTTAACACCTCGGTATTCAAACCTTTTGGCTTATTTATCCATCTCGTGGGCGACTTTTCCCTTTCCGTCCTTCTGTATTACCGAGCACTCAATTTCTGTTCCGGCTTTTATCATTTCGTATTAACTGAGCCAAACTTTTGAACGCTTATTTTCTCTACATCTCATATTGTGTTCCACATGATGCTCTTTTTATCCGCCCCTCACTCCCCTCATACGTGGATTCCCTTCTCCCCCCTCTCTCTATTTTTCGTTTTGTTTGTTTGCTCGACATGCTTTGCGCAGCCCGGTCGCTGTCGCATTTTATCATTTATCATTTTTCCAAGGCCAATCAATGCGACGTTGCTAGCATCCAACTCCAGGGCTAGGCTGTTATCTTTCGTTCGACAGCATTAAGTACGCATTTTCGCTCTACCATTATTAGTGCATACTAGACGCATCTCGCTGATGCTGCTTTATTGTCTTTCGAGAAGTAATCCACGTGCACCATAGCAAACAGTCCGAAGTTGGATTCGTTGCCGCGTTATAGGGCAGCCCCATCCGGGAGGCAGTACAAAGGCACTATCTGTGTCGTCCCACTGTTTCTCATGCGATGGCGTTGTGCAGTCTAAAACGGCCTCAAGTCGGCGGACCATAGTAGAATGTCTCTATTACTAGGGGATTGTTCACATATTAAATGACAGGGAGGCGCGAATATCCACGCATTAGAGTACGTCAAGTGGACCGTTAGGACATGTGAGCTTTAATGCAAAGCATTCTCTGCCTCTTACGAGGCACGTTTCAGTAGATAAGTTGCTGTCTAGTCTCGCTTGTGGTATTTTCGATAAAAGCATAACGTGTCCGCTGAGTCCGGCAACTCCGGTACAGTGACATTATGTTTCACCCATTCTGCCTAAAATGGATGTACAGCTGTAGAGAAATATTACAGCGGAAACCAATGCAGGATGACTCTCAAAGTTCATACGATTAGCATTAAGGCAATGTGGAGACACACCACCGTCAAAATGCGTCATGTATGAGCCGCGTTCCTCTGGGCGCTTCCCTCTGGCCACGCTGCGCCATCTCATGGCATTGCGCCAATGTCCGCGCTTTGCGCGCCTGTAAAAAACAGTCACAGTTTCGTAGGAAAGGCAAAGCCCCGATTGCGACAGCAAATTATTCTGTAGCTTTACGGAGTATGGATAGTAGTTTAATCGGCGGCATAACGTTGTAAATATTCGCTTACTAAGTTAACATTGACCTCACTCCAGCATTTTGATAGACTTACCGCGCTCATCCAATGAGATAGATGTATGTTTACCTCTGCGCACGTGACACTGTGCTTGTTAATTAAGACAAGCTTGCGGGCTAGTTGGATTGAATCCATCATCACATGTTTAATCGCGACTGAATGAGGACGTAGAAAGTAATTACATTTATGTTTTCCCACCCTGAAATTTCAAGTTGGCCTATCCCCAAATTTAGGTTGGCCCGCTCCCCAACTTGACTTAGGCAGGCTATCCTCAAGTTTCGAAGTGGCTCACTCCTTAATTTAAGTTGGCCCGTCTCCTGATTAGAACTTAATCCACTCCCTAATTTAAGTTGGCCCATCTCCTGATTACAACTTAGTCCACCCCCAAATTTACGCTTGCCCTGGTTCAAATTTGAAGTTGGCTGACGCCCAAGTTTTAAGGTGGCCACCCCCTTATTTAAGTAGGCCTGCCCCATATTTCAAGCTAGTCCACCCGCGAATTTCACTTAGCCCACCCCTACTATACGCTTCCACACGTATTTTCTAAAGAGCCCGATGTATCACTAAGTGTATTCTCTTTCTTCTTATTATTATTTTTTGCATTAAGGTGCTTCTTTTGACTTAAAAGCTCGCAGTCATCACGATTTACAACCTCATAACGACTAAATGTCCTTTGAAATTATGCGTTTTTGTGCAGATACCAGGCATTACACTTTTCGCATGACAGGTCTGCCGAGGTCGCCAAAGAAAACGAACCAGAAAGCTCGCCTTGGCGCATCGTGTGGCCGTTGTACGTATGCATGCATAACGCCACAATTTGCGGCTCTGCCACTCGATGGGGTTATCGGTGTGATGCCGGTGCGACGGTGCGACGCGGGAACACGTGTAGAGCTGTGCTCAAGTATCGCATTTGGTGAAATTTTTGGAGTCTTTGTGCCATCGGTCATTCTGCTTTATCACGGCGGATTTTCAACCTCATGGGAGATCATGTAATCAATAAGGTAATTGAGAAATCTGCAGCGTACAATCAGCCTCTCTCTATAGCTTTC
The DNA here is from genome assembly GCF_050947875.1 of Dermacentor variabilis. Lineage (NCBI taxonomy): Eukaryota > Metazoa > Arthropoda > Arachnida > Ixodida > Ixodidae > Dermacentor > Dermacentor variabilis. The sequence continues at coordinate 40,673,143 of NC_134570.1, read as the reverse complement.
GTAGATTATCAAAAGGCTTTTGATTCAATACAGATACCAGCTGGCAATGAGGCATTGCGCAATGAAGGAGTACAGGAGGCTTACGCAAATATCTTCGAATATATGTACAAAGGTTCCACGGCTATCTTGATTCTCCCCAAAGGAGTGGAGAGATCGGTCTTCCGCGTCTCATATTCAACACAGGTGCGCCGCTCATAGCTTCGTAGCACGCTGCACAGAACTTCTATGTCGACCCCTTTTGCGTGACGTAGCTCAAGTGGAGAGTTTATAGCCAGAAGACCTTAAGTTATCTAGAGGGTGTTGGCTCATTGCGCTCCTTCCTACTTTCGCTAGCTCGGAGCCTGCACCGAAGACATGCGCGGCGGCGGACGCCTGCTTTAACTGCCTAGTTAACTTTTTCCAGCAGCACGAAGGCACAGAATGATTTTTGAGATCGATAGGTGTGATGACATTGTTTGTGCTCCTAGCCGATTTTCGCGGAAGCGCCAAACGACCATCACGGACTGGATCAAACAAAGCAAGAGGACCACTCGAAAACAGTTTTATATTAAGTTCAGGTAAATAAGTGGTTTCTACGCGATTGCTCCCTGTTTTAGGTCTACTTCATTTACCATTTTGAAGTAAGATAGTTGGATATAAGCCCCATTGGTCCATAACCCCCATAAGCCCCAGGGGGAGGGGGAGCTTATGAATGATCACCCCCCCCCCCCGAAATTTTTTCGTGCTGTCGTGCACTGCCGACCAAAACAATCGCTGGCGCCGGAAATCATTCTGGATTTTGTCCAGAACGTCTTTTTTCATGCTCGAAAAGACATGTCGGCGCGAGAATTGCAACATTGGCCCGGATTTCGTGGCAACGCCCATGCACATGGAGTAACGTAACGCAGAAAGCCCCATCCTAGCAGAAAGTTTCAAGGGCCTTTTAATGGTGAGCGGGCTCGTAGCGGCATCTCGTGGAGGACGGGGAAACTACGGAGCGCACGCATTTCCATTCCTAAACTTTATGGGTCTAAAGTTTTCATGAACTTTTGAATCAAAATGTGCTTTGACATTTCCAAAGTTTTGCTTCAGATTTTCGATTCCGGGACTTTGTGGGCTTAATGTTATAAACATTTGCTTAATCGAATGAGTCATTTGGGAGGGAGTGGCTGAATACTGCACCAGGGAGGCCAATTCTTGCTCCGGTGAGGGGGTGTGTTCTTGAAGCTTTCGGGTCTTCCTAATTTGGTTCTACCAGGATTAGTATAGCCCCACTTGCTTTTGGCGTTTGCGCCGGTGAAGGAAGGTGAATTCGAGTATCCCACCTTCAAAAACAGAAAAAGAAAAACCAGGAGGATTTCAACTTCTGGCTGTGGCAACCGAGCATCCAAGCTAGTTGTCAGATAGTCCTGCGTGCTGTCAGGCCACATTATGTCGGGGGACTCCAGCCCACAGGGTCGTGCGCTCCTGCAAATGTGCTTGAATTATCCGCAATATTCACAACATAGCATTTCGCAATGGTTCTAACATTGTGGTTTTGGGGTATCCCGTACGCATGCGGCGATAAACGCAGCTAGATACACGATATATTTTCCGTGAATTTGAACCGCACTGAATAGAAGTGTGAAAAAATATGAGAAAAAGAAAATGTTTCATCACTTACCTGGAATTAACGAGTCGCGTATGGACGGAGGTACGCCAAACAGCTTACAGTGGCGTCCTCCTGCCTCTGGCATCGGAGAAGTCTTTCCGAGTGGGACGGAACTGATACTGACGGGCAGCGCGAGGCTGAGACAACGGGTTGGAGGAGAATGCATTGGCAGAGACTTTCACTCAAAGGCCAAATCCTCAGAGTGGCGAGATGGGTCACCAGAAAAATATGGTTCTGAGCTGCGCGTAAAATAGGCGACCATCGAAGCGACCTTGCTTTATTCTTGGAAAGTGCTTGTACGATGCCTCCTTTAAGCTACAGTAAATGCGTCTGTGATCAGTTAGACATTGTTTGTACACTACGTGCGGGAAGGCTATTGACGTCGCTTTTGCCGCCGCACTCGCGATACTTGCAACCTTCAATGCGAAGGTTGTGAGATCGTTCCCCACCTGCGGGGAGTTTTTTTTTTTTCATCAACTTTGATTTCCATCAATTTATCGTTTCTTGAGTTCATTTATTCAGCACGAGTGTTTTCCTTGGTGTCAGTGTTCGCTTCTTATGATAAGGCAAATAATTCCAGTCACTTTGTGTAGCAAACATAAAACTTTTTCAAAGAAAAATCTGGTAACCTTACTGACAAGCGGTTCATGCCGAAAGTTAGATGCACCGTGGTCTATCGCGTTTCGCTATCGTCAAGCGGACTTTCCACAGTTTTGTTGCAAATAAATCGCATTGCATTTTTTAAGGCAAACATTTTATGATTGTTAAGGTTAGCATAAGACTATTTCTGTTCAGCGCACTTTCAGTCTACCGACGACGACTCCGAAAACATCACTTTATCAGAGTCATGTTATAAGGAGAAAGAAAACGCCGGAAAGACTGTGAACATTCTATTGTACGTTTGTTTGTTTGTTTGTTTGTTTGTTTGTGGTTAGTGAGCGTTGATGTGGTGTGTGTGCTGAGCCGAATAACATGCTTAGTCGAGCTGGGTCACGGTGAAAGTAACCAAGTTTAAATAAAATTTATTTGCCAAGGTCGGCACTACAGCCCAAGACTACATACGTTTGTTCTACCCACTAATTTTGTCCGCCCTTGTATCAGATGTTCTAGCCTCATTTTACTGCAATGCCGCTAAAGCAGAGCATGAGTTATTTCGTCACAGTGACCTCGTAGATTCCTGAGAATGGCATCGCACGTCTTCTGTAATGTGCTTGAAACGCTGGGCAGCAACAAAATGGGTATGACTGCGGCCAACGGAGCATCCAACCGACCACATAGCACGTGGTACACAGCCAAACACAGAATTACCGCGCAGGCACAGTAGCTAAAGGCCAAATGCCGCAGTTAATCATCAAAAAAAGGAGCAATCCACGCTCAGCGTGGTGACGACTGCGACCCCGCACGATTTCGGAGGGAGTAGTCTCCTAGAATTTCCGTATATACTATTCTAGGAACCTGCCAACTCCCATTACAAAAGCTCGAGCAGAGCACATCGGCCGTCAACTTGAATTTCCCTCGACATAGGCTTGACACAGACAAGCTTCACTTGCGAAACCTGCAGAACTTCTGAGCATTGTCAACTAAAGCACAAGCATTGTTTGGCTCGGCTGTGACTTCGTTTTCGCTTAGCTTTGCTTGCTTGCTTTTCATAGCTCATGCGTGTCTACCCATGACATTCCCTATGGCAAAGAGTGCTTAGGCTTTATTGCACACTTCTTTGATTTTCTCACCGCGTCCGGCCCCTTGTGCAATCATACCAGTTGAGCCAGAACACCGGGCACGAGCGCGCCTTGACAGAGCAGAGTGGTCGAAACCGAACGCTTGCTGCCGTAGTGGCGCATGAGGCGTTGCGTGAGGGCAGAGTGCATCGCCGCCATGCCATGTCACCATCGCTGTCGCTCTCGTAAGCCTCCATTATGTACGCTTTCCTTGCCCAGGCAAGCTCTTCCCGGCGTTCTGACTGCGCCTCGGTAAAGCCCAATGAGAACGCGCCGAGCGTCTCAACGCGCTCGCTGACCCTCGAGGTGTTCACAACTCGAAGGACGCTCAGCAGAGTGCAGCTTTCGTTTGGATATTGGGCCACCCCAAAATCTCAAGTTGGCCCACCCCCAGATTTCATGTTGCCAAACCCTCAAATTTGTTTGCCCGTCCCGAACTTTCAGGATGGCCAACTTAGAAACTTAAGTTGGGCGGCCCTCAAATTTCATAGTGGCTCACCTCCTAATTTAATTTGGCGTCCCTCCTTCTTACAAGTTGGTCCATCCCGAAATTTAAGTTGTTCCATGTCTAACTTTCAAGTTTGCCATGCCCAAATTTTAAGTTCGCCACCCCCTTAATTAGCTTTGGCCACCCCACATTTCAACTTAGCCAACCCGCAAATTTCAGTTTTCCCACCCATTCTATGCTTCCACATGCATTTTCTTAGGATCCCAAATGTATCTCTAAGGGTATTCTCTTTCTTATATTTTTACGTCAAATTGTTTCTTATCACTTAAAAGCTAGCACTCATCTCGATTTACACTCTCATAACGATTATATATCTTTGCAAACTACGGGTGTTTGTGCAGATTCAAGGCATTGCACTTTTCGCATGACAGGTCTGGGGATCTCGCCGAAGAAAACGAACCAGAAAGCTCGCCTTCGCGCATCGTGTGGCCGTTCTACGTATGCATGCATAACGCCACATTTTGCGGCTCTACCACTCGATGGGGTTGTCAGCGTGAGGCCGGCTCGATGGTGTGACGCGGGAACACGTATTGAGCTGTGCTCAAATTTGGCATTTGGTGAATTTTTTTGGAGTCCTCGTCGGCCATTCCCTCTATCACAGTGGATTTTCAGCCTAATGGGCCATCATTTCATCAATCAGTTAATTGAGAGATCTTGAGAGTACAATCAACCTTTCTGTATAGCTTTCATGGATTTCATGGATTTCATGGATTTCATGGATTACCAGGCGTCGTTGAGGCATTACGTATTCAAGGAGTACAGGAGGATTACGCAAATATCTTAGAAAATATCCAGAAAGATTGCACAGCTATCTTGATTCTCCACAAGAAGAGTAGAAAGATACCTATAAAGAAAGAGGTTATGTAAGGAGACAATCCCTCCAATGCTATTCACTACATGTTTGGAACAAGTATTCAAGCTATTAAACTGGGAAGGCTTAAGAGTCAAGATCAACGGAACATATCATATAACTTTCGGTTGGAGGTGACATTGTCCTGTTTAGCTTCACTGGAGACGAATTGCAACAAATAATTGAGGACCTTAACAGAGATAGCGCAACACTAAACTTGAAGATTAATACGCAGAAGACAAAGATAAGGATCAATAGCCTGGCAAGAGATTAAATGTTCAGGATCACCAGTCAGCCTCTAGGGTCTGTGAAGGAGTAAGTTTACCTAAATCAATCACTGACAGGGGACCCTGATCTTGAGAAGAAAAATTACAGAAGAATAAAAGTGTGTTGGAGCGCATACGGCAGATACTGTCAGATCCTGACTGGTAGTTCACCACCATAATTGAAAATAAAGCTGTACAATTAATGCATTCTACCGGTGCAGAAACTTGGAGATTGACAAAGAAGCTATAGAAAATGGTACATACCACACAACGAGCGATGGAACTAAGAATGTTAGGTGTAACTTTAAGAAACACGATGAGACCGGTGTTGCTCAGAGAGTAGACGAGGACAGTCGATATTCTAATTGACATTAAAGAAAAAAATGGAGATGGGCAGGCCATATAACACGTAGGTTAGATAATTGGTGGACTATTAGGGTCCACCATAGAATAGGCGCCAAGAAAAGGGAAGTGCAGTCGAGAATGACAGAAGGCTAGGTGGGGTAATGAAATAGGGAAATTCGCAGATGCAAGTTACATGCGATTGGCGCAGGCCAGAGGTAATTGTAGATTGCATGTTGAGGCACTCATCCTTCTACATACTTAAGTTAGCCTAACGATTGAAGGGACATATAATGCCTCCAGAGTAAAATTTGCTTTGACTGTTCATATAACAGTTATAGACAATTTAATGCGCACGGCACTACTGTACATGATTCTACATGTGCTCGTTTAGAAAAAGTTTTATTTAAGAAGAGACGGTACGAACATTGTGTCGCGAAGAGAGTATACCGCGGGCGCCTTTATTTTTCTGTCCGCAAATGTTGTGGTTTCCTCGATGCTGGGGGAAGGCTTTGTGCAGAAATAACAGCGACGGCGCCTCGGGCATGTGCTCCCGCCTGGTCGACGTGGCCGCACCTGAGACGTCACTATGTGCACGTGTCTCTTTCTCTTTCGACGCTCGGCTGTATCGGGCGTCAAAAACGGATTAGTCATGGGCGAATCGATTTTGTATACGGAGTGTTTACGTGACCATCCTTGGCCTCTTAAACTCTGGCTCTCATTGGATGCTGCCGGCCTGCCTGATTGGTCTAAATAACCTATCAGTGGGGAAGCCTGCGCCTCCCGCGGCTCCGCGGGTCACGTGGATGCTGCAGAAAGTAATTTAAGGAATGGTTTAAATAGGTTTTGAGAGAGCAAGGAGACAGCGGCACATGCCACAATCCAATATAGGGGACCAGGCCGGTCAGGCAGGCCATCAACGACGGGTACGACATCGTTTTGTATGTAAATATTTGTACAGTGTAAACTTGAAGTAAATGCCGAGTTAATGAACCTAGTTGTTGGAATGCTACTTCTCGTCGTCGTACCCGTGGTTCTGCACATGCCCCTGTCAGAGCTCATCCCCCTTCATCTTCGTCTCTCTGGTGAGATGATGCGTCAGGTCTCCTAACAGCTGTGTCACTTCGCTGCAACTGTGTCAGAATCAGGACACAATTCCACCAGGATGATAACATATACAAAGTACGAAGCATTGTATACACGGCACGTTTCCAAAGCAGTGTCCGAGTCCTCACTCACTAATATATAACCAAATTAAGCCATACGCACCGATCAGCCACCGAAACTAACCTATAACCAATTGAAGCGCGCAGTTACACATAAAATGTACAATGATGTGCTTAGAGAGTTTTTTTTTTTCATCAAGAAACGATACGAGCACTGTGTCGCAATCACGGCAAAATTCCTCCAAGACGATAACATAAAACGTACGAAGCACTGTATAATCCGCCACGTTTTCAAAGTAGTTTTTGAGTCCTGTCTCACTAACATATAACCACATAGACCAACGGAAGCACACAGTTACACATAAACTAATTTTCAGATACATGAACTGATGTTGAATATTTGCAATGTACACAATGGTTATGTAGAATGATGTTGTGACAGAAACACTTAACATAATTTTGTAGTGATGTTAAGAGATGTGTATATACAGAAATGATCATGTATACGAGAACATAATTTTGTGGTGATGTTAAGAGATCTGTATATACAAAAATGATCATGTATACGAGAGCACGCACATAAAGAAATCACGGGCACCTACATTCTATGCACATTCAATGAATAATTCTCATGGCCTGGTTACAAGTACCGTGCCGGTCAAAAATTAAGCCATACGCGTCAATCAGCCACCGACAGTAAACTGCATAACCACTGTCGAAGGAACTCCTTTTCCCCAAGGAAGAATGGCTCCTCTGACAGAAACGACAGTGGCTCAAAGCAGAGTCTCTCCAGAAGTGGAAACAGAGCGCGGCGACGATGCCCCACGGCAACTCCCTCACACCGGTCACGCCGTAGACAAAAGGTCCCTGCAGCAATTAAATTCGCGCAAAGCAGCCACGTGAGCCGCGACCGGATGTAATAAAGCGGTGGACTCCAGGCTACGGAAACCAGCATGCGCAGCCCTCCAAAATACCCCGGCAACGGCGCATTGAGCAGCACATGTTTATTGGGCTTTTTTGTGGGGTTATTGGGACACAGCGAAGCTGGGACTATGCCCCACCTCTCTAGCTTGTCACGCGTTGGGAGCACTTGCCACCCTAGACGCCACATGAAGTCACGTAGGTGACCAGACAGAAATGATGCCGTTGTCACACCCCACGACACATTATTGGAACGTGCGCGGCGCGCTGGAAAAACTAGAGGAAGCAGAAAGGCTGACATTGCATCTACGACACGCTTTTCGAGAACGTGTACATCAGGACATGCATATGTGGCGATAAAATGCCGCGGCCACAGAGTAAAATGCAGATGCGTTTAAAACTTGTGGTCCGCGATTAAAACGCACGCCTGGTAACATGCAACGAATTTTGTGCCAACAAAATTGCAGGCGACTTCACGCGCGTGACACTGATCACGCTGTAAGAGGCGGAGCATAAATCGCAGAAGAAGCAGCCGGCACCGGAGAGAGACGGATGGGAACGTGAATTCACCGCGAGAGCGTGATTGCCCAAGCACCGCTGGACAAACCAGTTCTGTACTGCCTGACCAGAAGAAGGAACCGAGAAGGGACTGCAAGAACCTAGCAACCTGTAATGGTGGCTGGACAACGTGACAAACGTACCACTCTCGGCCACAAAATACAGACTGCTAGGTACCTTCTTTTTAATAGGAGTAAGTCATAGCCTTGAGCATCGTGAATATTTCGCCTGATTTCTTCAGGAATTGAGCTACCCACAGGTGTAATCAAGGCCTAAAAATTAATGCAGGCGTGCAGCATCCCTCTCAACGTCAATGGAGCCAGCGCTTTCAGCAGGGCCACGAGATACCACTTTATAGAACCTGCATTTTTTCTCAAGCTACCAATGTTGAATATTTACCAATGTTTTATTAAATCTGTTCATTTTTCACTAGCGCTGGTGCAGCGCAATGCTGTTAAACACCTAGCAGAATGCTATTATCTAATTCACGTTTAGAAATGAAACATGGGTCGTGTATTGCTATCACAAAATGAAACTCAAATAAAGGTCAGCCATCCACTACCGGCAACCGCCGTCAGACTATTACGTTTTCATTATTGCGTTAGGACACATAAAGCTCACAAGAACAGACTATAAGGCGATTATAAAGCGTGTAAAGTGATTATTTGTTTGTTTTTCATGGGTACGCCTTGTTTGTCAAGTACTCCAGCAAAATCTATCATGCGAAATTCGTAATACTTTGTATGCACACGAAAATGCGTAATTTGCGAAGACATTTAATCGTTATATTAATACAAACGGTTATGATTAGTACCTTTATAAGCGATAATAAAATTTGAAATAAAAGATTATGAGATTGATCAGACAGAATACGCACAATCAGGTTTATGTATACTTATATGGATACTTAAGCGTCCATAGAAATCCACGAGGAGTCTACAATAGTGGTTTGCCAACTTGAAATTTGCGGGTGGGCCAACGGCAATTTGTGGGTATGCCGACCTAAAATTGGTCTGGACCACCTCGAAATCTAGGGGTGGGAAACCTAAATTTGGGGTGGCCCAACTAAAATTTGATGGTGTGCTTTCGCATGCTTAGGCAACTCCTGTGGCGTTCGTGCAAAAGTTTTTTTTTGGTTTACCCATTCTGTAGGTATTCGTCGGACGAAAAAAGTCGTGATTTCGTCTGAGAGGCGAAGCATCGATTCCAATAGGGAATTTGTAAACCACTATACGATGCAATGATAGAAGTTTTATCGACCATATGAACTTGTAAACATTCGCCCACTGACTAAATTAACAAGCCTGGTGTCACGGGCGTACAAGCAAACATGACCACATCTGACTCGATGACCGCGGGAAACTCGCTGTCGAAATGCTGGTGTGAGGAAGTGCAGCAGCAGCAGTGAGCGAACTGACCGTCGTGCTGCCTGCCTCACGCTTCAACGCGACTTTATCGACGAAAACATGGTGCACACGAAACTATCAGCACTCGGCGCACTGTCCCTATTTCGGAAATCGCTTTCAAAATAGGGCTCGCGTGGCGGCGCGTGGGCGCGCGGCGGCGCCAAACACAGCAGGTGCGGTTATGGATACATTCACTAACTCAGTGGGTATCAACTGTGCTTACCGGCCATAAGAACTACCAACATGATGGCTTCATGGAACCGATAAAAGATCCATAAAATTTTGGTGTTAAAAAAAGAAAGTCGCAGTTCCACCCAAAAGGAGAGCATTGGCAGCGATTGTAGTTTATTAGACAGATACAGAATGTAAGGCTTGTAGTACATCTCGACCGCATAAATTGCAGTAAACATCTACTTACTTACCAAAATAGAACGCCCGCAGAGGCAAACATGAATAGATCTTACTCGATGACCGCTAACACTCGCTGTCACAACGCCGTCGTGATGGTGAATGCAGCCAGAGGGCACTGCTTCGTGCATCCTCTCGCTTCAACGCGTCTCCAAAATTTAAGATTACGCGACTTCCAAGACTAGGCGCTCGGTAAGAAAGCGCACGTGAAGGCACCAGCCGTCTGAGTTCGCTGCAGATTATCTCCGAGATGGGCTGCACAGGCCGCGTGTGCGCTTAGCCGCGCCATACCTAGCCGGCTTCACCCGGCTAGGGAAATCACTTGCCTCCTCCCTCACCTCACCCCCCTAAGGCACGCTTTCACGTTACGCGCACGCGCAAGAGAGGAAGGAGACGCGAGCACGCGGTAACGTGCGCTCGCCTCTGCTCCCCTTCCCCACCCTTTGAGCGAGCTTGATCGTGTGACCTCCAGCACCGGGTGCGCATTCAGGCACCATCCCTTTCGGCTCATGCTGTTAGTGCTCTCGTTTCAACCCGCGAAGAGCAGTCCTCTCAGCCACCCTAGACAAACTGGACAAGCTCCAAATGACAGAAAACAAGATCCTTGGATAATGGCCTATATATACGCGAACATCAGCGCGATCGGCTATGAAGGCACTGCTGCGGTACTTAAAAGACACGGGTCTTTCTAACAGATTGTGACTTCACTGTGTGACGCAGTATTGTACGGTGACACTGCATAACACTAGGAACGCCTTTGCGGGCTGCATGACAGTGCCTACAGAAACAGTTTGTGTGTACGTGCGTGTGTATGTAGCTTTTTTTTATGAATTTATTTAGATCCTTCTCTTTCTCACCTATCGCATCCCCTTGTCCCTCCCCCAGCACATAGTAGCCAACCGGAGATAATCTCTCGTTAACCTCCCTGTCTTTCTATTGCCTTTCTCTCTCTCTCTCTCTCTCTCTCTCTCGCAGGCTTTCACTCGCACCCACAGCCCACAGTGCGCGGGGGCGCGACAGTAGCAAGTTTTAGATGAGTGGACGCAAGAATCTAAATCTCTCTAGTATCTTATCACACTAGGACATTATGCGTAACATATCACGGCAATCAAAATAAAAAAGGAGGAGAACGCTCATATTTTTGCAAACCATTGTCCAAAATTCCAACCTATAGGGCCTGTTAACGTCCCTAAAGGGGGGCAAATCGGATTTCCCTTGACCGCCTGCTCTTCTTTTGTACCCCACTCAGTAGGACACTTCTTGAACTGCGTGCCGTTAATTCTGCGTAATTAATGCGTATCCGCTTACAAGAACTATACTGACGATCGATGAAATCGAAAGTATGGATCACTCCCAATTATGTCAGGACAACAACGGACACAGCAGCATGATTAACGCGACGCATGTACAAGGCGGTGCTCAGCTCGTGCGCCACATGTTATAATTCTGACTGCGTGCGCCTAAGAGAAGTTGCGGGGCTCCGAGGAGGCGAATGTGGAAGGAGGCGAGTGTTAACTAGGAAGTGGTCCAAGCGTATATGACAAATAAAACGAGATGGCGACGCGGCGCAGGAATAATGCGCTGCGAGGGCTCCTCTGGACGCTTCGTTCGGGCTTTCGATTATTAAACAACCATGTATTTCGTGCGTGCAGTAACTTTCTCGGAAACTGGGGCGAGCAAAAATGGATGGGCATGCACCGTCGCAAATGGGACAGCTTAGCAGACAAGCAGCGAATCGCTCCACGTAAACTCAGGAGCGACTGCTATGTTTTCCGGGCTACCGCTGTGAGCGCTTAACGGTTGGACCACTCGCCGCCCTGTAAACAACACCTACAGCGCGCTGGCCCACGCAGCTGGGCGGCTTACTAGTCCTATAATTAATTAATGGTGTACACACGCGCGAAGCGCCCGCCTTCCTCCTGCTTCTTCTGTTTGTTTGTTTTTCTTTGCTCTTTCTTTTTTCCCTTAGTCAGCCTTCCGCTCTTTCCATGTTGCACGCATACGAGTAGCCAGGCTTGAGTAGAGTGCTGCTTCTAATCAATCGGCGACGTTGGTGTTAATTGAGGGATGTTCCAGGAGTCTCCAAGTTGCGCAGAGTAGGTTTTCACAATCAGTTCTATACGGATTGTTCTGCCTGGTTAGAGACGGAGGGCCAAGAATGAGATGCTGGCCTAGTTGGCACATGTCTCGCGCTTCTTCGTGGACGCGCTGCGTCATCTGGTGGCAGTGCCGAGATGTCCACGCGTGGCCTCTGAGATGGGAAGCGTGGCACATACCTCAAAGTGGCGTCGAAGACGTTAAGTGAAGAGCGGCGGACACCTGCTCTCACATGCCCAGCGACCCAATTTGGCATCAAGGAGATTAATTGAAGACCAGCGTATACCGAGTGGCACATACACGGTGCTCCAAGTCACGTCAATGAATTTCATTCAAGAGCGGTGTGGAGGGATTTGTAGGCCACAACGGCGAGATCCATTTGGCCGACTGACGGCGCAAGCCCAGCCGGCAGAAAACGTCAGAAGAATGGTCAGCAAACATTCCAATTTTACGCTTCGAATTGCGCATTTCCTATTGCAAACTTGGGAGCAGCGCCTCCAGAACGCGTGGCAGCAGGCGCAGCTTCTCCCTGGAAATAGCACTCCAGTACTTCCACGTCTCCCGTCGTCTTCATTTAGTGGTGTTGCGTTTCGCCTGCGACACGTGGTTTTGCCGGCGCGACTGCGGCGGGGCGGCAGACATTTTGGCCCGATCGTCGTCGCCGCAACACTCATCGCCAGGTGTTTCCAGGCGCGTCTGCGGCGATGCGACCGCCTAGGGATCCTCCTCTCATTCCAGTCATTGTGCCCGAAACAGGCGATGCCAAAGCAGGGATCTCATTCCAGTTATTGGGCCCGAAACAGGCGATGCCAAAGCAGGGATCTCGTTCCAGTCATTGTGCCCGAAACAGGCGATGCCAAAGCAGGGACCATCCTCTCGTTTCAGTCATTGTGTCCGACCGGCAGCGCCACGACGGGGTGCTACGAGATCGTGCGCAGCGCCACGACAGGGTGCTACGAGATCGTGCGCAGCGCCACGACAGTGTGCGTCACCATTAGCCCATTGTACATTCACGTGCTCGTCTTTTGAGGGGTTCCTTCTTGCCCTCAACTGCGAGAGTATAAAAACAGCTGCCCCCGGACGCCAAAAGGAGGGCTCCGATTTCTTCTGTTGAGTGAAGTGCTCTCCCGTCTCTCTACTTCGGTCAAACCTGACCGCCAACTCTTTGCGATGTTAAAATAAACAAGTTGTTTCGTTGTTACCAGTCGACTCATGCTTTGCCGGGACCTTCGGATGCTTCCAGTTGTACCCCAGGCCGCCAGGCCAACGCTACCCTTGGGGCTTGCGACCCAGGTACAACCACGGGCGTCAGCGCCGAGTTCCCAACAGATCGTACGAGCAGTCAGATCCCAAACATCTGGTTGGCAGCGGTGAGATCGCCTACGACTTCAAACAACGGTCTGCCAACGGCGAGATCGCGACAACGGAGGCCAGCAGCAAAGAGATGCAGTTGACAGTATGCTGAGCAGCTCAACGACGATCCGGGAGCAGTGCAACGAGCCCTGTGTGACGACTGGTTGCCTGCAGCGGAACGACTGCGCGGAATTCCTGCCTGCGAGGTTTGGTGAGTGCGGGACTTTCTTCTTCTGAGCTTTGCCAGGCTTTTGTTAGTGTTAGAAACAGAGCTGGTAATTGTGGTTGTCGTTGCTGCCGGGTTAGTTGCGGCAAGACAATATTAGGCAGTAGAGAAAGCAGCATTCAGAGCAGCCATGGATTTGAAGTCGTTGCGCAAACCGAAATTGCTGGAGCTTGCAAGAGAGTTGGGTCTGGATGTCTCGGACAAACTAAGAAAACCTGAACTGCTAAAGGCTATTCTTGAGTTAGAGGCTGAGGATGACGAGCTGTCGGAATGCCTTGAGACTATTGAGGAGAGGTCAAAAAGACAGGAGCGCGAACTTAAAGAGCAAAAAGAGAAACAGGAGCGCGAACTTAAAGAGCAAAAAGAGAAACAGGAGCGCGAACTTAAAGAACAGAAAGAGCGAGAGCAACAAGAGCGTGACCGTCAACACGCTTTGGAAATGAAGCGTCTTGAGGTAGAGATGGAACGCGCTCGTAATGGAAGTCAGGCACACGGTGCAGGAGAACGCGTATTGTTCAAAATGACTGACCTGATGCGGCCGTTTAAGCTTGGAGAGGACATTGGTTTGTTCCTGGTTAACTTTGAGCGAACGTGCGAGAAGCAGGGGTTCTCTCGGGAAACGTGGCCACAGCGCTTGCTCACTTTGTTACCCGGCGAGGCGGCCGACGTAGTCGCTCGCTTGGATAGAGAGGAAGCAGAGGATTTCGACAAAGTAAAATCGAGTCTGCTAAAAAAGTACCGGCTGTCTGCGGAGGCGTTCCGTCGGAAGTTTCGGGAAAATGAGAAAGGCAGAAGTGAGTCATATACAGAGTTTGCGTATAGGCTTATGTCGAACATGCAGGAGTGGCTCAAAGAAGAGAAAGCGTTTGGTGACCACGATAAAGTTCTGCAGTGTTTCGGGCTAGAACAGTTTTATAGTCGGTTACCGGAGAACGTGCGATACTGGGTCTTGGATAGGCCAGACGTGAGTACGGTGGCTAGAGCCGCTGAGCTAGCCGAGGAGTTTGTGACGCGTCGAGCTCGCGGAGCTAAGGACGGTCAAAAGGGTGAATTTGGCTCGAAGTTTGAGAGGCCGAAGTTCACACCCATGAGAGCAAAGGGGAACACGCGTAGTGCGGATGCGAGTGGAAGCAGTGCGACCGAACCTAAGGAGACGGCGGCAGCCGAAGCCGAACGCAGAAAGCGGTTCGAGATGAGGCGAGCGGGCGTTTGTTATACGTGCCAGAAGCCGGGTCACTTTTCGGCGCAGTGTCCGGAAACAACACCAAAAGTTGTGTTTTTTTCAATAGGCAGCACTGACGAGAACATGAAGCTTCTCGAGCCTTACATGCGAGACCTCCTCGTGAACGGGAAAGAGTGCCGAGTGCTTCGCGATTCCGCAGCTACGATGGATGTAGTTCACCCATCTTACGTAGAACCCCATATGTTCACGGGCGAGTGCGCGTGGATCAAGCAAGCCGTGGAAGCTCATAGCGTGTGTCTGCCAGTAGCAAAGGTGCTTATTGAAGGACCTTTCGGAGCGCTTGAGACAGAGGCGGCAGTGTCATCTATGCTGCCACCCCAGTACCCGTACCTATTTTCAAACAGGTCCGATCACCTCCTGCGCGAGAAGGGGCTTTTGTTTGGTGAAGCTAGTGTTCAGGCCTTAACCAGATCGAAGGTTCGGGAGCTCGCTGCAAAGGCGGTAGTTGCGGGGCCGACGTTATCAAACAACGAAAAAGGGTCAGAGGCGCAGCAAGCTGATATTCAGAGCACGCCCGAACTGAATAGACTTGAGTCTGTAACGTTAAAGGCGCCAGATACTGGAGAGGAAACGCCCGACGCGGGAAAGTTAGAAGAGCTATCTACTGATTTGCTCATCGCGCCTACGTCAGACGGACTTGATAGGTTGCTAAAAGTCAGCCGGTCGGCTTTGATAGCCGAGCAAAAAAAGGATGGCAGCCTGGAAAACATTCGCTGCAATGTCAAAGAAGGTATCGCCAGGAAAACTGCGCGTTTTGTGGAAAGAGGTGGAGTCCTGTACCGGAAGTATCTAGACCGCCGAGGAGTGGAGTTCGATCAGCTGGTCGTGCCTCAATGCTATCGTCAGGATCTGTTGCGCTTGTCACATGGGGGTTCGTGGTCCGGACACCTAGGAGTTAAGAAAACTAAGGACCGTCTCTTGCAAGAGTACTATTGGCCAGGGTGTTTTCGGGACGCAGACCATTTCGTGAGGACATGTGACACTTGTCAGCGGGTGGGCAAACCAGGGGACAAATCGAGGGCGCCGTTGAAATTGGTACCTATCATTACGGAGCCTTTTAGACGGCTCGTTATTGATACTGTGGGACCTCTGCCGGTAACAGCCACGGGGTACAGACACATTTTGACTGTGATCTGCCCAGCGACAAAGTTCCCTGAAGCAGTGCCGCTTAAAGAACTCAGCTCAGTTGAGATAGTTAATGCACTACTGTCCATATTTGCGCGAGTTGGTTTTCCTGCAGAAATTCAATCAGATCAGGGCACAGTGTTTACTAGCGCTTTGACGACAACTTTTCTCGAAAGGTGTGGGGTAAAGCTGTTACACAGCTCAGTGTACCACCCACAGTCGAATTCCGTTGAGAAGCTCCACTCCGTCATGAAGCGCGTGTTGAGAGCCTTGTGTTTTGAACATCAAACTGACTGGGAGCTGTGTTTGCCTGGGGTGATGTTTGCTTTAAGGACCGCGCCGCATGCGGCTACGGGGTTTTCGCCAGCTGAACTGGTGTACGGTCGCTCGCTTCGATCTCCGCTTCGCATGCTTCGAGAATCATGGGAAGGTAGGGGCGACGACCCAGTCGTGGTGGAGTACGTGCTTAAGCTCCTCGAACGCTTAAGAAGGGCACAGGAGTTGTCAGGTGAAGCAATGACAAAGGCCCAGCAGAGGGCCAAGGTTTATTATGATCGAACAGCCAGGGCCCGTCGTTTTGAGGTTGGCGATGAGGTCATGATATTGCGCACATCGCTAAACAACAAACTAGACGTGCAGTGGGAGGGCCCAGCACGAATTGTTCAGAAACTGTCGGACGTTAACTACGTGGTAAGTCTGCCAGGAAAGCGGAAAGCACAGCAAGTTTACCACTGTAATCTGCTCAAACCTTATAGACAAAGGGAAGCAGTGGTGTGCATGATGGTAAACGTTCCTGAAGAGCTTCCGGTCGAGCTTCCAGGACTAGGCTCAGTGACGAACAGGGAAGACACCGGTCAAGTCATTAGTGACCTTATCAGTAAAGCACCGCTGTCGCCTGAGCAGAAAACCGAACTACACCAGCTATTACAAGAGTTTCAAGGTCTGTTCTCTGAGAGGCCTGGTAGGACTTCTGTACTTACTCATGATATAGAACTTACCTCCACAGAGCCAGTACGATCCAAGGCGTATCGGGTGTCACCCCGCCAGAGCGATATTATGGAGGCTGAGGTAAAGAAAATGCTACAGCTCGGTGTTATTGAGGCAGGTGAGAGTGATTATACCTCCCCTTTGATTTTAGTTGAGGTACCGGGCAAGGAACCTCGTCCTTGCGTCGACTACCGCAGGCTTAATTCCATCACTAAGGATCAAATTTATCCGATCCCTAACATCGAGGAGCGCCTTGAGAAAGTTAGTAGCGCTCAGTTTATTTCCACCCTAGATCTTGTCAGGGGTTATTGGCAGGTTCCACTTACAGAAGAGGCTAGTAGGTATGCGGCGTTCATTTCACCAATGGGAACATTCCGTCCTAAAGTGTTGAGTTTTGGTTTGAAGAACGCGCCATACTGTTTTTCAAGCCTCATGGATAAAGTGTTGCGGGGACAGCAAGAATTCGCTTTACCGTATCTAGACGACGTAGCGATATTCTCCGCATCCTGGTCTGAGCATATGGCACACTTGCGGGCAGTGCTAACCCGCCTGCGCGAAGCGGGCTTGACAGTCAAGGCTCCTAAGTGCCAGTTAGCACAGGCCGAGGTTGTCTACCTCGGTCACATGATTGGTCAGGGTCGTCGCCGCCCCTCTGAAATAAAAGTGGCCGCTGTGCGAGACTTTCCGCAACCGCGCACCAAGACCGATATTCGGTCGTTCTTGGGTGTCGCCGGCTACTATCAGAGGTACATCCCTAGGTACTCTGATATCGCGGCTCCCCTGACGGATGCTCTAAGAAAAACAGAGCCTCAAACAGTCGTCTGGGACGAGACAAAGGAAAGAGCTTTTAGCGCCCTAAAGAGTGCCCTAACAAGCCAGCCTGTGCTACGATCGCCAGACTATACAAAAGGGTTCATTGTTCAGTGCGATGCTAGAGAGCGAGGCATGGGCGTTGTACTGTGCCAACGGGAAAATGGAGAAGTAGAACACCCCGTCCTGTATGCTAGTCGTAAGCTGACCAGTCGTGAGCAGGCGTATAGCGCCACCGAGAAAGAGTGTGCGTGTCTCGTGTGGGCCGTTCAGAAATTGTCATGCTATCTAGCCGGCTCGAGGTTTATCATTGAGACGGATCACTGCCCTCTCCAATGGCTGCAGACCATCTCTCCCAAAAATGGCCGCCTCCTGCGCTGGAGCCTCGCTTTACAACAATATTCCTTTGAGGTGCGTTACAAAAAGGGGAGTCTCAACGGTAACGCCGATGGCTTAAGTCGAAGCCCCTAACGTAGGAATCAGCCTCAAAATTGTTTGTTACTGATGTTTTTCTTCCTGAGGCAGGATTTTTTTTTAACATATTGCTTTTGTTTAGTGTTTCAAAGGGATGATATGCTTTCTAGTGCAATTTTTCAATTTGTGGACGCGTTCTGAGTGATGCTAGACTACTGTAAGGAACTAGGCAGTGGTATAAAAAGGGGAAAGAGCCTGGCAGGGCTTAGTGAGGGTTGTGCCGTGCTTGCTGACTGAGCGGTTGAGTTTTCAGCGTAGTTCTAACGCTTGCCGGGAACGAGAACAAAAATGTGAACTCTCCCGAAGTCACTTTGCAGTGTCCCGTGCGAACCTGAACGAGAGAACGAGGCCTTCTCTGTGCGCTGCGCTCAAGAAACGTCAAGGGACGCCCGACTTCGGTTATGAGCATCATCGAGCGACATCCCTCCGGACAGCGGATGCAGTCCCCTGTCCATCGGGATCTCCTTCCCCCGGGGGGGCGGTCTGTTGCGTTTCGCCTGCGACACGTGGTTTTGCCGGCGCGACTGCGGCGGGGCGGCAGACATTTTGGCCCGATCGTCGTCGCCGCAACACTCATCGCCAGGTGTTTCCAGGCGCGTCTGCGGCGATGCGACCGCCTAGGGATCCTCCTCTCATTCCAGTCATTGTGCCCGAAACAGGCGATGCCAAAGCAGGGATCTCATTCCAGTTATTGGGCCCGAAACAGGCGATGCCAAAGCAGGGATCTCGTTCCAGTCATTGTGCCCGAAACAGGCGATGCCAAAGCAGGGACCATCCTCTCGTTTCAGTCATTGTGTCCGACCGGCAGCGCCACGACGGGGTGCTACGAGATCGTGCGCAGCGCCACGACAGGGTGCTACGAGATCGTGCGCAGCGCCACGACAGTGTGCGTCACCATTAGCCCATTGTACATTCACGTGCTCGTCTTTTGAGGGGTTCCTTCTTGCCCTCAACTGCGAGAGTATAAAAACAGCTGCCCCCGGACGCCAAAAGGAGGGCTCCGATTTCTTCTGTTGAGTGAAGTGCTCTCCCGTCTCTCTACTTCGGTCAAACCTGACCGCCAACTCTTTGCGATGTTAAAATAAACAAGTTGTTTCGTTGTTACCAGTCGACTCATGCTTTGCCGGGACCTTCGGATGCTTCCAGTTGTACCCCAGGCCGCCAGGCCAACGCTACCCTTGGGGCTTGCGACCCAGGTACAACCACGGGCGTCAGCGCCGAGTTCCCAACAGATCGTACGAGCAGTCAGATCCAAACAGTGGGGATGGTCACCCCTTCAGTAACCACCTTTCCAGCCCTATAACCGGAGTGATACAATCGAAGTCTTACAGCTGGATTGACACGGCCAAGAAAAGCAACAGGACGTGCGGACGTGTTCACGTTAGATAGAGCCCGTCCTGTCGTCTTTCTTGTCCGTGTCCATCCAGCGCTATGACATCAATTGATGCAACTGTGCAACTAGTAGCGCATGTTCTGTCGTCTTTCTCCTCCGTGTGTATGCAGCATTATGACTTCGATTGATGCAACGGACCATGCAACAAGAAGCGCATGTCCTGTCGTCTTTCTTGTCCGTATCAATCCAGCACTATGACTTCAATGGATACAACGGACCAACTAGCCCAAACATCTGCACTCCCGGAGTGATCCCTTCGGCAAGCCGGCCTTCGCTGGTGTGCCACATTCAGTTAAACTTACTTTTTTTCTGGTAACCAGTAGCGTAGCCAGGAATGATTCTTTTTCTTTCTGAAGCGCATTGAGCTGCTTAGGTTCGTCTAGGTCAAACAAAAGTTATGAAAGTACGTGCCCGGTGTAATAACCGCCCCCCCCCCCCACGCCCTTTCGCTACGCCCCTGCTAACTGATACCTCAAAACGCTCCTTGAATTACAAGCCTTAGAGAATATACATGACAAGTCTTCATTGGAAAGAAAAGTAAATGAGCTGCCCACACATTTATTTTAACTCTGTGTTGGTTACACCGTAAGCAATTCGAATGGCGGGAAACGAATGCCTTGTACGTATACAACGACCGGTCATGGTTGCATAGTTTCGTCATCGCACTCGATCTAACCAGTAGGGGTCGCAATGGCCTATGCTTGCGTCTTTGAGTACTCGTAATAATAGCACTGAAGTGGTCGGATAGATGACTTAGCTCTCCAGGGCTTTCATCAAGTGGGGTGCTGTGCGGTCCGCAACCAGACAGCGTAAAGCGCGGACGGAGCAGATTCGAGAAGGCTTCTTTGCTCATTAATGTTCAGACGGCGCCTTAGGGCTAATGACTTCAAGGTGGCGGTCGCCGGCAGCGCTTTGCAGTAGCGCGAGGGGGGGGGGGGGCACGTACTTGTTTTCTTGCTGAATCGCAGTACACCTTGTCGTGTTCCATCGAAGTACGCCTAAACGGTATTTTTCTCGTAAATTAGTGCAGTAAACGGGTATGGAAAAAAACAGGCGCTGCCTCATGTTGCGATGGCATACTTGATATAACGGCAGACATTCAAGCACTCGCTGCCTTTGTGCATACATGACAGAGGAAGTTCATCAGTGATGAAAAAGCGGTTGTCCTGAGTTGGCTGCTTATTTTAGGGTCCCTCGGCAAGAAGGATAGAAGGATATTCATGCAATACGTGTGTACACGTGCAGCAAATGAATGTTGACTTTTACCACCAATTTCATCTTTACGTGATCGAGCTACTCTAAGTTGAAGGACATAAAATAGGACCTTCTTGAGCAAACAGCGGATACTCTCTGATGAAACTGTTTGCTCCCCAGCAGCGATTCAGATTCGTCGCCAAGGGACATACCACTCGGTTCCTTTCTTCCTTTCTTTGCTGCTGTGCCGGGCATTTATATAAAAACGGGTTTCATAGAGCAGCAGTAATGTTAGTTCGGAGAATGAGAATGTGCTTCTCATTTATGAGGTTTCATTTTGAGTGGCATATCGAGCAATGTTTTGAGATGTTTTTTGTACTCTCCCGGGTAATAATAGACGGCTGGAAATTAAACTTAAATGAGAACGTGTGCGTGTGTATTGCGAACTTAGCGATCTCGGTAACGCTAGAATATCAGGACTTGTGCGCCGAGTACATGAACATTTCCCTACTTGTTATTCTTTTGTTGTTAGTTCTGCACCAATTGATAAACAGTAGCATAGACCTTGGCAGAATACATGCTGCGTTCTGAACGCTGACTTCGGTTTACGTGACGCCAACACTTCAAACCAGAAGTTACTTGAAGAGCTTCGATAGAGGCGCATGATATTTATCCCTCAACATTGTTACATCCAACGCCGCAAATTTTTTTTTTATTTTTTCCAGCGCTAACCAGATTTTGGGAGATTTTCATAAACAGAACAGCCTCCGGAAAGTGTTGAGCGAAATCTGAACAGGGGCAAATCCAACCGCGGCCGCTCGTTCCCCTTTAGATACCTCAGTAACACTGCATGCAGATCGTTGAAGCTATTCAAAACCTTCTCATGTGCTATACTTTAAATCGTAGCTTAGTGCATGTAGTCAAATTTTTAGAAACAAGGGTCACGCACGCAACCGTGCTGAACAACAGCTGCACAAAGAACTACTGGCTACGCGATTAACGAGAACAGTTACACTGATCAGAAACTGAACGCAGCGATTGCGGGACCGCGGTACTAGAAAGATGGAGGTGGCGCTCTCAGCGTTTCGGTTCCCTGCGGTAGTTTCTGCATGCGTGCTTGGAGAGAAAGAGAGAGTCAAATAGCATACGTTTTATTGCGACAAATTCCCTAGTCCGGAACTCTTTCCGAGGCTTTCGCGGTCTACCAATTCTCGCCAAGCACACGGTGGACATTCTGAAAGGATCCTGGAGTGTTGTATGTCTGGGGAGGGAGCCCATCATTCGGTGTGGCGGGGTGTAGTGCAGGCTGCATTGTGCTAAATGTACGGGTGCGGGACCCTTGAGCTGGTGTGGCAGTCCCACTTGGTCTTTGTGAACGTAAGTCCCCGCAATAAGGGTAGGACTGGTGGCTTAGTAAAGTTGTATATTGTGAACGGCCTTAGCAGGGAGTGGATCTGTGCGCGCCTGATTGTAGAGGACTGTTCGCTCGTCATGGCACGCGGTGCTGAGGGTAGTGTTCACCTAGTTTAGATGAGTTCAGCTATGAATTTATGCTGATTGTCAAATTTCTATATCTTTTTCTCTACGCAGTCGGTTACTCACTCACTCGATCGATCGCTTGTTTCATACACCCCTGCCTCCCCTCCCCCTCCCCTCTTCGACACTGCTCGTAATTTCTGAATGCTGAACTCGTCCCCTTGGATAATACGTACAGACGTATTACTTCTATTTTGTCCGATTCTTATTACTTCTAGTTGTCCTCTTTTGTCTTCCCTTTATCTATGCAGCTAAAAGCAAAAACCACCCCAATCTGTTTCTTCCTTTTTCTTCCCGTACAGATAATTTTTAAAGCCTTTCCCGGTTCTCCCGGCGGCTTGTAAGTCGATCAAAGTTAACGTTACAACTTTTCATTAAGTTTCCTTGATATTGTTATGTGTGTTCTGATATGTTTACGCTCCATCTATTGGATCGTGAAGCAACATTGTGCACGGCAACAAATAAAATATTAAAATAAATTTAACGAATTAAAGAGCACTTACGACAGCTGTAATCCAAAATATTCTTGGCAGAAAGCGCCTTTTTCGAGGCTTGCAGTAATGTTGAGTAATCACACGCGAAGCTCATAGCGCGTTTGTGATGACAAAACAAACAACTCAGTCCCCTTCAACTCTGTGAAAAAGGAACATCAGCGAAACTGCGTATTTGGGCCCCTTAATCGCGAACTGCGCCTCCGCCGTGGGTCAGCCGGGCATTGCACTATCTTCGGGATAGGCCCACGCATGGGGAGGGCTTAACGCCTGCGACACCTCCACCAAGGGTCGGCCCACGTAGGAGTGTTCTGTGTCTACGAATGGGCACGATCCTGGGAGAACTAGCCCTTAACAGCTTCGCTGTAAAATTGGTTACGTCTTTGTGTCGCTTAATGAAGTAATTAATTAATTAGTGACAACGAAGAACGCGAGAACAGGGGTACAAGCGCGTTCTCTCACTAGCGCCGAGGTGCGCCAACGAGCCAGCTGTGGAAGAAGACGAAGATGCTGCAGCCAATCCCGATGATGATAGTTTTGTGTCTATGCATGGACACGATTCTGGGGGAACTAGCCCTTAACAGCTTCGCTGTGAAAATAAATATATGCGGAAAGACGCAAACAATGCATTGCTGTGACAGCACTTGACAAGACCGGCACCGCAAGCACTTAGGTACGGCTCAAGCGGCTCGAGCTTTGATTTGCTACTAAGTTCGCTTGCTTAAAATAGCAACACGGTAATGATGATGATCCCGGGCAACCTCTTCACGGCAGCGACCACTAGCTCCAACGCCGGCTGCCTTTTTTGTCCGTGGGGCTCTTATCTATCTGCGTTGCTACGCCGTATGCATACTGTGAATACCCGGCTTTCTCACGTCGTCGTTATCGGGACAGGCGCAACGGAGTTCAAAATTTCGTTACAAAAAACGTGCGTCTATTTCCCCAATAGGCACCTGGCGACAGCACTCGTCTGCCGCATACAGCAGCCGCGGATGCTCGACTATTTCTCAAATCTGTGGTTGGGCTAGGGGCGCCCAGAGGCCTTCGCAAATCTCTATTGGGACCCATTTTGATATGGGAACCCATGTAAACAACCGAGTGCCATGTCGTGCTACATATTGCTACCCATTAGAAAAACCGCGGTGGGTTTCCGATGGCACTGAGATTCGAACCCAGAACCTCCCACATAAGATGCGAAAACTTCACCAATTTACCACCGCTGCGGTCAAATCTGCTTACATACTTAATGTATGTAAGCAGATTGTGGGCACGGTGGACGCGGACTGGCAATGACGCTAACTAGGACTCTGTTCTGCGTTCTGCAGGGCATTTTCCAGATCGGCACATCTACGGCAACGAACGGCTACACGTGCCGGAATAGAAGCGATATCGTCGACGTCTATCAACTTCGTCCGGATAACACTGTTGGCCAGATGAAACATCGTTATTTCCTGGAGACCTGGCTCCACTAGCGACACCACCTGGTAGTCGCGGTGTGACGTCACCTGAAAACACCACTATAAAAGAAGCACCTCACCGGTTCATCTTCTGTGGGCACGGCGAACGCGGACTGGCAATGACGCTAACTAGGACTCTGTTCTGCGTTCTGCAGGTTAGTCCTTACAGTAGTTCTTTACGGACTGATTGTCGTGGAATTTTTGTCCTGCCGTGCCCACAGAAGTGTTTAGACCTTGCCTATGAATGTCTTCTTGTGTGCAAGTTGCTTCTCTGTGGGGACATTGAATCAAACCCAGGTCCCACGCAGAAGGAATTGTTTGAAGAGTTGCTTCAGGGTCAAACTGCTATCCGTAACGATATTTCAGAAATGAAAGTCCAACTGTCTAACATAGAAACATTGTTAAATAACCTTCAACAGACGTACTCTCAACTTGACAAAAGGTTATCTGAATCTTCTCCGACAGAAGGGGATCAGGTTCAAACTTCTCTCAAGTCTATAGAAAATGTTATTGGCTTCCAGTCAAAGAAACTAACTGATCTCGAAGACAGAAATAGGCGGTCAAACGTAATTATTCATGGCGTTTCTGATTGTGACGACGAAACGGAAGCAGCCCTCAAAGAAAGAGTTCTCACCGAGGTAATGAGGGATAAGCTGCAAGTACAGTGCAAATCAATCGGCCGCATTCACAGGCTCGGCCGACAAGGCAGCAAACGACCGGTCATCATCTATCTGCAGGATTTTAACGAAAAGAAACTTATATTTGAAAACTGCAGCAAGCTCAAAAATTCAGGCATGTCTGTACAAAATGATTACTCGCAAGCAACGCTAAAAAAACGGAAGCTTCTGTGGGAAAGCGCGAAAGATGAGAAACTGCAGGGTAAAAAAGTACGCCTACTTCATGATAAACTTAGGGTCAATAAAGATTTGTTCTTTTGGGATGAGGCAAAAAAC
Organism: Dermacentor variabilis; assembly: GCF_050947875.1. Taxonomy (NCBI): domain Eukaryota; kingdom Metazoa; phylum Arthropoda; class Arachnida; order Ixodida; family Ixodidae; genus Dermacentor; species Dermacentor variabilis. The sequence goes on along the minus strand of NC_134570.1, from coordinate 40,648,031 downwards.
ATGCGCGTCAAGATAAACAATCAACGCTCTCAGCAGCCCGAGCCTTGACGCCTTTCCAAAGGATGTGACAAGTACTTGCGCATAATCACCTTAAATGCTCGTAGTGTAGTAAACAAAACGGAACCCTTTGAGGTTTCTTTACTAGAACATGACCTACATATTGCCGTCATAACCGAGACGTGCCTGTGGACTGAAATAGCCGACGAGGATGTCTTTCCTAATTGTTACCAAGTTTTTCGTAGGGATCGGCCTTTCAGGGAAGCCGGCGTTGCAGTTCTAATAAAAACCACATACAGGCTATTCTCTTGAAAGAAATTCCCAGCCTTGAATGTTTGTGCATAAAGATCTCATGATGGGGCCATACCTTCATTCTGTTTGCCATTTACAGACCTCCTGATGCATCAGCTGATTATCTGTTAAAACTGGAAGAGCACATGTCTCGGTTCCAGAGAAACAAATTGCTACTTATTGGTGACCTAAACCTAGCAGGCGTTAATTGGGAGCGTTTTGAATCCCTTCCTCAAAACTGCAATAATTTAAACAGTGTACTTACCATAATGTTAACACATGACCTAATTCAAATAGTTCAGGAACCGACACGTGTACAAGGAACTAGCAAATCTGTACTGGATTTGGTATTTTTGCCAAGAGGATTACCTAATTACACTGTTGAAGTTGTGGAAGGCATCTCTGACCACCTGCTTGTGAGTGTTCACTTACTCATTGTCGCTTGTACTCTACCTAATAACACTGTGAAACATTGTTCTTTCAAAGATTGCTCACGTGCAGATGATGCATCCACTATAGAACATTTGGAAACATGCCTTATCGATTTTAATGATACTGATTTGAACACACTTTGGCGCCGTTTTAAAGATATTTGCCACTACTGTATAGATAAGTATGTGCCGAGCAAACGTAAATTTGTTCGTAAACAAACGCCGTGGATGACGCGTGAAATAATCCACTTAAAGCGAAAGATAAAATGGTTAAGGTAACAGCGCTTGCATTTAGGTCATTTAAAGGATTTAAAAGAAGGTCTTGCACGTGCAGTACACCCCACGAAAGAACATTATTTTAATACAGTGCTGCCAAATTTCATTGTAGAGTAACCAAAAAAGTTTTGGAATTATATAAGTGAAAAAAAGAAACCGGTGTCGCAAATTTTGGTTGATGGTTCTGTGGTTATCGAACACGGGGATATTGCGCACAACTTCAATGACTACTTTCGAAGTGTGTTTTCTGAGTCCGGTGCTTGTCCATCCAATGACGCAGTGTTTCACCCCTGTGATGTAAGTTACTGTGATGTGATGTGATGTTACTAAATTTAAAAACTAAATCATCATGTAGTCCCGACAACCTTCCTAACGTGTTTCTGAAGAGATATGCGGAATCTGTTGCAAAGTTTCTAGTTATTTTATTTCGTATTTCATTACTTCATGGAAAATTACCGAGCGACTGGAAGATAGCCAGGGTTGTGCCAATACACAAGAAAGGTGACCGCACATTATTACAAAATTATCGTCCAATATCACTTACATCATCATGTTGTAAAGTAATCGAACATATTATTGCCAACCAGATTAATGAATTTTTAGATGCACACGCAGTCCTCTCTAATTTCCAGCACGGGTTTAGAAAAGGATACTCAACAATTACACAATTTGTGACACTAATACATTCACTCGCTTCATGTCTCGATAGGAACGGGCAGATTGATGCAATATTTCTTGACTTCAGTAAAGCTTTCGATAGAGTTCCCCATGACAAACTAATTTTAAAACTCAGACGCATTGGACTCCCAGAAATATTAATCAAATGGATATCAAACTATTTAACCAATGGCTACCAATTTGTAACAGTTAATGAGCAGCAATCAGGTTGCTTTCCGGTCGGCTCTGGCGTGCCCCAAGGAAGTGTGCTGGGGCCATAATTGTTTTTATTATATATTAACGACATTACTGCTGAATTTGATCCGAATGTCCAAATCAGGTTGTTTGCGGATGATTGTGTGCTTTTTCAAGAAATAACTTCAATTAACGACCAAATCCATCTTAACCCCTCTCTTGCTAAGATTTTTGAATGGTGTGAAACGTGGGACATGAAACTTAACACTGATAAGACCATCTTTCCTCGCTTCTCTCGCAAAAAAGCTCCGCTTTCTTTTAACTACAGGCTTAGTTCGTCACCTTTGCTGGAAGAGACTAAATATAAGTATTTGGGTGTCACACTAACTAATACTTTATCATGGAATTTACATACAGATAACATCTGTTGTTCCGCATTCCGTAAACTGTATTTTTTAAGACATAAGCTAAGAAATTCTCCCCTTAGCGTAAAATTACTTGCTTACAATTCACTAATTAGACCTAAACTTGAATATGCATGCGTTGTCTGGGACCCTTTTAATAAACACAATATCACCCGCCTAGAAAAGGTACAGAGAAAAGCTGTAAGGTTTATTTACTCTAAATTTTCCCCGTATGACTCACCCTCTGAATTAATGCAGATTAACGGTATACAATGTCTTGAACAACGAAGAAAAAATTTACGTTTGCAGTTTCTTTTCTTGCTTTGGAATCAAGATCTGGCTATTAACCCTTCTCCATATCTGTCGCTTTCAACGTCAAGGCATACACGCCACCATCATCCTAATTCCCTGACGCCGTATTTTCCGCGAACAGATTTATTCAAGTTTTCATTTTTCCCTCGCACTGTAACCGACTGGAATGATTCCTTATTGCCTTTCGCCACACTTTGATGTTTTTTTTTTGTTTTTTAACCTTGTTATTATTGTTTATTGTGTTGTTGCCATTTGACCCACCCTGCTTGGACCTGTACAAGGTTTGCAGTATTGAATAAAGAAAAGAAAGAAAGTAATGCGAATACTAGCATTACATTATGCAGATGACCTTAAAGGTAACTAGGCGGATCACGAGGCTGTACAAGCTAGCCGGGTCTGTCGAAAAGGAGGTTCAGCTGCAGACAGTTGTTCAGACGGCAAATAAGTTCGAGAAAATGATGACGGAGACTAGTGATGTCCCGACGTTTCTTGTGCTTATTTTTTATGTATTTCATTTCTCTCTCTTTTTCTCTTCTTTTTGTACAGGTCGATCGCGGTATCGCGGAAGCTACAAGTGATGTCAGGATGCTGTACTGCATAACAGGTCTTAGTGTGCGGGCAATCAGAGCACTCTGGTCTTGCTGTTGAAGTTTGAAGTTTATTGAATACTTAGTGTAGATACAAAAACGACGAGACTGGCCGTTTCTGCAGAACTTTGATGGAAGAATTCGAAGTGAAAGCAAAGGGATACATTAGTTAGTAATACAAGCCGGTAAAAGCGGAACCAAATCAATAAGACGAATTCAAGCGCAGTGTCTTGCGTTAGCACTTGCTTTTGTCGTCGCCTTCGTCCCCCTCCCCTTTTTTCTTCTCTTTCTGTTTTGACTTACATCGAGCATTAAGAGAGGTTGGCGCCTTTATGGGGCACCGATACGTCACTTGGCAAAAGAAAGTATTTTCACAAAATTTGTAACAAAATCTGCCACAAATGTATGACGAAAACAGTTTTGTTGTTTCTTCATGCACAGTTCTGTGTTCATTGTATGGCGTCAAACCAACTAAGCCTAATTCCTACCTGGTTCAAACGTTGATCACAAAGTAGCACCACCTGTGAACAAACAAAGAACCTCATGCTCACAGGACGAAATTGGTCCCTTGAAAAAAAAAAGAAATTTGCATCCCAACGAAGCAAAGCTAGATCTGCCGTTCTGAGCTGCATGTTCGATGGATCTGGAATTGTTGAAACCAATCCACCAAAGTTCAGGATGTGGAAAAAGAAAGAAAAAGTCAGCATCCGCTTGAAAGTACTCATGAAGTTACAAAGGGTATAAGCCTGCACGCCCAACCCCTTATCAAGCCAGAAACTTGGATGAGCACTTCTGCAGTACCTTAAAGCAACAACAGTTTCGAGTACCCGACTGTATGCCACGCTGTGCCTATTCTAGTGCACTGCATTGATACCGACTCCTATCTTCTCTGTGCCTCTTGCATCCTCCCATCTGCCTCCACATGTGTAGAATGGCCAACTGAACTGAGGCTAGTAGCCTCCCTGCCTTTTCGTCTTGCTCTATATTACTGTTTCTCTCTTTACAACGTGTACGGCACAAAAATGGACGCATTCATGGAGGCCTTGTAGGTTTCCTTTGTAGCATCGTGCTACATTTACATGAAGTTCAACATTCATTTGCGCTGAAAGAAGCGGGAAAACAGTCAGGAATTGTGGATACAGCGTAAGCGAATAAGGAAGGCAGGGGGGGGGGGGGGCGTCATCTGGCCTTAAGACAGGAACGAAGACTAGAAAGCACGAGCGTACCCCGCGGCCACGCCAATGTTGGGACTGGGTTTACAAGGCTGGGGTAAACGAGCTCGGTTGTAGCTAGGAGAAGGACACAGATCCCAATTTGCCAAACTTAATAAACAGACCGAGGCCCGGCCGGTTTCCCTCGGGTACTGAAAGAAAAGAAGAAGAAGAAAACGTAATAAAGAAAAAGGGAAAGGAAGCATCACGCTTTAGTTGAGGTTGGTTAGCGTGTGTTTACACGCTTGTCAGTTTGGTTGGTGTTCATGGTGGGTAAACAGCCAGCCTTTGTGGTTTCCAAACGAGAAACATACTGTTTATTGTACCGCTGAACAATCGTATAGAAGAAGTGAATGCACATGTGGTTCGGGTTGTCCTGGAAGAGCTTACAACTATGCACACAGGCATATAAACATGGTATTCTGTTTCTATTCTAAAGATGAACCAACCAGCCCCATCGAACACACTGCTAATGGTATTCTAGTGCTTACACGTTTCTTTTTGCTCTCGCAAGAGTTGGATATGATTGTCATACTGCGATAGATTCGGGATGTATTTGCTGAGATATGCTAGTGAGGACGCTTATTGTTAAACTCTATTGGTTAATTCTTTCACGCCTGGTTGTTCCGTGGCGTTGCACTACTTCTTGGATGCAGGCGCACTCATGCGCTTAATGCAATGTGTGTTTACCGGTAAAGAAAAGTAGGCTAAGGAAGAAATACCGACACGGCGAAGTTCAAGTTTTGCTAGAAGATATTTCTTGTGTACATATATTTTCGACACATATGTTAAAGAAGCCCGGGTGGGTCAAAATTAATGCGTCTATTATGGCGTCTGTCTTATCCCAAGTGCCTAATGTCGCTATGGGACGTTGAACCCCGATCAGTCAGTCAGTCAGTCAGTCAGTCAGTCAGTCAGTCAGTCAGTCAGTCAGTCAGTCAGTCAGTCAGTCAGTCAGTCAGTCAGTCAATCAATCAATCAATCAATCAATCAATCAATCAATCAATCAATCAATCAATCAATCAATCAATCAATCAATCAATCAATCAATCAGTGAATCAATCAATCTCATTTTTTCATTTCTTTTCCTTTGCAGGTCGTTTCACCTTGCGTGTGCAGATATTGGGGAACGCTATATTCGTGAACGCAAGTAACCTCCGTAGAAAGGATACAAGAAAAAAAGAATAACTAAGACAATGAAATAAAAACTACAAAGAAATAACTAGACTAAATAACTAAATAAAAAGCAAAAGAAATAACTGAGGCAATGAAACGCGAGCATACAGTCGAAATTAACGGGCTTGTAATGAGAACTTAATGCTGGCCTCGTTTCCGTCGCGACGGGCTTTGGTATGGCAAAGTTTAGGATGTGTTTCATTCAGCAAAACGGGAAAGTGAAAGCGCCCATAATTGGCTCCCTGGCATATAACAAAGCGTAGTGTTCGGCTAATCACGCCTGTTCTGGTAGGATGCAAGCGCCATAGCAGAGCAAACAATTGAGATTAGAGCCATATGAAATTATTGGTCACTTGCCGGTTTTCATTATATGGCAGCGAAAACAGGAGCCAGGAGAGTGCCGCATGGCTACATAGGAGTTAAACACTTGCTTAAAAACACGTAGGTAGAAAGGTACGAGAAATGAAGATACTTCAGTGCTTCAGACTAACTAAACCACAAAGCTAGAAGCCGAGAAAGTTAAAGAATATAGGACGAAGTCCCCTGATTAAAGATAAGATAAACAAAAGAACAATAACGATTTGATACCAACGACCTTAGTTTTTTCTTTTCTTTCTCGTTATTTCCAGTGAGTACGCGTCTGTATGTGACTGTCAGCGTGTGGCGACCAATGCATACACGGTTCATCGTTTTCTGTTTCGTGCGTCTATTTCATAAGTATTTCATTTCTTAGTTGACCTTTAGATTTCGCATTGCTATCTTTTTTCCGTCGCTCACTTTCATGTCGCTCACACCTTCACGTCATCATCATCATCATCAGCCTGGTTGCGCCCACTGCAGGGCAAAGGCCTCTCTCTCCCATGCTTCTCCAACAACCCCGGTCATGTACTAATTGTGGCCATGCCGTCGCTGCAAACTTCTTAATCTCATCCGCCCACCTGACTTTCTGCCGCCCTCTGCTACGCTTCCCTTCCCTTGGAATCCATTCCGTAACTCTTAATGACCATCGGTTATCTTCCCTCCTCATTACATGTCCTGCCCATGCCCATTTCTTTTTCTTGATTTCAGCTAAGATGTCATTAACTCGCATTTGTTCCCTGACCCAATCTGCTCTTGTCTTATCCCTTAACGTTACACCCACCATTCTTCTTTCCATAGCTCGTTGCGTCGTCCTCAATTTGAGAAGAACCCTTGTCGTACGCCTCCAGGTTTCTGCCCCGTACGTGAGTACTGGCAAGACACAGCTGTTCTAAACTTTTCTCTTGAGGGATAATGGCAACCTGCTGTTCATGATTTGGGAATGCCTGCCAAACGCACCCCAGCCCATTCTTATTCTTCTGATTATTTCCGTCTCATGATCCGGATCCGCCGTCACTACCTGCCCTAAGTAGATGTATTCCCTTACGACTTCCAGTGCCTCGCTGCCTATTGTAAATTGCTGTTCTCTCCCGAGACTGTTAAGCATTACTTTAGTTTTCTGCAGATTAATTTTTAGACCCACTCTTCTGCTTTGCCTCTCCAGGTCAGTGAGCATGCATTGCAGTTGGTCCCCTGAGTTACTAAGCAAGGCAATATCATCAGCGAATCGCAAGTTACTAAGGTATTCTCTATTAACTTTTATCCCCAATTCTTCCCAATCCAGGTCTCTGAATACCTCTTGTAAACACGCTGTGAATAGCATTGGAGATATCGTATCTCCCTGCCTGACGCCTTTCTTTATTGGGATTTTGTCGCTTGCTTTATGGAGGACTACGGTGGCTGTGGAGCCGCTATAGATATCTTCCAGTATTTTTACATATGGCTCATGTACACCCTGATTCCGTAATGCCTCCATGACTGCTGAGGTTTCGACTGAATCAAACGCTTTCTCGTAATCAATGAAAGCTATATATAAGGGTTGGTTATATTCTGCGCATTTCTCTATCACTTGATTGATAGTGTGAATATGGTCTATTGTTGAGTAGCCTTTATGGAATCCTGACTGGTCCTTTGGTTGACAGAAGTCTAAGGTGTTCCTGATTCTATTTGCAATTACCTTAGTAAATACTTTGTAGGCAACGGACAGTAAGCTGATCGGTCTATAATTTTTCAAGTCTTTGGCGTCCCCTTTCTTATGGATTAGGATTATATTAGCGTTCTTCCAAGATTCCGGTACGCTTGAGGTCATGAGGCATTGCGTATACAGGGTGGCCAGTTTCTCTAGAACAATCTGTCCACCATCCTTCAACAAATCTGCTGTTACCTGATCCTCCCCAGCTGCCTTCCCCCTTTGCATATCTCCTAAAGCTTTCTTTACTTCTTCCGGCGTTACCTTCGGGATTTCGAATTCCTCTAGACTACTTTCTCTTCCATTATCGCCGTGGGTGCCACTGCTACTGTATAAATCTCTATAGAACTCCTCAGCCACTTGAACTATCTCATCCATATTAGTAATGATATTGCCGGCTTTGTCTCTTAACGCATACATCTGATTCTTGCCAATTCCTAGTTTCTTCTTCACTGTTTTTAGGCTTCCTCCGTTCCTGAGAGCATGTTCAATTCTATCCATATTATACTTCCTTATGTCAGCTGTCTTACGCTTGTTGATTAACTTCGAAAGTTCTGCCAGTTCTATTCTAGCTGTAGGGTTAGATGCTTTCATACATTGGCGTTTCTTGATCAGATATTTCGTCTCCTGGGATAGTTTGCTGGTATCCTGCCTAACGGAGTTACCACCGACTTCCATTGCACACTCCTTAATGATGCCCACAAGATTGTCGTTCATTGCTTCAACACTAAGGTCCTCTTCCTGAGTTAAAGCTGAATACCTGTTCTGTAGCTTGATCTGGAATTCCTCTATTTTCCCTCTTACCGCTAACTCATTGATCGGCTTCTTATGTACCAGTTTCTTCCGTTCCCTCCTCAGGTCTAGGCTAATTCGAGTCCTTACCATCCTGTGGTCACTGCAGCGCATCTTGCCGAGCACGTCCACATCTTGTATGATGCCAGGGTTAGCGCAGAGTATGAAGTCTATTTCATTTCTAGTCTCGCCGTTCGGGCTCCTCCACGTCCACTGTCGGCTATCCCGCTTGCGGAAGAAGGTATTCATTATCCTCATATTATTCTGTTCCGCAAACTCTACTAATAACTCTCCCCTGCTATTCCTAGTGCCTATGCCATATTGCCCCACTGCCTTGTCTCCAGCCTGCTTCTTGCCTACCTTGGCATTAAAGTCGCCCATTAGTATAGTGTATTTAGTTTTCACTCTACCCATCGCCGAATCCACGTCTTCATAGAAGCTTTCGACTTCCTGGTCAACATGATTGGATGTAGGGGCGTAGACCTGTACAATCTTCATTTTGTACCTCTTATTAAGTTTCACAACAAGACCTGCCACCCTCTCGTTAATGCTATGGAATTCTTGTATGTTACCAGCTATATTCTTATTAACCAGGAATCCGACTCCTAGTTCTCTTCTCTCCGCTAAGCCCCGGTAGCACAGGACGTGCCCGCTATTTAGCACTGTATATGCTTCTTTTGGCCTCCTAACTTCACTGAGCCCTATTATATCCCATTTACTGCCCTCTAATTCCTTCAATAGTACTGCTAGACTCGCCTCACTAGATAACGTTCTAGCGTTAAACGTTGCCAGGTTCATATTCCAATGGCGGCCTGTCCGGAGCCAGTGTGAACGCCTTCACACGTTCAGGTCAACTCCTTTGATTAGGAAGACGTCAGGGCTCAAAGACCTTCCAAATTAACTATGAAGAAAATCATAGAGGAGAAGCGAGAGAGATAATATTTAATGGCAGAAAGGTGGAGAGGTCGGCCTGAGTGATGTGTCTCTAGCCTGCTACTCCACGCTGGGGAAAAGGTTTGAGGCTATAACAAAGACATGATGCGAAGAGGAAACAGGGTGGTATTGTGAATATGATGAGGGCTGCACAGCATACTCTTTCGGTGCAACGCGTACGTGTGCAGGGGAAGGTCAGGAGAAAAGGGGGAGCTAGAAAGACAGGGAGGTGAAGGTGAGAAAGGTGCAAAGTGTTAATGGATTAACGGTGCTCCCTTCTGCCGCCCGTGACCCGTGCGTGTGCGCACACTGGTCACACTAAAACAGTGCAATGTTTGCGTAATAAGCCCCAACTGGTATCACGCAAATCCCGGAATCTACCGATTTATACGGAAGTCTGCGGGATTCAGAACGGCTTCAGATGGGCCGGTGCCTTGGTAGTACCGGCCAATCCCAGTTGGCTAGTTCGGTCGGTCAGCTACGACGGCTGTACCAACCAAATACGAACAGAATTTCTATACACACAAAACGGCTGTGTCAATCCGGCTTCCGTGTGCCGTCATCGCCAGACTGAAGTTTTGTTCAGCTGCACGGTACTGGCGCATACGAGTGGGCAATTAAAGAGAGCCCTCGAGTGCTAACAGAGCAAGCTAATTAAATCTCGGAAAGTGAGCAGCTGAGCCTATTTCATATATTTTTTTTGTCGTACATGTATATTTTTGTTTTTCTTTCTTTTTATCGGCCAGCATATATTCTCCTGCGAGCAACACGTTCAATGCGTTCGCGTCGTGTGTTAGCTTTCGTGAGGTAGCATAGCCCTCAAGTTCATTATATTTCCTGTTGTCTTTTTCTTTCCATTCATCTGAGGCCGTGCTTTTGTCTCGTGTGTTAACACCTAGGGGAACGTGGATTTCGCACAGACGAAGGCTTCTGAATTAAAAAGTGCATTGCAAGAAAATTAAGAAGCCCGGCTGCCCCCAGCGCATTTGAATTTATGGACTTCGTACCTCGAAGGTTACGTGAAAGCAAAAAAAAAAAAAAAATGAGAAAAGGTAAGAGTCATGGCAGTGATTTAATAACACGTGAGGCCTTCTTTTTTTTCAATTGTTTAACTTTATTTTCGCACGCTTCCTGAAATTTCAGCCAATTGTCCTCTGACGCTTTCGCACGTTAATGGGGGCAGAACGTGAGCTATGTTGGCCCTACTTAAAGGATTCAAAGCTTACAGTCACTTTTTCACCCTTTTGTGCGTCAACCTCATTTGTTTCTGTTTATTTTTCTTTAACTCAAATAAATGCTAGAATTTCTAGATTATTAGTTACACCCAAACCTTGCAATAATCAGGGCCGACCTCTCCTGACTTCAAGAAACCATCTTCCTCTTTCTCCTCTTTGTTATTCGTTGCTTTCCTAATTTAACATAAGGTAATTAGCCTGACGCTGTAGTATATACTAGAAACGCGTAGCTATGATGCATTGCTGTTTTGTTGCTTTAGATATTCCCTCTTTTCGAGAGCAAAGTATTGCAATTCCTTTGTAAATAGCAGTGCTCTCTATAATCGCATTGCCTTGGTGATTCTAAAAAAGAAAACCAAAATAAAAAATGAAACGAGAACACCAAAAATAAAATTATGTCTTAGTCATATTTGCTCCAAGCACATTTGATATCGCTGTCGCTGATTCGTGAATGGAACGCTACGAATTCTTCTCTCTACGTGAAATGGAGGAGGGGAGGGGGTGGCACACTAGAGAAGAGAACGGGACAGGGCGTCCTGTCCCGTTCTTTTCTTTTGTATGTGTCTCTTTATTTGGCGTCATTATATCTTATAAAGAACAGCTACCAACTAGCCCAACAAGAAGTGCTTTTAAGGCTCATGGTGATGCCTGATCTATCGCGTTTTAAGAATGATTTGTGCGAAGCGTGTAAAAGTTCGTTCAACAAACTACAAAGCCAATGTCAGACCGTGGCGTGTATTAAGCACGAGGATAACGGCCAGTACTTGTCCTGTGTGAGCGCAAAATGTGCAGCACATTCCCATTAGGCTTTGAGTATTCGAGCGCGTAACAACACAATACGCGCCCTGGCATGTTTACGCATACGGGAGTTTCCCTAAGAAAACAAAGCCATGGAATAAACACGCGCCTTCTACGTGAGAAGTCGCGTGACTGCGTTTATAAAAGGTCGCGTTTCAAAACGCATACATACTGGAAGGGGTAGGCGATGTGGAGGAATGCTTGCAAAAGCTATAAAAAGGCTTCCCCCAGCAACAGGGAGACTTTGACGGATATAATTGGTGTGTACGTCGTTTACTTGCTATGGAGGCCCCTACGTTATATATGCGTTGTGCAATTGCTGAACACGGCGTGTGCAGATCTTCCCGAATCTGGGGACATGTAACATAGTATCATAAATGATCAGCGCAGAGTAGAAGGTAAACCTAAAGTACAATTTCTTGAAGTGAAAGGGCGTCAATAAAAAACCATAAAGGGCCGATGCAGTGGCAATATAAAACTGGGCACCGCGACATAAAATCGGGTAATTAGGAAATAAAAGCGACGATCGCAACTGTACAGCACCACAAGAATGTCCACGTCTTAAATGAAAATTTCTTTCGGCCTTATGAATGGAAGAAAACGTCATAAAAAAAGAGAAGCTCTCAAAATGTACCTCATGAAAAAAAGACTGCGTTGTGCTGAGAGGCGGTCAGGATTAGAAAGATTGCATTTAAGAAACTTTACTCCTAAAAGAGAGCATAAAAAAGAGAGAGAAAAAAAGGGAATACCTGCATAGAAAGCAACTGAAGCATAACTACGCAGCGAAAGCTCTATCTGCTCCTATATTTACGGCCTTTTGAAAGGAACCGCATCTCGAAGGCTTGCCAGCAAACGGCCACGAGGAGCGAATGCCCGCTGTGAAGTCATCTTGTCTGTAGCTGCAAAGTTATCTAACTACTCTTTTTCTAAGACCAACCTTCATGGAAAAAAAACTTTTATCTTGTGTGCCCATGCGTCTGCTACTGTGTGAGTGCATTATCTCTTTCCTTCGCCTTATCCTTTTTTTAATCATTCATCCCCGTGCAGGGTAGCAAACAGCACCTCTATCTGATTAACCTATTTGCCCTTTTCATAATATATATATATATATATATATATATATATATATATATATATATATATATATATATATATATATATATATATATATATATCTTTGTTTTGGCAGACAATATCACGTTACAGCTATGTCATTGTGCAAGAATAGGCCATCTTAGGTTTCTCGTTAGTTAAGCATTTAAAGCTCGCCGCAGATAACGTAAACTATACATGCAGGTTGGATTGTGCCACCGTCAAGAAGCCACGTCTCCAACACCACGGTGGCTCGGCGGCTGTATAGGGTTCTGCTGCTGAGCACGAGGTCCTGGGTTCGTTTGCCGACCACAACACCTGTGTTCTCTTGGAAGGACTTGACGAAGCCTCCTGTACCGTGCTTTTGTTGCACATGGAAAAAACCTCCTCGCTGCCGGGATTAACCGTGAGAACACTCCACTATATATGGCGTCTCTCATTGCCCGTGAGTTGCTTTGGAGAGTTAAACCCCAGAGATATATAATATTAATATTGCTATTATTATTATTAGTAGTAGTAGTAGTAGTAGTGGTAGTAGTAGTAGTAGTAGTAGTAGTAGTAGTAGTAGTAGTAATAGTAGTAGTAGTAGTAGTAGTAGTAGTATCGACGGCTGACACGCTCTGCAGTCTGACCTAACTATCCTGTTTATCTGAATGGTGCCAGGTAAACGGGCTCCCTCTTAGGTCATGGAATGCTGGAATGTTGTCACTAGAACCCATAATACGTCTTCGCCTATTCTGTTTATCGTGCTGTGTGGCAAGGTCTGAAATGAGAAACTTCGGAGTGCTTTTTTGACTGTGCTTTAAGCTTCTCCGCCCACGGTAAGCGCGTAGCATCACGAGAACTGCGCAGACTTGCAAGGGATTTCCATACGTCACTTCCCTTCCTCAAATTATTTACGTCCATCTGCATACAATTACTCGAATGTGGCTCAGGGGTGCGAAGGGCACAAACCGGCCACGGCAGCCGCATTTCGATGGAGGCTAAATGCAAAAAACACTTGTGTCCTTTGATTTAGATGCACGTTAAAGCATGCCAGGCGGTCAAAATTGGTCGCCCCACTATGGTGTACCGTGGTCTGATACGAGACACTGTCTCGCATCAGACCATGGTTCAGGTGCATAAAATCCCAGAATTTAATTTCCTTATAGGCCTCTCTTGATCGACGGAAGAAATTGACACATCAAATTGTGGCACAACACAACGGCACAAGAAATTGAAATGGCATCTTAACTGAGCGTGCGCAGAAAGAAAGTTGGTGAGTATATATAAACATCGTTTTCTGACCTCACGCATGAAGAACATTTCGAGTCTGACTGATCGTCCTGCACTTTCGTCACTCGGATGCAGATGTAGTCGTACTGACGTCCTCTTCTTATACGTAATATACTTATTACGTGTTCAGATCTACCAGCTTCTGCTCCATGGCGGCTTCCTCAGAATGCTTCGTGGGTGCACGTTCCCTACCAGTTTCAGCAAACGTTGGCCTCTCCCCATAATGCAGAATATTTGGAACTGTCGTTTTCTCCATCTTGATATCTCTTAGAACGTGTTGTCTTCTTCCCGTTCCGTGCTTCGCACTTTCTCTTGAGCCTTAATTCTTAGCATTGCAGCGCTCCCTCCCCCCTCCCCCTGACCCGTCTGTTTACTTCCCCTAGTTTCTCTATCCTTCTGTGTACATGCTCTGCTTCTCGTAATTGTGTGTTATTGCTGCATTCTTGCTCATTATGCATCTATTTTTCCAGTTCTTTCTGTCTTTATTTTTCTTTTCATTCTAGTTTTTATCCCATAACTTGTAGTCATAGCTCTTTTACATTTTACTCTTCTATAGAAGTTTTAGCCTCTTGTGGTACCGTCGCGCTTTCAGTTGCTTTAGCTGGGAAATTTGCAAACGCGCGGATGGTGATGCCTGCCAACTGTAGCGATTGAAAATAAACCTGGCTGACTTCCTTTGTGCATTGTCTAATTGCGCAATGTTAGTGTCTGTCCAAGGGTCCCATACAGATGCCACATATTCTAATGTTGGTCGGATAAATGCTTTGCATGCTCTAAATCTTATCTCGGGCGTAGAATTGCCCAATGATCGTCTAGGAAAGCTCAACTGTTCCAGTGCCTCTTTTTCTACTAGGCTACATGTTCATTCCATCGCAGGTCAGACGCGATAATTGCTCCGACGTACTTATACCTGTGCGCGACACTCAAGCGCTGAGCGGATACGTTGTACGCGAATTGTAGGGGCTTTTTTTTTCGTATTAATGTCATCGCCACACACTTTCGATTATTCAGGGACATTTTCCCCGCGGAGTACCACTCTTTTATTTGGTCAATGTATCGTTCAACAAGCCCCGATTTTGTTCGCAAGAAATTTCTTACCCGCCGTGGTTGCTTAGCGGCTATGGTGTTGGAGCGCGCCGAGGGCGCGCTAAAGCTACGCCACCGAGATGGAAGTCTAAGTGGCGTTGAGCGAAGCGGGGAAGGAGAAAGGAGGCGAAGTGTTGCGGAGGAGGAAGGAACGCGGAGGCGCGCTGGGTTGACCTACTCTGGCAGTTGCTGCGGGTTCTGTGTGCGCTGTGGATGTACCGGATTCGTCTCGGGATCAAAAGGCCGAGCGCCGAGCGAGGACGGCGGAGCAGTGACGCAAGCGGTGGTAGGCCGAGCGCCAGTAGACCAACCCCGAAGTCGTCGCCAAGCGGCAGACACGAGCTGAAGAAGTCCGGCAAATAGCGCTTTGCGTTCCCAGGAGATTCCAGAATAAGAAGGTGGAGGAGAAGGGGAAAATGAATGGTGTAAATAGTACATTACTTAATGGCTTTGAAATAATAGATGCTGCATTTCCTTACAGTGCCTTACCATCTTTCCTTTCCTAGTGGCACTTTACACTTTATAGAGATAGAAAAACGGACATAAAACGTAGAAAATGAGAAGTAAGCCTTGACAAACTTATACACAATCAAATCATTTTTTAAGAACATTCTATGCGCAATGCACAAAAAAGGAAATAGCACGCATACGCTTGCCTGTAACCTAAGTTCACGAAGTGGAACGTCACTGTAACTTTTCTTGTCGCTCGTGTTACGCCCATTTGAAAGCTGTTCTGGAAGTAAGCAAATTTGACCTAATTGGCGTAGGCACATGTCGAGCTCAACAGAACTGTGCAACAAGAGGGATTTCTGCAGGCTCATATGGATACCGATGTACACTCCTGTAAGCGCTGAGGAGACGTTGATGTGATTTGCCAATCATGTTAGCCACTATAACCGTGGGTGATCAAAAACTTGAGTAGTCAGGCATCCAAGGTACGCACACTGAACATAAAGAGAGGCTTATCAATAATTTCAGAAGACGCCTGGTGGACTGGTTTGCAGCATGATGGAAGTGTGTACAATCTTCATGCGCCATGCGTTTTGTGATGCACATGTGCATTTTGCGTGTGTGTTGTGTGTGTGTGTGTGTGTGTGTGTGTGTGTGTGTGTGTGTGTGTGTGTGTGTGTGTGTGTGTGTGTGTGTGTGTGTGTGTGTGTGTGTGTGTGTGTGTGTGTGTGCATGCGTGTGTTCGGACATACGTGTGCGTGCGTGGATGTTTTTATTTAGATAGACAATTTGTTTATACAAGCCGCTGGAAATTTCCACCAGCTTATGGGCCTATAGCGCAAGATACCTTTAATTTCTTGGCTTTCGCTTAATACCTACTGTCACCTTTGCCACTTGCTTTCATATTTTCGTTATCGGCATCCTAACGAATATAACGACGGACTGCATCATCCAAGAGCTCGATGCAGCCAAAATGAACAAGCTATCCGCCGAAAACAGCCACTCAAGTGTAGCGTTGTCCTACTTTTGTTTCGCCGACTCTTCCCTTCACCTGCTACGTTCTTCTTCCTCCGTTTATCGACCATTGTTTCGGAGATGCGCCCAGTGGGATGTTCTTCGATTTTGCCTTTTCTCATTGGAGTGAAAGAATTTCTCCCAAGTCGGGCTGCATTTTGACGCTTGGAACCTTCGGCATACCGCGCGGTCGATATTGAACAGGTCGCCTTTGCTCGTGGGAGTTCGTCGTGCTTTCCTTCGCGTAGAACTGATCCGTGAACCCAAACGGTAGTGAAACTTGCTATCGACGCAAGAGTAGCTTTCGCTTTGCGAAGGAGAAAAGGGGTGAAGAGCAAAACCCAGTAACGAAGACGCGCTGTGAAGTGTGGCATGTTTATCGACAAAATGGAATTCGTAGAGCGCGCTGTGCACTTGTAAGGACGTGAAAGAAAGCAGCGTGCGCCGGCACGAGCGTTCAAACGTTGTCAATAGGAGCGCGAACAGCTTCCGTCGTCGTGAAGGAACTTGCGCGAAGTCAGTGTCCGTGAAGGGGGATTTCATTCGATTCACTGAAGCTTGGCGTGGTTCGTGTATTGGAGAAAGAGCAAGAAACATCCGTTTTTTTTTTTAATGCAGATGGCAGTTTCAACGTTGTGCGGAAAACGACCACGTGCAATAAATGACGGCGACCTGTTGCCCTATCAGCAGCTGTCGCTTCTGGCACAAGGATCGGCTGCGAAGCGTTGAGAGTGCGTTTAAGGTAAGAGGGCGAAATGTAACTTTATTCCCTATTCTAAAGTGAATAATTGCGAAACTAAAGCACCTGCCAGTAAATATTCCTGGTTCGTCGATCCGGCCGGCCTATGTGCCCGTGCACACACCGTGACAAAAGCTATGACGGCATCGTCCTGTAAACGGCACAACGACTAGGACAAGATAATTTAAGGGACCGAGTGAACGGGAGGTTACTCGGTGATCGAGAGAAAACTTCAGTCAGATGACCGTCCTTCACATCTCTAACGTCGTTCGCGTAGCCGCTTCATTGGCTGTCGCTGGCTTTGAAAACTGCAAGCAGCTGCCGCCTTTTTGTGCTGCCAGCGAACGCCTAGCTGTACGTAAGCGTTAAAGAGCTTCAGATTAAGGAGATGTACACAAAATGGTAGATTAAAAAAAAACGTGTATAGCACACCTGATTATATCAAGCAGGCTAGGTGACTGTTTGTCACCATCCCATTTCAAACGGGATGCCAATAAACCATCATCAATAAATCATCATTGCACCAATGAGCGCGCGTCGGCGCGCCAGGTGCTCGACAATTGCACGTTAGACGCGCATCTAGCGCGTGAAGTCGGTGGAGCTTCAGACTTGGTTGTGCGTGACGTGGCCTTCGCGCCCAGACGACATGGGACTCCCATATTTTCGTATGGTCACGTGTCCCACCCTAAATGAACCCGTACTACATTTGTAACACAGATTGGCTCTTTTTCAAGTTCCCGCGTTAGCTCATCGCTTCGCATTCCTCACGAAACCAAGAAATTGAGTTTTATTTCAAATTACATTAAGTAACTACTTAACATAGTCTCATTATCTTCATTATCAATATTATTGACATTATTATGTCTAGTTTAAGAGCGTTGCATTATTTTTTTTTTAATTTTGGAAGTGGTAAGCAGGTTTTCATAGGGTGAGCCGAAATATTGCAAATGACCTTGCGTGACCTTGCTGAGCGGTTCCTCTATAATGCTTCGCGTTACGAATGTTTCTGGGTTCGTCTGCGTAGAAAGCCTATAGAACGCTGCCGTGCTTCCCGCGGACTATACTGCACCGTGCGACTGCGTGTGACGACCGTGAACATCTCGCGCAGGAGCTTACGGTATATTTTGCGTATACCTTCTGTCCATTATTGTCCTCTTTACGCAAGGCGTACGACCATTTATTCCTCTTTTTCTCAACGCCTTCTCACTTCTTTTCTCCATCTCTCTCTCTCTCTCTGTTTCTTCCTCGTGAGGTGTGTGTTTTTTTTTCTATCTTTTTCTTTTTAATTTCAGCAAGGGCGAACCTGGAAAACATTGGCAAACGTAGCATGTTGTCGCAAAATCAACCCGAACGACATAACTAAATGGAGGGGGAAATGGCATAAAGAAACGAGGAACGTATGGAAGGAGAAAAAGAGGGGCAACAGAGAAAGAAAAAAAATATTACCGACGATTACGTTACTTCCTAATGCGAAATTTGAGCGCAGCAAATAAGCTGTTTCACCTTTTCGATAGATTGAGGCAAAGAAATCGAGCAACACATGTATGCGCTATCACAGAATTTTTTTTTATATTTCCCGTACTCCTGGATCATCTCGACGGCGGCGACGGTAAGCTTCTGCTTCGGCGGCACGCACCTCTGGATTCTGACGGCGACGGCGCTGGGCCTCTGCTCTGGCAGCTCGTTTAGCAGCAGCAGCAGCAGCAGCAGCAGACGGAGGACTTCCATCGGTCGTCTCGCTCATGGCTCAGAAAGAACTGGCAGATAATTTCGCACTGGCGAACGGCAGCGGCAATTTCGGCTCGGGCGGTGCACATATACAGATCCGCCGCCACCGATCTGGCTCTCTGATTGCCACCGCACAGGGCGAACGGCAGCGGCAATTTCGGCTCGGGCGGTGCACATATACAGATCCGCCGCCACCGATCTGGCTCTCTGATTGCCACCGCACAGGGGTTGCATTGGAGGAGGAGCGAAGAAAGGAATTAAGTTCGAGCCGGCGCTTTGACAACCGGAGACTCGCAGGAAGCGGGGGGAGGGGGGCGGCGTGTACACCCAGCGGCAAACGATGGGGGCAGAAGCGCGCGCAGCAAGCGGACAACACGATAAAGGGAGGAGGGAAGAGATAGCAGCGACTGACTGATGCCGCTGACGCCGATAGTGAGTCAACCCCAGCTGCGGAGTTGGTTTCAGGGACAACGCCGCCGATGCCGACACAAACAATATGATACCCTCGCTTCCGCAGCGCTAAGAACCAGGTCTAGCCGTGGGAAGGTGGTCACGTATTCGTCGACGTGCCGGGGCCTACGTGAAATAACCGGCGCGTCGGCAACTGAAGAGCACCCTATCCGCTACACAAGAACAAGGGGGGGGGGACCCTTTCCTCCTCTTTCTGCATGGCGGCGACGGTGTTCTATGCAGTCACGTTATCTTGACTCTCTAGCGGCGTCAGCGGCATCCAGCGGTATCAGTCGGTCGCTGCTAGCGCTGGAGGGATGAAAGGGGGGCGGAGCTGGTTACGAGGCCGACGACAACGCCGACGACGACGCGAAACCCAGGAACGGACGCCAAAGAGCTGCGCTCTAAAACGCGCGTAATTCTTTCCAGAGGTCGATGACCGCCAGTATTTTGCCTAAGCAGTCGTCAATGCGCACGTGCATGTGCGTATTAGAGCGCAGGCGCGTTCGCCTGTCGGAGACGGTGACATGTTTCGGCGCCGCGTGTTGCCGCTGGAGATGCCTCGAGCGACTCGCGCGAGCGGTCGTGGTTTAGAGGGAGCTTTAGCTCGGTTTCTCCTATCTAAATACATGTAAAAGGAGAACTTGTTTTTCTCGGCAACCACTGCACCAAATTTGACGAAGTTTGTTGCCTTTAAAAGAGAAACTTAAAATCTAGTGAATGTTGGTTTCGAATTTTTATTTAGGTCCTTAACATTTTATTAGAAATTGGCAAAAATCTAAAGTTTTCAAAAAAAAAGAAACTATCAAGTTTACAACTCTGTAACTCAGAAAAAAAGAACGATAATACAATTTTGTGAATTGCATGTAATAGTACATCTAAAGCGGACAAAATTGATATGCTATACATGAATCTCAAATAATTTGTAATATGGAAAGACAGCTTTTGCAGAACTTTTGTAAACAACGTAACGAATTCACGTAAGATATAAAATGACAAATGAAATTTGTCCGCCTTCAATGGTCTAATGGATTCCGTTTGCAGAACTGCGATATCTGTTTTTGATGCAGAGTTATGAATTTGTAAACTTCGTTCTTCTATTTCTTTCGAACCTTCGAATTTTTTAATATACTTTTAACAAAATCCATGACCTAAATCGAAGTTCCGCTTCCAGCAGTCACTAGAATTTAGCTTTCTCGCTCAAATGCAACAAACTTCATTAAAATCGGTCGAGATGTTATCTCAGAAAAACGTTTGTGCGTTTTACATGTATTTGAATAGGCCGCGTCGGAGTTGGGCCAGAGCTAAAGCGTCCTCTTAAGCCTAACGTTTTTCACGTACGTGTACACACTATAGCCTCATTGGCAATATATCTGTGGTGGCCTGCCCTCCGGCCACAGTCTCTCGCTTTCTCACTCACACGCACACACACACACAAAAGCTCTGGTGGGCCGCTAGAAGGAACGGCGCAGCTCTCATTGAATTGCAATTTCCCGCGCTCGCTCGGAAGCGTTAGGAGGACGCCTCCTTCCTGTTACCTTCGCACCTTCCTCCAACGCTACACGTTATTTTTTTTATTTTTTTTATTCCGGCGGTTGCGTTGTTTTATCTTGTATGCGTCCGCTTTCCATACAGGGTGCTCGCGCACAGTCATATGAAATTTTCTTTATTCATTTCTTCCTTTCCTTGTTTTTTTTTTCGCTTAGTTTGTCGCGATCTAAAAGCGCGCTCATCTGAGTATGACCGCGCACGAAGGCAAGGTGAGAGTGACAAAAAAGGACGCCTGCCATGTCGCTAATGCCGATGCGCTAGGGAGCCTACATGCAAGCTTGAACGTAGTATCCCTAGGGTGCGCGTACTCCGACTTCTCGTTGTGCGCCATTGAGTGTATGCGACAACTAGCGTCACTGGAAATCGCTCGTGGCATTATCGAATAATGAATGAGCGTTCTTGTTTTTCTGTTCCATTTCTTTCTTTTTTTCTTTAGCTTTTCGAAACAAGCCCTCTCTATCAACACGGTGGCAAACGGGGAGTGTTTAATTTTTCGAAGGCAATAAGAGACTTTATTGAGCCCATATTTTTCGGCGGCCACGTACCTCTCCTCTTCGGTGCACCGGTTTCTCATTCGGCTTCGCGTCGTTAGCCAGCGCTATACCACGAGCGTTTCTGGCAAAAATCTCTCGCATCTTCGAGATTCCAGTTTTTCATGTCGTTGGCGAGAATAACTGCAACGCTGCTTCTTTCAGGCAGGCGGTAAAAGAATGATAGCGATAGCAAAGTGCTACATAATCGCGCGAAGTCAAATTCTGTTTTTTTTTTATACGCCGTACTAGTAGCAGCAAGCATTCGTTCACTAACTAAACAAGCGTAGTGTCACGCACCGCACGGTCAAACGTGAACAGATCCCCAGTCGATGACCGCGAGCACTCGCGGGCGCGATGAAGCAGCTGGGCGGCCCACGTGCGTGTCCCGAAGCGCGTCCCTCTCTTACTGCCGCTCGCTCCACCGTTTCAACTGTGCTACGTCCACAAAGCTCTGATCACGCGACCTCCAACACTACAGGCGCGCGCGAGAAGATATTGCCAGCCATGTCTGCCCGTCCTTGCTCTGCCCACCCTTGGCTGCGCGCCACCCACGGCAGACGAGCATAAGGCGAGCCGTCCACAGAGATAGTCTAGAAGAGGAGACGCACCCCCTCGTCCTCTACGCCGGCCGTATAGGGCAGCGCGGGTTCTGTGGATCACCTCCAAGACATTGGGCAAGCGGGAAGAGGGCGCGGCGCGCCTCGAGCCGTCGTCGTTTTCGGATCGCCCACGTATGCCCTGCCCTCGCACCAGCAGCCGGAGCGCGGGCCGCCCAATCTCCTCGCACTTGGATTTTGTTCGCGACAGCACGGCGACGCCGACACCAAGGCAGTGCCTGGAGTATGAGTAAAATCGCTGACGCGATTAAAGCATTTGACGTGCGGAGTGGGACTCTTAATATGGAATGCCGCTGCTCTGGAATGGTGACTTTTTTTACCTTCTTGCGAGAGCCAACCACAACGGCGCAGTAGCTAAAGCGTGAAACTGCGAAGAACGAGATCCAGTTACGTGTCCGATGGCTGCGCGCACGTGAGTGCCGCATTAAAAAAAATTGAAAAGAAAAGAAGAGGCAGCATTTTTGTACAACGTATTGGGCGGGCATTAAGAAGTCCCATGTGGTTGGAAATAAACTGGGGCACTAATGGTTCTGGTTCGTTTGGAATGGTTTACCTCGAATTCTTGTCACGATGAACACCGAAAATAACTCCCACTTTGTCCCTCCTTCTTTCATTTTTTTAAATGAAAAAAAAGTGTGGCTCTGTGAATGGCACACTTGTTTCCAGTGGCGCTAATAGCTGCAAAAATCATGAGAGCTATAGATAGCCTCCTAGCCACACTGCAGTAACTTATAGTTCTGCCCGCGAAGACGACTGTGCTGTGCTCTGAAGTGTACACGTAGGCGTTACACAAACAGTATGCTGTGCGGCCCTCATCTTATTCACCATAGCACCACCCTTCTTCCTATCCACATCCTATCTCTATTATTGCCCCAAACCCCTTCCCCAGTGTGGATTAGCCGGCAAGGGGCGCTTGACTCATGTCGACCTCTCCACCCTTCTGCCATATATTATCTCTCTCTGTGTGTGTGTCTATGGCTGCGTGTAAAAACACGACAAGCGCTTGTAATCGGCATATTTGCCGTTCGTCATTGTGCAATGCCATTCTATGTTAACGTTGTAGTTGCGGTTGTTAATGATCGCGCGTCCCATTTACTTCGCCGGAGAGACCACTTGCAGGCGATACGCTTCACTTGTTTCGAATTTTTTTGCAGGTAGCAGGTATAGCTAGCAAACTTCAAGATAGTCCTGGCCAATCAATCAGTAGTTCGCGGGAGACACTCGCCATAGGCAAACTTGCGGTCACTCTTTCTGTTTTTATTTCTTTTTTCGTGTGTAAACATGTGTATGCGAAGCAAGTCTTTAGCTGAGAGGCATCAAATTTTAGCACTACGTTAGCATGAGGTGGTTTATTGCTTTTGTCTCAACACGTCCTCTGCTAGGCTGGCGCGCTGCTTGTCAAAGCTGAGCTCATGCATGGAAGCGTGACAACACACTTGTAATTGATAGAGTGCTTCTTTTTGGTTAACTGCAGCATACGGGTATCTGTGAATGCTGCATGTGGAAAAAAATGTGTTCAATGAGACGCTGTATTTATCTTTGTACTAAAGTGTTCTTCAAATTTGGCTTGAAGAGGCCAAACTAAAGATGAATGTACCAAATTATTTTAGCCATTGGACAACAGACAACGAATACGTTAACATCTTGCTACACAACCTGCATCCTGCACGGCTGCATGCGTTTTCTTGATTCCATTTTGTTGGCTTCCTTAGGGCGCAGCTCCTTGCGGCCAGCGTCAGCGACTCTCGATATCGACAGCGTCCCTCGGCGTAACCAAGCGAGCGAACACAGCCAAGGGTGAATGCAAACGCGAAGTTCCCGGTTTTTGTATTAGTACTATGCGTGCGTGCTTCAATTCCTTTGTTAGTGTTCCTGCTTCCAAATGGCTAACACATAAATTCGTTATGGCTTCTATGGATTCGTCGTCCAGGTTTTTGATGATTCGATTTGTGAGCCCATCTTATCCGGGTGCTGTGTGTCGAGTTGGGAAGTAAAGCGCTCTCCAGACATCCGGTGTTTCGAATGGGGGATCTAGACCTTCATTTGGTTTCCCACTATAGTTTGTATAGATGTTTTCCTCCGCGTGTGGTCGCCGATGTATTTGCCCCCAGCTCTCGCAAAATTTCTTCGTCCGACCGCAGTTGGTTACGAAGCATGCATCTGATTGATTGATTGATTGATTGATTGATTGAGTGATTGATTGATTCATTGATTGATTGATTGATTGATTGATTGATTGATTGGTTGATTGAGTCTGATTGACTACTTGTGCCATCCTTTAAGAAGGCATCTACGAGCGTCCCAGACATGAACGAGACGTCGTTTCACCACCGGATTTTCCATGGTGAGTTGCATCTGCTTCGAGTGTTGTCTAATCGACTCTCTGAGCTCACTCGTCAGCCTTTCAGGCAGAACGCCGAGTCTTCCAGCTCTACTCATTTTGTGAATTACTTAAGACTTTGCCAGTGAACTGATGTTTCCTCCTTAACTACATGCGATGGAGATGGAGTCTCACGCGAGTCCGCCGGACTCGGCAGTGCCCGCGGCGGCTGACTCCAGGAAGCGCAACGGCACCGAGAGTGACACTGACAGCGACGACACCATGCAGTACTATGTCAGCAGTGAAGATTTTTGTGACGACAACTTCTAGCTGGTGCGGAGTCGTAAAGCAAAGTGAACATTTCTCAGCGCATCATCGAATTCGAGTGAGTCCACCGTGAGATCTTCGCGGGATACCGAACACCTCACCATCCCGTTCGCGCCAGTTCTCGCCATTGACAACCTGAGGCGCCTCAACAGGCAAGCCGTGTCTCCACATGTAGAGACGCTGGTTCCGAATGAAATCAAAGACATAAGAGTGAACACCCGTAAGAACATACTAGCGATTGACGTAGAACACGCGGCTGCGTTGGATTCTTTGCGCAAAGTCACGGAACTTGACGGGATCAAAGTCCGCACTCCTATTCCGCTGGACAAACAAGTCAGGACTAGCGTAATTTACGATGTTGACTTGACCATTGTGGACTCCGATCTGTCAATCTTAATCAAGCCTGCTACAGAAAACACCATCATCACAAACGCATTTCGTCTCGGCACGTCACGGTGTGTTAATATCATATTTAATGTCGAATCCCTCCCATCGCATGTAAAAGTGAGCCACTTCCGACACGCAGTCCGCCCCTTTATACCAAAACCACTGCAGTCCTGGAAGTGCATGAAGCTTGGCCATGTGGGTAGTGTGTGCAATAACACTACCGTCTGTTCTCGTTGCACTGGGCCCCACACCACAAACAGGTGCGAGGCCAGTGTGCTGAAGTGCAAACTGCAGCGGTCCTCACGATGCATCCTCGAAGGAATGCCCTTTGATTCGAAAGGAAATGACAATATTGAAGAAAATGCTTACACCATTCGTCTCACCGAGAAGAAGCAACATCTATTAATCGACCACGATCACATCGCCGACGTCGATCAAAAGCCTCCAAAGCCTCTGCTGAATGCCACCCACGTACATTACCACCCACTCTTCCGCCCAGGCCAAACGCAGTCAGCTCAAAGGACAAAGGTGCATCGAACAGCCCGGCTGCTGACGCTTGGACTGCACTCCCGAGGCTACAAGCCCCCTACTGAGCGAAATCAGAGTTCTACAGCAAGGGACACTCAGTCTGTTCCTGACAAATTGACGAACCAAGATCAACAAAGTGTTGTCATGATCAGCACTCTGGTGAGTGCTATTCGTGTTCTTCTGGACAAGCTGCAGACACCAACAGTTCGAAGTGCATTGCAAGTGCAGGATGCCATATATCCGGTTGTTTCGAGCCTTCAGAAGTCCAGTGCTTGAGAACTTCTACAGCAGAACCATGGCTCATCGACAACAACCGCGATCGTTCCGAGATGATGTCAGAAGTGCATCCATATTCCAATGGAATGCAAGAGGCCTGAGTTCACGTATTTCGGATTTTTGACAGTTCGTGTTTGAAAAACACTTTCTTATACTGGTCATCTGTGAACCGAACTTGTCAGCCTCCATAAGACTATCAGGATATGAACCTTTTGTTTCAAACACGTGAATCCGTAGTAGTAAGGTTCTGGTTTACCATCGCAAGGACCTTACGTATTTTTCCCAACACTTGGCGCACAACATGTTGCTAAATTGACCTAGGTAAAAGTACTTCTTCACAGACTCTAGAGGCTGACTGGCGAT
Organism: Dermacentor variabilis; assembly: GCF_050947875.1. Classification (NCBI taxonomy): domain Eukaryota; kingdom Metazoa; phylum Arthropoda; class Arachnida; order Ixodida; family Ixodidae; genus Dermacentor; species Dermacentor variabilis. Next base: position 40,621,953 of record NC_134570.1, on the reverse strand, counting down.
CATGAACTCTTCTTCACTTGCCCGGCTATTCATCATCATCTTCGTATTCTGCATATTAATCTGCCACCCCACTCTTACACTCTGCCTGTTAAGGTCCTCGATCATTTGTTGTAACTTGTCTGCAGTGTTGCTGAGTAGAACAATTTCATCGGCAAACCGAAGGTTGCTGAGGTATTTGCCGTCGATCCTTAATCCTAAACCTTCCCAGTTTAATAGTTTGAATACTTCTTCCAAGCACGTAGTGAATAGCATTGGAGAGATTGTGTCTCCTTGTCGGACCCCTTTCTTTTCAGGCATCTTCCAACTTTTCTTGTGCAGAATTAAGGTAACTGTGGAATCTCTGTAGACATTCCCCAAGATATTAAAGTAGGTGGTCTGTACTTTTTGATTGCATAATGCTTCTATAGGTGCTGGTATCTCTGCTGAATCAAATGCCTTTTCGTGATATATGAAAGCCATATAGAGAGGCTAATTGTACTCTGAGGATTTCTCCATTACCTGATTAATGACATGGATGTGATCCATTGTAGAGCATCCCTTCCTGAAGCCAGCCTGTTCCCTTGTTTGGCTAAAGTCCAGTGTTGCTCTTATTCTATGGCAAATTATCTTGGCGAATATTTTATATAATACTGGGAGTAAGCTAATGGGCCGATAATTTTTCAATTCTTTAACGTCTCCTTTATTGTGGATTAGTATGACGTTTGTATTTTTCCAGTCTTCTGGTACCCTTGCAGTCAACAGACACTTCGTATAGAGAGCCATCAGTTTTGCAAGCATTCTGTCTCCTCAATCTTTGACTACATCGACTGTTATTCCATTTTCTCCTGCCGCTCTTCCCCGTTTGATGTCTTGCAAGGCCCTTCCGACCTAATCGGTAGTTATAGGAGCAGTTTCTGTATCCTGTTCATCACTGCTTCGAATGGAGGCATTCGGATTCCTCTGGGTACTGTACATGTCAGTATAGAACTCTCCCGCTGCCCTCTTTCATGCATCTCTGTATGCCAACTGGACTCCACCGAAGAGAGGCCACTTTGCTTTATCGCTTATGTCTAAATGTGGCCTTCACGAAATCTTACTGATTTCGCATTGGAATGGCCCACAACGCTCTCTGCGATGCCTGTGTTTGCGAGGAGACGCTAGAAAACATTCTCTGTGACTGTCCTGAATATAATGTTCAGAGACAGTCCCTGGCGTCCGTTCTAGCGCATCTTGGCAATAGATTATTGTCAGTTGCAACTATTTTCACATGTCGCCCACTGAAGACATCGCAACTGAAGGCGACGAAGGGACTACTTGGTTTTCGAAAGAGACGGTTTTGGACAAGCTGCTGCGACAGTGATGTCACGTACCGCGCAAGAGTGGAGGACTGTAACTGACGATGTGTGTGCTGTATTATGTGCTCTCTCTCTCTTTGCTCCCCATCTTTCATCACCCCTTCCCGCTCCCATGTGTAGGGTAGGAAACCGTTTAAGCTAACCTGCTTAAGCTCCCTGCCTTTCCTTCTTCACTTTTTCCTTCCTTCCTTCCGCTATTGTTACTATACGTTCGAGATTGCTGATCATATTACCCTGCTTATCTTTCACTTCATACACCTTGGTCTTTTCCTATACCTAGTTTCCTTCTCACTGATTTCAGGCTGCGTTCATTTCTTGCGGCTTCTTCAGTCTTTCTCACGTTATAATTTAGAATATCGCTTATTTTCGCCTTGTCGACCAGTTTTGACAGTTCTGCTAATTCTATCTTATCTCTTGAGTTGGATTCAGTATTGCGAACTTTAAGGCTTTGTCTTCCTTGTGCGTGCACCGTTGTAAAAACATAAGTAAAAATAAGGAAAGAGAGAATGAACAGGTATTCATAAAGCAAGAGTTATACAACGCGTGAAGTTACCGGAGCTGTAAAACCAGAAAACTCAACATTGCGGTTCCAAAACATTAATTGTGTAGGGAGGGTAACTGTAGAAGCTGCAGGCAACATGCTTTTGGCTACGCCATTTCACTGGTGGGAGAGATAAGAGCACATATTAGAATAAACAATGTCAATTTAAACAACACTCCTTTAGAAACAAGCTTCACGCCTCGGGAGATAAAAGTGGCTTGGTCATCATCCCACAGTAGCGCGGCTCACGGAACATTACGATTCTCGTAAAGGAACGAAAGAAAAAAAATAGTAGGAGCAGGCAAGCGTCTCTCCGTTAAATTATTTGTGGTTCTAGATGCTATCAAGCTTACACAGCCCTTCAAACGTTTTTCAAAGCGCCACATTTAGCCTCCCGATTGTAGTCTATACACTCCGACCACTGAAGTCGGCTAATTTTGCGCGAATTCGCGAACCATGAGCCGGACATTGAGTGCCGCACTGTTGAATGTAATGCACCTATGTTTCTCGTTCTTGCTTTGTACTCCTACGTATGGACAACTTCAATCTCTTTTCCACGACCTTCTCCACATTATTTTATTCTCTCTCGCCCTCTACTTTCAGCGACTCCTCTCGTATATCTTTATTCTATCCTCATTTTCCCTTGCTGTGATTTTTCTGTGTAGCGTGTTTCCTTTTAGAACAGGCTTTCGGTGTGCGTTCCCCATTCGTTTACCGATCCCAAAGATAGTGCAATACCGGGCTGACACGCGGCGGAGGTGAAGCAGACGTTAAGCCCTCCCCATACGTGGCCCGATCCCGAAGATTGTGCGACGCCGGGCTGACCGGCGCCGGAGGTGCAGTTCGCGATTAAAGGGTCCCACACCAGGTCTGGCCATTTTGAGCTGACAAGCGCAGAGCATACATTGCATGATAATGAGTATGTATGCAAAGTATTACACCACTACGTGCCGCGGAAAGATCTGAAATTTCCAACCGAACGCCGTTTTTGCTTCTCCTCTCAGCCGCCGCGCTCCAAGCCGGAGAATGACGTAGTCGCGTCCCTACGCCTACGTACTCGAGTCCGCAGTGTGACGTCGCTCGTGGTCACACGTCACTTCAAGAATTATTCAAAGCACCATCTGTTATTTTGTGATCTATTGCTTGAACTGACGAATTGAAGTTTACAGAAATAATAAAACACTCAAACGGAATGTTTGCGTGTTTTTCGCTTTACTTCGCACCGAAGCAAGGGAGATGTACTTGCGCTTCCTCTGCTTGTTCCCATGGTCATGCGGTCACGTGCACAGGTACCGAAACTATGCCATTTTCTACCGTGTTCCGGCGCGTGATCATGCTCTGCGATCCGCTTGTTCTGCCTCAATATTCGTGTAGTACTCAATTATCCCGCTAGTCATGTGTCCTTGTGCACAGCGCGCAAAATCGTGCGCTGCGCGAAGCGCGCGAGCAACGCCGTCGGTGGAAATGCTAGCGTCGCAAAAAAAAAAAAAAGAGAAAGCTAGGAGAGAAAGAAAGTGAAGGTGGGGCCCATGACGTATGTGTCCCGCGATCCTCGAGGTCCGGCACGGGATAACGAAGGGAAGGAATTTCGCTTGCGAAGGCTATACGGGGCGCGTGGAGCGGGAGTCTCACTATGCAGTGGAGCCGGCCTGCTGAAAATCATGGGTTCACGCCACTGAAATAATTCCATCTCCGCTATTAATGAACCAACTTGAAAAATTTTGCGGCAGAACACTCCCTAGAGGGCCCACATACACATCTTCGCTGGTCATCTTTCTTCACAGAGTGGAAGAGCACCGAGCATTTTTTCAAACACAGTGTATCCACAAAATTCGCTATTGCAGCTTAAACGTTTCCGGCAGGAAGCATATCCACTGTCACTTCCAATGGAGCCAGCATTCACTGGCCGCAAACATACGATATCTTGAAAAGCCCCCAGGCCTGCTCTGGCTTGTCTGCAAATTTCATGTTCCTATCTAATTTGCATTATGTGCAACATCATTGTAAAAGTTCACAGAAATTAATTTTTAGGGTTCCTTCATATCCTTTAAGATAACAAGTCCACACGCAAGGCAAATGTGCCTGAAGGTTAAAGTTTTGACGAAAAACGGCTCTCATTATGGCCAGAATATTAGGTCGCTTGCTTAAACCGCTTGTAACCAAAAATTCAAAGCCACCTACGTATGCCTACGTGGACGAATGCAAAAGCATCGCGACGTCTCTCCGTTTGCGCCTCGGCGTCATTCGCGTACTTGGACGGACGATATTCAAATAATGCACCAAGAAGCCCGAAGAGCTACACTGCCTAAATGAGCCGGGCGCAGCTACTGATTGAGAAGTCCAAGTCGAAGGTTCGTCTATCGGGGAGCACGACACAGCTCACCGAAATCATCGCACCGACTGGCAGAGCTGTGACGCGCGGCGCTATATATATTGTCCGGCCACACAGATGCCGCTTCCCGCCAACTGCAGCTTATGCAACTGTAATATTTACCGCTAAACGCGTGCGGCGAACGCAATGCGCGAAGGCGAGCTTTCTGGTTCCTTTCTTTTCTCTACCCCGCATAGTCGGCACTGCTTCTGCCGCGGATGGATGAATGGATGGATGGATTTGGATGGAGGTTATGAGCGTCCCCTTTGGATTGCGCGACCAAGCTCTTGCTATTATACTGCCTAACGTCCTACCTAGGTTAAAAAAACAAAAAGAAAAGAAAAACGTACGATGAATACCCATAATCAAATTTTCTGACCCGCTGTTGTGAACTTTGTTTTTGTTGTTGTGCTACTTTCCTTCCACCAATCTTCCAATCGCCTTTACTCACCATCATCATCATCAGCCTGGTTACGCCCACTGCAGGGCAAAGGCCTCTCCCATACTTCTCCAACAACCCCGGTCATGTACTAATTGTGGCCATTCCATGCCTGCAAACTTCTTAATCTCATCCGCCCACCTAACTTTCTGCCGCCCCCTGCTACGCTTCCCTTCCCTTGGGATCCAGTCCGTAACCCTTAATGACCATCGGTTATCTTCCCTCCTCATTACATGTCCTGCCCATGCCCATTTCTTTTTCTTGATTTCAACTAAGATGTCATTAACTCGCGTTTGTTCCCTCACCCAATCTGCTCTTTTCTTATTCCTTAACGTCTTTACTAATTAATCTCTATTGCGGACATGTTTAATTTCCCCCTGCTCTCGCTGAACGCAAGAGCTTCAAGAACTCCAGCGGTGCCTGCAGTGGTGAACGCCATCTGATGGTGCTTCAAGGAACCCAGCTACGCACGCTACGCATGCCTCCCGTTGATTGACTGTAACTACCTCACTTTTTGTTCCATCTGCAACCACGCCGCGGGATTTTCCGCTTCATGTGCCATATAATGCTTTCGAATTAAAAACGTAATACTTAGTGAGCCTATGCATGGATATCTTGGCTCCATAATAATGGTATTGATACGCACACTTCTTTATTAAGGAAAAAGCCTTATATGCTCCATGAAGCGAAAAATCCGGTGAGCGTCTGGCGTTAATATCGGATGGCGAGAAAACTCACGTGACCAAGTGATGACTTCGCGCTTCCGGCGCCAGACCTACTGCGGCTTACACTGCAAAATCCCGCGGTGAACAAACACGGCGTCGGACGGACGCCATAACACACACCCAAAAAACCGACCTAGTAAATCCCAAAATTGGATCGAAGTGGATTGAAGTGCACTAAGGTCAGTACAAATTAGAGCAAGGTGGATTGAAGTCGATTAAGATGGATTAAGATTGGTACAAATTAGAGTAAGGTGGATTAAGGGAGTATTAATTTCAGGTGATAAGTTAGAGAAGTTCTAGCGCTTTAGTGTTCAAATCGCATAGGTGACTGCCAATTTCTTACTTTACTTCTTGCGTTTCGCACGTTCATCCGATATTATTGCGATAGAAATTATATGAACTCTCCAGGCGAACTTCCACCGTAATCGCCGCCGTCGGCGTCATCCTGATGTTCCGTTTAAAAGCAAAGTGCGATGACATCGCGACAGCGCGCTGTGTGCTGTAATTGCAGCGAAATCTTGCGGGGGCGAGCCGAGAAGGCTCGCCATCGCTTGGCGCGGGCGGTGCTTTATATATGGTGGTCACGAAATCGAAGAGGGTGCGCGCCGTCTTCTCTCGCGCCCATAGGAGAGGTGAGGAGGGAAGCGGGGAGATGTGCGCGTGCTAGGAGGGTGGGTGGGGGGGTATTGCGCAGGTTAGTGCGCATCTCCTCTTCTACACCAGTTGCGGTGGCTGGATGTGGCCACGCGCGTCCTATCTCGGAAGCGCTCTGCGCTGGATTCCAACGCTAGCCAGCCGGATACAGCTGATGGCTTCGTGTGCGTTGTGTTCTCGCGAGCTTGGTTCCCGTTGAAGCCAGAGGTGGCAGGAAGGAGAATTCGCTTGCCGCAGCAATCGCTCTTCATCCCGCCAGCACTCTAACAGCGAGTGTCCGCGGTGATAGAGTGAGAAGCGTTCGTATTTGCCCGTGCCCGCGTGACAAGGTGCCTGTTAGTTTAGTTCGTAAGCGAATGTTTGCAGCAGTTCATGCAACTGATAAAACGACTAACTTTATCGCATATAGCTGTCCAATAATTTGCTATCGCAGTAAAAATGCTTCGTCTTTCGGGCAATGCTATCACTTTTTTTTTGTACCTAAAGAAAAGAGGCCATGCAAGAAAAACAGGCCCACTCACATTCTTTTTCGTCGGGGAAAGAACCACAATAAAAGCGGCGAGGAACTCTGGAATAATGCAGAGAGGCGGCGGGTGTATCTCTCGCTTCACTGTTGGCGTTAGCATAATATTGACTTTGCCTCGGTGCCATCCATAAAGAGCCGCCCGGCTCATACTGCTGCCCTTACTAATGGTAATGGCTGCTCACGTACTTCAGTTGAAGTGACGAGGCACTGGCTACTTTATCTTAGCATCTTGGTACGTTTTCATTTCTTTCGCCATTTCCCATCTCGCTTGGAGTCTGACAAATGTTTTTTTTTCTATATTCTATCCTTTTCTTGTGCGTTTTCTATTTCCGCTGTTCCGCTGATAAAGCGCGAATCCTCCTGGACAGTTATAGCAGTTTTTTTTACCGTCATCAGTTACACATAACGTATAAGTATGCGAGCATTGTCTCAAGTTATTCTAAATGAGTAATTCGGACAAATTGTTAATTTTATTGCTTACCAAACCTCATAACAGTAGCGGACATTAACAATTCTGCGAAACATTGCCAATACGATTATTCTATTCCAAACGTTCACAAGTTACCTTGTAATTAATGTTTTTAGGCGCTTAAGCTTATTCCATAAATCGTGTGTTGTTGACCAGCTTAGAGGAAAACGGATTCAACATTGAAATAATAAATTTGTAGCAAGTTGCAATTATTCGTGACCACTGAACTACTAATTAGCTTCTTATTTCACAGCGTACTGGCTAACCTGACGCTTCTACAAGAGGATTCAAGCGCGTGATTGTCAAGTATCATTTGAGCTGAGTTTATTTAGCACTGGGGCAATGCGGCAATGGTTGGCACTTGTCAAGCTATTCTTCGTTCGCACAGCCACTGCAAAGTACAGCGTGAGCTAAGCGTGTGTGCTTCGCTACTCTTATTTACATCTTCTTAAAGCTCACATTTCTTTTCCTATTCTCGCCACATTTGTGGTGCTGACTGCGCTGCTACCGTGACCGTTGTACCACTTGGGCTGCTTGGTATATGCCACTGCCTGTGTGTACGGTGCTGGCATAATTGCCGTCGCGGTTATACGGTAGACCAGCATTGTATATAGCGCAATGCGAGGCGACCGGGTTTGCAGATTACACACGCAAGCGCCGACGTCATCTCCAACACAAACACGGTTTCTTCGACACGTTGTTGTCACGTCGTCACCATCCGGGTGTCGTACTTCGCCATCCAGGTCTGGTGCAAACGAGATACCACATGCAGTCTGGCGCTGTCACTCTCCGTCATCGTCATTCCTACGTCGTCATTTCTTCGCCTGCTTTCGTTAATCGATTGCCGTTTTCTTCACTTCGCCGTCGTGCCGCCATTGTCACTCTGCCGTCCTGACGTCATCGTGCACTCGTTACTCCATTGTACTCACGCAGTCGTCGGCATGCCATCAACGTTCCGCCCTCGTCAATCTTTCATAGTAACTTGCTGCGTCGTCGTCACTAAGCCGTCATCATTCCATTCTTGTTACTCCTTCGACGCCATTCCTTCTTCACATTCAGTAATCACACTTCCGCAATCGTGCAGGCATTGGCATGGGCGTCATCGTCCTGCAGCTGTGCTCGCTCCGTAGTCATCCTGCCGCGGTTTTCAGCCGTAGGAGTTTCATCGTGATCATTCCATCGTCATTTTAACGTTGATGTGTCATTTGCATCAATACCTACTACTCATTACCAGAGGCAAGAAGTTAGGAAGTCGGCAACAGGGAGGGTCACTGGAAGTAAGCAACACAAGCCATCACCGCAGCGGATGTGGGTATTTTATGAGCATTCCTGTCGCCCTTAAATGGAGTCCGTGCTCGCATCTAAACATTTTTGTCATCATGTTAGACTTGCCTGACCACGATAAGTTCGGTTAGACATTAAATTGCCCTTACGTCTTGCCCTTACCATATTATTTGCGTAACATAACACTTCACTTACGTCATTTTCTGCAAGTATTTCGGTCAGTAACGTTACGTTTGGATAATACTTACTTCGTCATTCGTGTATACATCACCGAAAGCTTCGCATAACACCTGTTCTCCGTAAGCATGCTAACCGCCAATTCCTTAAAGATTACTTTTGTGTAGTCAGTTTTCTTTTTGCAAGTTTACTTGTTTCCTTGTTTGTTTAGCTATTTGACTGCATCTTAGAGCACACTGTCTTAGGTGTGCTTTGCACGTTTAGGCGATGAGGATTTCTCCTACACAAATTATATTAAAAAAAACACACATTTTTGCGTTCAAATTCGAACGCTAATAACTCTTCCTTGAAATAGTGAAAGCAGCTTGCAGCGATACCCGGGTCTTTGCCGCAACTCGGAACCATTTCCTCCACATGCAAGTACGATGTCCTCCGTCGCTTTCTGCTTCACCGCACTACGTGTGCGCGAAAGAAAAAGCCCTCTCGTTCCGCAGCTGAGTCCCGTGATCTGGTCTCCCGAGATAACGGCTCGCGTTACCAATTGGCGCGATTTGTGCTCTGGATTAGCAAGCGCTGGAGCTCGGGTCGCGGTCGATCGAGCGGAACATACGGGGATCTCCCACAAATGTTCGGTCCGAACAACTAGCTTGTCTCGGAACTACGTTACTCGTTTCGATGCGTCAACGGACGTGGCTTCGTGGCCTTCGCAGTTTTGCGAGGTGTAGCTGTGAAAGAGGCACTGATAGCTAGTAGATGAGGAGATAAGTAAAAGAATTAGAAAGAGATCTGCTTGCACTGTTTGTCATATTCTTCCAACAGAGAGGAGAGCTCTTTGATAAATCTGGAGAGGTTTCCCTAGAGGCATGACTAGCATGCTACCAGATTGGTATTATGAAAAATGAAGTTTATATGCATAGTGCATCTTAGAGGTGCGGATATACACAAACACACGCGGCAACACGCAACGAATGCACTCAGGTGCATCGTCGAGGCCACTGTCTGTAAGGATGGTTTCGAATGCCTTCGTTTCGCGAGAGACACACTCTATCATTACCTATATTTCTAAGCCATTGCATGTTTATAATCGTCCGTGCGCTCAGTTGCTCCTCTGGATGTGCCTCCGTCACACCCGTTCCATGGGCCTTCATATAAGTTTACTTAAATTTCCCATTCAAGAGGAAGCTTTAAATTAGGGCTCATTCCTGTTTCCCTATTCAAGTTCATGTAAAACGCAGAAATTCTTTTATCAGACCACAGTTAAACTGATTTAAATTAAAGCTGCTACGATTGACAGGTCGATGCATCCTCGAGTCACTCGGCATTACGTACCACACTCAGCATGGAGAAAAGATGGCGGTTCCGGCCTCGGTCCGCGACCGCGTTATCACCCCGCCGCTTTCCAAGAACATGCACCCGACGAACACCACTGGGAGACGCAAGAAACGAGCAAGCGACCTTCAGAAGAAGTTTGGCAACAGCAACGCGGTGGTGTACGTAGAGGCTGCGCGATATGGAAGCGGGAGAAGCGCACACGCGATCGCAGTTGTAGACCGCACGCGCCACGGTGACCACGGGACGCACGGAGGCGGCCGAAGAAGCCACGATAGCCCTAGCACTCGCCGCGGTGCCCAACGCGGCGATCGTGATCAGCGATTCGCAGGTGGCAATCGGCGGCTTCGCGCGCTGTCGCGTCTCGCGGGAAGTGGCCCGCATACTCCAAATTTGTGACGACGGCGACTCGTCATCGCCCACGCAACTCCAAAATTCTACGGTCTTCCCCTCTGGACTCCGGCACACACCGATGTCCCACTCGCGGGCAACGAGGCAGCCCACGCCACGGCTCGAGGTCTCAAACGCCGAGCCGCCGCAGATTATGTGGCCGCGGCCTCCGCCCCCGAACGCCCGGCATAGGATCTGCCGGATCGGGACACTACGGCAGAAATGCAGCAACAAGATTCACAGTGGGCTTGGGGCGATCGCCTAACCACGTTCAGAGACCTCACCCAACCCTACAGACTCGAACGACGCACATTACCGCCACCACACAATAGAGAGAGAGAGAGAGAGAGAGAGAAACAAGGGTAGGAAGAAATTAAACAGGAACGAGGCGGTAACTTTACGCTTACTCCAGACACACACCTGCCCTAGCCCCGCCGTCATGCATCACTGGTACCCGGGTTTATATCCAGCAGATGCGTGTAAAGCTTGTGGACAGAGAGAAACACTGCGACATATGCTCTGGGAATGTGCCGGCAACAACGATAATGAAACCACCTCGGTTCGCGACACGTCCATAATCGCGGCCGTTGCCAGAGTACGGGAAGCCTCGAGCTCGCTTCTTCCCGACGCCGCCCCGGTTCGGGGGCCGCCGGGGACCTTCTCCATCGGCGTCGCCGCCACTAGGAGGCGGCTCTCAAAAGTTCAGAGTTGGCAGACCAGCTCTGGGCCGTCCGGCAAGCCGAAGATGCAGCCTGATCCCAAGGACTTCGAGCCGTCACCTGAGGCCACCACAACAAAAACTGCCGGACTGCAAAAATTGCCTCTATTAAACTTTCTTCTTCTGCTACAACTGAAAGAGGAATCTGAAGCCTTGCGATTCTAAGGAGCGGAATGTATGGACACTGTGTGTGAATCTTAGCGTCGGTTGTACCTCTTTTATGGTCGTTGTGTCATGGTCGCTCTTTCATTATTATGTGTTATTACTAATCGTTATACAAAAGTTATACTGCTCATCGAAGCCATATGATCACTCATTCCAGGCAAGGAAAGGGCTCTACCTGTTATAGCGGGTATCATATCACCTCCATTCCCGGAAAACTAGAGGCTTCAGTTTGATTTCCTTACGTCTCAACCACAATTACAGGCAACAGTGATTCATGAACGCAAGTTTGTTACAGGAGAGACGCGTGCTGAAAGTTATCATTAGTTGCTCCGCGCGCTCTTGCGACAACAAGCAACTTTTCTTATGTACAACAACAACGTCTCTTTCATTCTTCAGCCGAGCTCAGCAGTATTCCCTCCTTCAAGAGTCTTCCTCTTCTACACTGGAGAGGTTGCGGTTTGTTTCGAATATTAAAGGTTTATTCGCTGAGGCCACGGACAAAGCTGTACTTCCTCTGCGCCGACATGTCGTCTTTTGTGCGAGCACGTTCCCCGTTCATAAAGATGACCACAAACGAAGAACGCAAACTCCTAGCCCGTGGCTTCTCTTCAGAAAGGCTTGCCTGCTAGCGGGCAAATTTTCTCTTCCTGGGGCTTGCAGGCTAGACATTCGCGGACCGCCGAAATCAAGACACGGGAATGATTCACCGAGTCACGTTCGCCTGGTTCGCGTCTCGCAATCAGTATCCGTTCCTTTCTTTCCTACGCTCGCGTTACTCACTTTCTTGTTACTCTTTCATTGGGAGCGGCCAACGTGTCTGCATTTGGCAACGGAGGTGGGAGGGGGGGGAGGTCAAGTAAATGCCTTCGTCTGGCGCTTCCTGGGTCGATAGTTATCGTTAGTGCCAACAGGGTACTTTTCTCGGGAGCACACGTATCCTGAGAGGGACCCGGAAACGTGGAGAAATGACCACGCTCCAATTGCTGTCCCTACGGGCCATAGAAGCGAACGTCATTTAAAAGGGACAGTAACGGAATATAAAAACTGTTATTCAAACATTGATGAAATCTTGTTGCAACTGTCTTCGAGTCTGAAGCTTGTCTCCTTGGAACGATGGTAGCATTAGCAGCGTGCGTCACACAGAATGCTCGAGCTATTCCAGTTTAGTGTAATTATCACAGGACAAGCTGCCCCTACAAAAAAAATGGTGTCGGTTGTTTTGAGAACTCTTCAGATATACTTCAGCGTATTATACGAGGGCAAGACGAGGGCCAACTACACCCAGTCGCCCTCTAAATCAGAACTGGGTTTTCCTGTCTTATCGCTACGCCCATAATTGTTCGTTTCATCACTCGTGTGCTCTTTAGATTCCTCTCAGCCCTTTCTTTTATTCCACAACTTCAAAGAGCGTATCGAGGCAGCAACAGCCTCATTCAACAGAGGCTGCAGAGCTTTGAACTTGATCAACTGAAATGTAACATGGATCCGTTGAATAACAGCAGAAGTTTACAAAAAAACAAAAAGAAAACAAGCTGAGATTGACAAGAAAACCAGAACACCACCATCGGGAGCTCGTCAGTGCTGACGGGTTTGCCGTGTCTCGCCAGACCACGAGAAGCGCGCGGTAGAGGAAGAACAAATCAAGAACAAATCAATTGAAACAACCGGTATAACGATCGATTATCCTGGCACTGTTTCGATGCTGGCCAGCACGGGTATGGCGTGTCTGCACCACTTGCTACACACTGTTCAACCAGGGACGCCGGTATCGTAATGACCGTGTCGTACGGCGCAGCGAAAGTCTCTAATGCCGCTTTGTAAGCGATTGCGAAAAGGGCACGCGGAATTTAGTGGCGACATCCCTGTACCCGAGAATGTCGCAAGGCGACGCTTGTACCTTGCGGCCATGCGTTGCGCATTATACTCGCTCGAGGGCGCTTGCTTAGGCGATCACGATCTGGTTGTAAGTCAAGGCGATAAAACTGGTCGCTCATTTGTGTTGCTCTTGGTTTTGTTGGTTGCTTCTTTGCTAAAGCAACCGGTGGTATGCTGCACAAACTTCATCTTCTTTAAAAGAGGGCCGTAATAGTGGTAAATTTACACGCCCGTGCAAGCTTAGGTACGAGTTCAAACATATAGAAAACGAAATTACGTAATTTCTACCAGTTTTGATGCCTAGTAAAACTTACAAAAGAAAGGCTTGGTATGAACCGTGAAGACAAAGAAGTTACGTAATTGTAGGCAGTTTTGATGCGACTAAAAAATTAAAAAAGGCTTAGTATGAACCGTGAAGATAATGCAGCATAGCTTGAGAGGCAATTGGCAAGTATCTAATGATAAGTACGTGGCAGGCTGGCAACATATATAATCTGCGCGCACTGCACGCGCAGCCGGAGGAGTTACTGAGAAAACTCATTTTCAATGGCTGTGATTTTTCTGCGTAGCCTCTTTCCTTTTAGAGCAGGCTTTCGTTGTGCGCTTCCTAAGGGCAGTTGCCCAGTTGCTTTCTTTTACATCTGCAAACCTATAATAAAATGAGCATGTTATCGCATGTGAGCAAGGAATAGCTGTAAGATTCCAATAGTTAAGGGTACCTATAGGTACGCTTTGCCTCCACTGGAACGAGCATATAGATACCGATTATTAGGAAACCCGCCCTGGCCACCTAGTCCGATCGTTAGAGTCGGCTGCTCAGTGGGCCTTAGCGCACCGCCGCGCTGTTAACCCCGTTATTCACCGAGTCGCCATCGAGCTACCTCTCTTAGGGTGCGACCGCGTCTTGATTGCGGCGGCGCCAGTAACTAGACTTAATCGGCTTCTTAATTTCCTAGGAGACCCACGGTAACTCGTGTGTCATTCCGTGGACGTGTACAACCAGGGCACGACACGCGAGAAGCAAGTGCATAGCGGGGACTTTTTCATCAGCTCGATTCTCGATAACGTCGCAAGCTACGCGACTTCGCCGCATGTGGGAGGAAGGACGTCCTCAGCAAGAAAATGCGCCAAGCACATCGGAGAAAGCTTTACGCACCGGGGCATACCGCTTGCGGCGTCGGGAGAAAAATGTTGACCGCCCTAGTTCATGCTAAGAGGTCGTATCGAGTGCAATAACACTCACTGAGATCATTGTACAAATCTATCGGAGAGATGACACCGATTATGATGACGCTCCGGCGGGGATTTCGTGAAGCTACCGCACGTTAGCTGTGAGTTTCCCCAAAAACGTGACGAGAGGCTATCGGAACAGCGCCAAACCCTTCAACATGGTAGGCAGAATCAGGAGAGCGTTTTTTATTTCTTTTCGTTTTACTTCCAGTGACAAAGCACTGGCGGTATTGGCGCTTCTTACTTCCCGCCCTTAGTCGAACTCGGCCTTGCGCGTTGTGTCATTTCGCCTGAAAGTGCGGCCGACCAGCCCATCGCTGAAGGAAGCGATTCGAACCAGTCTTCCACTTAAGCACTTGATTTTGACCCTCCGGTGAATGCATACTACAGGGAAGCTGTATACGGCTAGCCGTTTCTTTCGTCCGTCCGTCTTTCGGTCACCTGTAGGATGAAAACTCCTCCGGCGCAACCCCGTGCGCATGCGCGAAAAAAAGAGAGAAAGAAAGGCGCGTGATTGGCCCACACCAGCTAGATGGCAAAAGGCCTGTTTACTCCGATCCCTGGCATCACGCTCCCTGCCCCGAAATTTTCGTTGACAAGGCTGGCGTGATGAAAGTGTTGACGTCGAAATAAATTTTGCCTACTCATTTTTGCCAATTTTGCCCATTGAATTCTATGGCAGTCGGGCCAGGTAACATGACATCACGAATCGTAGTGAAAAGACCTTGTGCTATCTATAGATGGTATAGGATTAGCTGCGCCAGTATTGACGTCTTTGCTCTCCGTCGAGGCCGACCGCGCGAGCAGGAGTGTCTCTCCGGCTCCGAAACGGGTAGGCCACGCGTCATACGTACCCCTTAGGGGTACGTATGCGAGCAGAATCGGGAACGAGCAGAATCGGGTACGCGAGCAGAATCGGGAACGAGCTCGTCTACGCCTTGCCGATGCTCCAGCCCGGGCACAAGAACAGGCTCGTGCAGCCGAGCGCAAGCAGCAACTGCGTACCGAGGATACGACAACATACCAAGCCGCGTTTAATGAACCGTGGGGATTAACCCAGTGATAAACACCGGGGCCGCACGCTTTACATTCGCTGGTAAACCATAAGTATGGAGTGCTTGGAAGGTGACTTCTTTTTATTTAGAGTATGGTCTACTCACTGCAAACGAGAGAAAGCGTAGTGAGTACTCTCTGATGTCCTTTTAGTCACAATAAAGCAAACAGGTTTTCTTGGACTCGTTGCTCTAAAGAGCCAAAAAAACCTATTTGCTTTACTATGACTAAAAGGACACAAGTAGCGATGACCCTGACCACCTGCAGTGGCTCGTCGGTTGGGCCCTGGCTGAGGAGGATATTAGGGGGTTGCCGGACGAGGCAGCCCTCCCCTTCGACTCGCAGAATTTTTATGACGAATAAAATTTTTTTTTCAGTCAATCTTTGGCTCTCTCTCCCGTTTTTGTGGTTGTTGCTGGTGGTCGGATTTTCGCAGCAAATACAAAGGAGCCGATGTAAACGGCATGTGCTCTCGCATAACAGAGTAGAGGGGGCGCGTTCGTCGGCGAACGCGCACTCTATGAGACGCACACGCTCTCGCGCGAGAGATTTGGGTCCTCTGAAGGTTTATATGTTGTCGCATAGAGTGCTCGGCGAGGACAGCCCGCTCCTCCTTTCATTCCGCCCTCTCCGAGAGGGGGCTCCGGCGGCGGAAGCGGAGGGCTGCTAGAGATAAAACACATGCTACGAATCAGCTCAATTTATATCGGGATGTGCACTATCTACAAAGTGTTCTGGTTAACTACACTGTCCTCTACGGACTTATGCAATTCGGCAAAAAAGAGCTAAATAAGTATCGTGATTGCGACAAATATAGAGTTCACTGCTTTGTCTCCTTGTGTCGTCCTGCGTGCTGTGTTGCGCTTTACCTCAAGTTATGCAGTAAGAACTGGCCCACCAGTCTGTTCTTTTGAAATATAGACCCTTTTCATGGTGATCCCGTGGGCGCCGCCATGTTTGAACACGTGGCGACGCGTTCATTCCTTGCCTCAGCTGCATCCGTGTTTAAACGGGCGTGGATGACGCCCGGTGTGGCTCAGCCAGCTTCTGTTTCGGCGTATATCGTGACTGTCAGTGGGTGGACGACGCGAAGCTTTGACCACAGGTTCAAAGGACTTGTTAGCGCCTTCGTAGCTCATTGCGCCTTGTGCAAACGGCGCGAACACTGTATGCGGTGCGTGTACTAAAAGCGGAGATAGAAATGTGTTCTAAGTTGTCGAAGCTTTTCGCTCATAAATTAAATCAGGATCAGTATGTTCTGGTCTTCGTTCTTTATTTGGCAAACACGGTGAAGCAAGGGCTTGTCGTGCGTCTGGCTCAGTGGGACTATTCGCTTATCTGTGATACTTCGGGAATAGAGTGGGCGTAAGTTTGCGTGTGAGATAGGGTGGACATGTGTAGACGCCGTAGGAGAAACTTACTACGTCAGTAGGCGGCGCTATTCCTTCTGCCACCATGTAACGAGCGGTAGTCACTCTTGCCGACGTTCCTGGCTTGAAGTCCTTGCTTTGGAGGTTAGCGATACCAAGAAGCTTGAGGAGCAGGAGGCATAAATATTTATTGTACAAGCAGCACTTTATGATGGCCGGGCCTAAGCCTCCCATGAGGGGACGTCGAGGGCTTGCCTCGCCGCCGCCTCATAGGCGTGCTGGGTCACCCGGGTTTCGTCGTCGAGGGCGGAGCTCCGCAGAGCTTCATGCAACCTCGATGAGAGAGTCGTGGTGTTAGCCGGTATGTAATGTGCTGGGCACTCCCACAGCATATGCGGAAGCGTAGCCGGGTGAATGCCACAGCACCGGCAGTTGGGGGTAGTGTAGACGTCTGGAAACATAAGGTGGAGGCGGGAGGGTGAAGGGTACGTGTTCGTTTGTAGAAGACGCAGGGTGGTAGCCTGCGCCCGGCTGAACTTGGGGTGAGGCGGGGGGAAGGCTCGGCGACTGAGGTAAAAATTGGAGGACGCTTAAGCTTCGCCTTCAAGAGTGGAACGCGACAGCGTTGCCGTCGACCCGCCAAGGGGTGTAAGACAATGCGCTCAGACAGTGATCACTTACGAGGCGCCCCGCATCGGACTCTGCGCCCACCTATCACGCGGTGAGCGTCGAGCAACGCAGCGTTCGGCGCGGCAACGAAACGCGCGCCTGAACAAACGGAACGAAGCAAAGAACTCGGTGTCTTGGAGGGGGAAACGATCTACGCCAGCCAAACGTCGTGATCGGCACGGGCAGAGAGATAGATAGATAGTAATCTAAAGAAAGGAACGGCGCTTGATTCTGCAACCCGTGTGGGAGCACGGCGAAGCGTCGTCAGGGGAGAGGGAGTCGGGGACGCGAGGCGCCTGGCACCGGTCCGCGCACAGCCCCAATGCGCGCGCGGCGCGCCACCTGTCGGGGCAGCGCCGTACATTGAGAGGAGGGGGTCTATTGTTTGCCGCAAGATGGCTCTGCGTGTGTGGTAAGCGCAGAAGAAATGTAGCGGAAACGTACATCGCTATTCGTGTAAATGCGACTTCTGTAAGTTACATGCTCATAATTACCGATATACACCGCAGTATAACTTTCTACGGCTCGTTTCTAAGGCAACACCGCATTCACTAGACGCGCTTTTGTACCGCTTTCAAGCATCGAACTCGTGGCTGAGTGGTAGCGTCTCCGTCTCACACTCCGGAGACCCTGGTTCGATTCCCACCCAGCCCATCTTGGAAGTTGCTTTTTATTTATGAAGTGCCTGCCATGATTTATCGCTCACGGCCAACGCCGCGGACGCCGACGCCGACACCCGACGCCGACGACACCGGCTTTTCTGCGACACGAGCTCCTTAACGCTATCGCGTTAAAAGGCCTTAACGAGATCGTTATAAGTTGTCAGATTGTCCCTAGTGTCCAACTCATCTCCAGTGACTCCGGCGCGGTTGACTAGGCCTCGCGCAATGGAGTGGGTGACCTCGTTCAGATTGGGGAGGTGTGTGTGGACAGGGCCCGCATGGACAGGGATCCATGTCAGGGAGATTATGCTGTCTTTAGAGTGTGGCGCCTGGCAGAGGATGCGAAGAGCTTGGGGAGAAATGCGGCCTTTACTGAAGTTAGTGACGGCTGAGCGATAGTCACGCACGATGGTGTGACAGGTGGGATCTAGAGTGACAAGGGCGATGGCCACTTCTTCAGCCGTTTCGGCAGTGGAGGTAGTGACGCTGGAGGCGTGATGTAGGACTCCATCGCGTGTGGTGACGGCCACAAATCATGTGCCATGGGAATATTGGGCTGCATCAACAAATGTGACGCCAGGTACGTGAGCAAGGGCTTTTATGATAGCTCCAGCCCGAGCTTGGCGCCGGGCCCTTGATGAATTATTTTTTTTATCCACGGGAAAAGCAGTATAGAGGCGAAGGGTGGCCGGCAACACAGGCACTCCTCTGGTAGCCGCTGTCCGTGGACTCGTTCACAGATTCATTCGTCCTTAATGTGCCAGTCGCTATTTTTGCAGCCAAATACTGCACACGTCTTTCCTCTCCCGCTTCACATTTTGCAGCATAAATGGAGCACAGACCCTTAGAGGACACTCAGTTGCATTTCCGACAACAGCCGATCGCCCAGTAGCAGGGCAGAAGTGTTAATACTTTCTCATTCGTACGCTTTCGCTGGGGCAACGCGGGTTGCGCCTCTGAAAGTGGCGTCTCGTTCCTTTAGATCAAGCCGCTGCACGAGAAGGGCCAACACGCTTTCAGGCGCATCGTTCCTTTAATACATCACATAACTTTCTAGAAGCGTTCGAATAATCGCTTACGTTTAGAACCATCGTCAATTATTTCTGCATAGCAATATTCTTCTTTTTAGGGAGAAGGGGAGTGGGGACGCCTGTTCCTCTAATTTTCGGGTTCAAATTTAGCAAAAGTTTGCAAAAGCTGGCCCTTGAGCATTAATGGAACGCAACTCGTGTGTTCTCTATCAAGTCAAACCACTCTCTCCCTGCTTTCATTGAACTGACAAGAACAGGTCAAAAGCACTTTCTTTCCTTCTTCGTTGCACTGATTACATAGCAGATGACAACTTTTAGTGATCGTTTCGCGAGATCGATGCAGTTTACGGAGTGTTATCACAATATGTGGTCTTACAATGCGCGTGAGACCGCATTTCATAACAATGATTTTTAGAAAGCACGTTATGCAAGTTGTTCTTGGGGCATTCTGTCAAACATTGATTGTATAGTTTGTCCCTCTCTTAATGACAAAGTGGCAGAGTCGTTTCTTGATAGAAGTTAACATCATCTGACCCCCGCTTGTGTGCACACCAGCTATTCGTTAATTAGGACATTACTTGCCAAACACAAAACAAAAAGGTTACTAGTATGGTTCGAAAGGATGCAACGAATGGTGCTAATTGTGCATTCTAGACGCTGTCGTGCCTACATTGTTCACCTTTTTTTTTAACTCGGGGACATCCTTAACCCTTATTACTGCTTTCAGGCTATCGCTCTCTTAGAGCGCTTGTACCGTATGCATTAGTTTTCGAATGTTTCCGTCAGTTTTATAGCGAAATAGACTTGGATACTAACATTTTGTGAGTGATTGGAATGCTGTTTCCCGTTCTGTGATGCATGACAGCACCAGCGATAACTCTAGAGTACATAGTAAAACGTCCGAAAAGTAGCGGATACAAATTCATTCCGCGACTTCTTGATTTGATGACCGGCTACTGTGCTCATCGTTACCGTTGATATTTGAATGGTGCAGTTGTCGTTCTCTGCACAAGAATGTCCCAATAAATACTTAGATTCTGAACTCCCACGTTTGGCCAAGTTGAACTCATCCTCGTCTCTATACCTGAACTCGATCATCCACAAAACGCTAGAACTCCTGATTTCGCCAGAGTGGTGGCGCCGAACATGTTTTGCGCCTTCAATTCACGTATAAAGAAAGTAGCCCACGCAAAAGGCATTCGCGCCAGCAAGAGTTTCTACGATATTGCATTACAACACATCCTCCTGAAGTACCACAGAAGAACAGTGGGATACATAAAGGTGCGTGGTTCTTATCAAACATCGAAAATCATGATGCACCCACAGGTTACAGGTTTCGTGCAATACCGGGTAAAGAGTTTAGCGTTTATTGCAGGTCAAACACCACGGTCCGTTAAGTATTTTTATCGCCAAAATTTAAACAGAAGACATGCTACACGTAATTAGAATTACCAGCAAGCTGGCAGCACTGCGTGAACTCGGCCACCAACGGTCTTTTGGGAAAACGACAGTCGTAAAATGAAACGATTAGTACTTTACTCGCGCATCGGCTGCTCAGCTTGAAATTTCACGGTGCACCGCTGTGTTCGCGTGCTTTCGCGTGGATTGCACGTCCGCTTCCGCTCCAGGATATACCAACCTTGGCAGCAGAAGTTATTTCTCTTCGTGGTTTACCGACAGTTGCGCTCGATGCCACCTCCATTACCCGGTTCCCCACATCTACGTTTCATTTTGTTCACTTTTCAACGTCATCTGTCCTTCGAAGCCTATCTAGAAACTCGTCCTTAAAGCCACAGTTCTTTTTCAGCGCAGCACGAAGCCATTCGTTCCTTTAAACTTTTCAGTCGGCCTCGAGAGGGCCATTTCCGAAGGCATAAGCACAAGGACACGACGGATATTGCACCTTCAAGACGTAAAAAGAATGGATGGCCAATCGTTTATTCTTCACTACCGCATGGCGGCTGAATGGGGTGCGTCAATAGTAAGCTGTAGAATTGCAGGAGGCTTCGCGGCCTTGAGAATTGCGCCGAGGAATTGCGTTGCTCAGAATAAATGGGCCTGTGCGTAGGTTGGCTAGTGGTTACTGTTGTTCAATTCAAAAAAAAAAAAAAAAGGGAAGCCGGTGTACGAAGTTTGTTCGTCATTGCGGGGGTTCCTGTGATAGTTTGGTTGAATGTCACTTTTATGTGTATATATAGGGCGTTAGCTGTAGCAAATTAAAGAAGAAATGCCTGTAGCAGATAACCAAATTCTAATCACTGAGCTAAATTTTCAACTTGATGAGGTGGCCATTACTTCTACAAGAAATCCAAATGCTTAATTGAATAATAAGCTATTTCATTAAATAACTTTTTCATCAAATACCTTACAACACATATTTCCACATAAGAATTAAAGCTAGAGAGCATGCAAGACGTATCGACTTGGAACGAAGTCTGAGGATGGCACCGGTTTGAAGACGTGCACCGTCAAACTTGCGGGGAAAACTCGCTGTTGATCCGCTTGTGTAAATGAAACGCTGTTTTATGCATCGAAGCACGAATGTAGCTGGAAATGCCAGTGCCATTTAGTTAGACCCTTTAATAATTATTATACTGAAACTGGCGCAGTTCTGTTAATTCATTCTAAGCGTATGTGCCTTGTTTCCTCACCGGCTACAACTCATAAATTTAAATCCGCGTCGTGAATTAAATGAAAAGTTAAATAGCATAATTGTGTTACTTATTCAAATAAGTATTTTCATTAATTGTAGGAGTGATGGCTTCCTCATCGAGTAATATAGAATTGCGAAATCTGCATTTACTTTCTTTAATTCATTGCAGCTAAAAAAAAAGAGTTTGTTATAATATGGTGCGAGATTCTAACCTGCCAGAGCCTGCTACGCCTAACCTTTTCAAACAGTGGAACGTGTATTGCCCGACGAACTTGTGAAGTACAGCGGGAATCGAATCACTTTATCAAATTCTGGAGAGGGTGGCCAAGCTGCATGCTATGGCACCGTGTCACTACAGTTGGAAATGATGCGAAATCAACTGGTACGAAGAGGGCAAACGGTGCACGTCACCGACACACCACGCACAAGAAACACACGACACGTAACTAACAAAAAAAAATAATTAATGGATCTCGTGGAGACCGGCGTCCCTCACAAAGGTCAAAAGAGTTTACGTTGCACGCGGGACACACCTGTAGCGCCAGTCCATGCGCCAAGTATGCGTCGCAGCTCAAAGCATGCTAGTATCTGAGAGATGTTCAGTGTTGGCGTTAGCGTGGTTCTGGCTAACGTGAATAGGTAACAACATCAGATTGAGCGGGCTATACCTTCCCGCATGTTGCATGCCGGGGAGAAGTGGCGATCTGCTCCGTCTAATTTTAAGTAGCTAGGAGAGCATTTCGTATTGGCGACGATCAGCCAAATACGGCTAGGGCACGCCCGATCGTGCCTCTAAGGGATACATCGCGTGCGAAACTAGCAAGTTGAGTCGCAGGTGAGAATCGGCAGGATACTGGAAAAGAAGGAGAGATAAAGACAGGAGAGGAAAGGTCGCCAGTGCCGCGTAAACTTCCCGGCGTGAGAATGGGACGATCCTCTCTAGTGCACGTGCCTGGGGAACGACGCCCCAAGTTGCGTCACCGATGGCGACAACAGCGCCTGCAATCCGTGGTCAGAAATCTTCCGCCACACCAAGCTACGAGTGACGTCCGCGTAGGGCCAAAGAACAGAGAGGGCTCATTTGACGAGGGCGTAACCGAACAGTCCTTAAGTCTGTCTGATTCACTTACGAATTGACGTATTAGTAATCGCACTCGTGTATGCTCTTGTTCTCGTTATTGTTTAGTTGCGAATATACGGGAAGCGTACGTATAAAGAGGAGCCGGCTGCCCGAAAGTCAAAGACATTCATTATGGCAAGTATGCAGGGAGCTGTTAAAACTAACGCCACTAATGTTTCCACTTCGCCAAGCGGAAACTGCAGCTAGCCACGTTCCTTAAAACGCTGACGGAGTTGGAAAAACTTGCTCCAATCCAAACGTCGACGACCAAGGCACTTTTCCTTGCGGCTTCGCGAAGGGCTTTTTTGAGCTTGCTTTTTTTTACCTGCCAGGAGAACAGGGAAAGCGCTATGCTTTAGACTCAACAGCAAGCGACAACAAGGCAACGTCGCGCGAGAGAGCGTCTTTTAGCGGCAGGCCTCCCTTCGGGGCCCAAGCGGCTAGCGGAACTGGAAGTACGAACAGCTCAGCAAAGGTGAGTTTCTGCTTATTGCAAAGATAAATGCACCTCGCTTTTCTTGGAGTAGACTCTTTCAGCGCTGTCGACTTTCTCACGCCATAACTCTGGAAAGCTGCAGCGGAGCGCGACAGAGGTTTGCACATAATAATGGACTCGCGCAACATCACTCATCCGGCTGCCGCTTTTTAAGTTCGTACTCCTCGGTTTTCGAGGAAGTGGGAGCGGAAGTGTGGGAAAAAGAAATGGAGCACAGGCTGGCTACCAAGTGCTAAAAGTGCAGTTGGAGCTTTCTTAGAAAGTTACGAAATGAAGGTGTCACTGGGGCTACTTCGAAGGAAATCAATATGCAGATCTGCTTTGTTGCAGGTTATTTTGTTTCGCTTTACGTATTTAGCCGGGAATGCGTTGGAATAATTTATCAGTTGTTAGTCAAGGGCCTGCACTGTCCTATCTCCTTCCACGCTTTATCTCCGCATCCTGGCGCTGTACGTACTTGCACGGCCACACCGACTGGCCCAAAGAAACGCGGCGGCATGACATGTTAGTGCAAGTGTTAGGCGAGTGAGGGATCATTTATGCACCTCGTGATCACTGTGTGGCTCTCTAGATGCTTCTGTACAGCATTTGCTCATCAACGCATCTTCGACGCACAAAAGCGTTTTTGTCATCAGCACTCTCTCATGCTATCGAACTGTGCAACGGTCTTCCTGACGAAATTGTCAACATCCGAAACATGGTGAAATTTTCATCGCTGCTTGACGGCCATGATTTAATGATGTCATTATATTTTTTTCGTTGTTGTCAACTCGTTTAAATTATACTAGCCCTTGTTAATTATAGTATAACTGTTAAATACTTCTTTTCTACATTTTTCACAATGATCCTACTGCATCCAATTGTACCTCACGTGTAATTTGCTTTGTATTGTAACTAGTGCTTCTCTTCTGATCATTCCTGGTCCGCCCTCTCCCCCCCCCCCCTCATGTAATACTCCGTTTGGAGCCTTTGAGGCCTGCGAATAATAAAAGAAAATCATCAGGTTTTCCACTCTGTGAAGCACAGACGTTTTGGTGTGTTTTACCGCTATCGACTCATCGATGTATAATATGCATCATCATCGTCGTCGTCGTCGTCGTCATTATTATTATTATTATTATTATTATTATTATTATTATTATTATTATTATTATTATTATTATTATTATTATTATTATTATTATTATTATTATTATTGAAGCGCAAGAACAACGACTACATATTTTGACTGTGGAGTGATTTATTCTTATTCTTTTATGAAGTAGTGGTGTGTAGAAGTATCACCGCATAGCAGATGGTAATTACACAATATTTACTATTTCAGTGTGAATAGCGCAATTACGAACAGTAGCTGAAACGAGGCATAATGTTAAAATCGTCTCAGCGGCCAATTTCTGTATGATTCGTTCTAGGATAGTTTCGATAAAACAAGAGTTTCAGCCCTTTTCTGTAACGATGCTCCCTCCGTATACGGCCGTGCATTGACAGCAGACGGGAATTCTGTAACGTCTCCAACCTCAGTGTGAACTAATTATGACAGTAAGCTCCGCGTGATGATAGAGTCGTCTTAGCGGCCTATTTCAGTACGGTTTATACCAAAATACCTATTAGATTGAGAGCTACAGAGCATTGGCGGGAAACTGGAGACGAAAATGTTTACGTGTCGACGGGATGCGTAGACGGACGGACATGGACCACCGCCCCCGGAGGGTAACAGTATTCAGCTTCTCTGTAAAAAAGGTGCCCACAGTTTGACCAGCAGATAGAGGTGATAGCTGCACAATGCGGTGCGTGTGCAAATTATTTGTTTGCTAACATCCGCCACTCGACGGCCAAAGTGGGTCGATGTTTTCTCGCACTTGGAAAATATGTAGACTCCGCTAGAGCTGTCTCTCTATTGGCGACGGTAATCGGTAACCACGATACTCAAAGAGGAAAAAGAAAACTGAATGAGGCATTCGTCCATCACGGTAACTTCTTACTCGTCCGCCTAACTCGGGCATTCGTTTTCCGTACAATTATCGCCACGGTAGCCGCACCTTGAAAGGGAAGCGGGAACGAAGGAGGCCTCGAGAGAAACGGAAAATTGGCCGGCGATAAGGACGGCAGCATCCTTTTTTTGAGAGAGGACCACCGCGCTTCCGCTGGTGCTCGTTTTGGTAACGACTTCTCGAAGTGCGCTGCGTGTCACCATTGGGAAGACAAGAAAAAGAGCTAGAAAGCTTAGGGAAGAGGTGACGTGTGACGTGAGCACTGCTTCTCGGGATAGTGTGGCTATCACAAAGCCGAGTGGGAACTGTGCCATTGGAGAGATGAGTTCCTTGGTGTTACCGTTATTACCTCGCGTAAACGAACACAGCCCCTGAGTCACGTGGTGTCAGCGCTCGCCACTCTCGGCACGCGTGGCGAGTCCCGCTCGAAAAGCCTCGAAACGAGTCACCTGACTCTCTTTCAGTTGTCTGTAAGATTTTGCTTGTTATATAATTCGCTTTTGCTAGCTGCTTCATTCCTGATAACCGTGTTTTTTCGTTTTGATCCCAAAACGTTGTAACAACGTGTCGTGAACGTTGTGATCGCGGTATTGTTTTAATATCAATGAAACAATATTGTCGTCCTAATGTTCATGCTGCTCATACGGCGTTCTTTTCGTGCTTCAATCAATCAATCAATCAATCAATCAATCAATCAATCAATCAATCAATCAATCAATCAATCAATCAATCAAAAGGTGAGCTTTATTTAAACAATTCCATGAATGCGTACAAAAATAGTTGCACCAATAGCTTATGTGGCTAGAAGCTGGTCCAATACACAAAAATACATATACAGGTCAACTAAGTACATATTTGCTCAATGAGTAAGAACATTATTTACATGAACAAGTACTTTTCTTTTTCAAGGAAGAATTATTACGTTCAGATCTGTTAACGGCAGTTGGACGGTAATAACAATGTTGTGTATTATTACACTCTAATGACGTTGTGCGGAAAGTTAATACATAATGCACGCTTTATAACGCTCAAGCAGTGTTGATTTCAAAGATAAATATCAAACTTAGAAACTTGCGCTTTAAAACGTTACGGCAAAGCGTTCGCCTCTCCCCGTACAGATAAATGAAATACAGCACTCTAGAGCACCATGTCCCGCCATTAAGCTTGGCTATTTAAGGATGACCTTTGCCTTGGAAGATTTGTAACAAGTATGATTGTTCAAGAGCTTGATTTTTCGAAAGTGGTCATGTTCTCGATACTGATCCGGCCATTAATTCAGGCGTCTAGCTCGTTCATCGCACCTTCGCACCTTGGCTTAAATGCAAGAAGGGCAAAAGGTTGCTATGAAGAAAAAAAAAGAAAGATCAAGCGTTTTTAGAAGTCACAGTGCGGGATTGGCCCAGCAGAGGGAACTCGAGGTTAATTTTGACCATACGTAGTTTTATTTAATGAGCACCAAAATCGCGATAAACTAGCATGGTTGCCTTCCGCCTCCATCAAACTCGGCACCTTAAGCTCAGCAGGTGAACACATCAAGTGCTGACCCACGATAGCGGATGCAGTTGCTATTAAAATATCGTAATAATCTTTTCCAGTGTTTTTGCTATTCTTTCATGGGATATCGCGACGCTGTACCGCCGATATCGACAGGATCAGCGCAACAAACGATGGCGAGCGGAAAGAACTGAAGGGAAGGAATACCTACAAAGTGAAGTCTCTGGAGTGTAACAACGTCGTTTTGCCGATACATCTAATGAGTGTTCACTGAGAGTGTAAAAGTAAACGATAATAAATGAATAGTTATCCATTGCTCGTGTACATTTAGGGTTCTCCTAATTTGTAGTGCTATTACCATTCGAACGTCGTCAGGAAACACTCTGTTACTTCAAAGTATGTCCTTCGTTTCTTTATCTTATTTACTTCAGTCAGAGAAACAACGCAATTAAGCCTAAATTCGCTTATAAGTCAACAACGTGCTAACCGCTAAAAGCACCCCTCAACGTCTGAACAAAAAGAACGTAAACTTTTATTTTCAAATCGACAAGATTCGAGTCCGGCGTCTCTTTAGTGGGTCTGGGCACCCGCCTCGGATTCGGTTCCGAGACCTTGTTTCGAAGCGGCTTCCTCGGCTCGCTGGACGGCCCAGAGTTGTGCTGTCAGGTTGGAGCTGAGCAGCGCGGTCTTCCCGCGCGAGCGGAGGCTGGCGGTGGAAGAGACAGAGGGGTCGGCTCTGCCCGACTTCTTTGCTAAGTCCTGACATTCCCAAAACATGTGATTAAGTGTGGCAACCTCGCCACACGATGTGCATCTGTTTGTAGTGTACATGTCTGGATACATGCCGTGCATGAGTCTGGGGTTTCTGTAAGAATCCGTTTCGCGGCAGCTGTTAGGGCTAGCGCGCAGGGTTGGAGTAGGGGTGCAAGAGGCAGGAGTCTAACCCACACGCTTATGCTCTCTCACTCGAGCAGCGACGATGGCCCGCATTTGCACCAGACCATATCTCTCGTCGTAACGTGTTTTTTTTTCTTTTTGGGCGCATTCGCCAGCGCTATATACGACCGCTAATGTGGCAAGACCAACCGAGCTGCGAGGAACGCCCCAGTATATAAACCGGGTTTGGAACTTGAGGACGCGGAGCTGGTTCTCCCTTTCGCCATGATATCTGTGTGTGTGTACCCTCTGTTTATCTCTCCATAGGCATGACCGGCGTTAGAGTTTCCGAGAGCGTCGATGCGCACAGGAGCGCACACTCTTGTGTTTATGTAGCGTGCATCCTTGAGTTCATTCATGAGGTCGGGAGGGCAGGCAGGCGGTGACAGCATATGTCATGCGCGCCGCGGTGTCGTAACCGAGAATGGCGGCAGCGGTGTGGTTGGCTAACCGGGAAACTCCACCGACACCGAAGAAGACGAGAGCGGGTGCATGCTTGCAGCCGTCGCCGGAGCCAAAGGAGCGTGTTTTCTCGGAAGAAAAACAGCCTTACTGCGTGACAAATGAAAAGGGACGCTGAGTGGGAAATAAGCTTCCTCCACTTTTGTTCACTCGCGTGTACTTGAAGAACGCTGGCTCTTAAAGAAAGTGTTCTTGCGACGCGCCAACATGTTCGCCCTTTTCGTTCTATTTCACCCGTACTTAACTCTTATGCGAGTAACATTTGTGGTGGGACGCCCACAACTGCCTCGTTGGGGTCGTAGACGCTGTTGAGAACACACACACACACACACACAGGGAGAGAGAGAGAGAGAGAGGAGACGAAAGAAATGAGAAAGGTAGAGGCGTTATCAGGAACGAGAAATCCGGTTTGCTACCCTACACTGGGCTGGAGGAAAGGCAGAGCACGTACGTAAATGTATAGAGAGAAACACAGCACATGCACACGATCACTGCTGTTCAAAGCACAGGAAAACCATCAACACTTGTCAGTGTCGAAGTCGCTTGGCCATAATAATTGCAACACTCGAAGCAAACTTCGTGCGACAGCGCACAGTGTTCTACAAAAATCACTAGAAGGGACTGTGACGGTAGTGCTTACGGGAGCTGCAAGTATTGGCGGTTCAGCCAGCGCGGGAATGACGAGGGTGGTGCATACAAGCCTGACAAACGGTGCGCCTGAACTTTGTCCACGTGGATTCAAATAGCTTTCTGACTTTGAAAGTGGATCACCTTTTAAGTATCGTTACGTTAAAAGTGATGTTGCCGTTACAAAAATAATGCAGATAAAACAAATAACGAGACGTTTCGCCCTTGCAACGTGATGCCAGCTTGGGAGGAACCTGTAACGTTCTCCTAGCAGCTGTTTACGTACATATAGCAGAAGGTTTTGCAACCCATGAAAACGACACATAATCGCGTAGAGGTTGACTCGCTTGGGTTGTCACATATATGTTATACATATATCAGCGCTTTATTGAAAACGTGGTCATCCATTCAGGGCACTGTTCCATATGAGAGCGTCGCGGTTAACGATTATAACAGCAAAAATCTGGTCCTCTGACGTCGGTCACCCGCGGAATGCTGCGACTGAGAAGAGGGGTGGCCGACCTGCCAAGTGTCGCCTTCCCGTCACTTAACCACGACGCCGCTATAACGTTGTTCCTTACTTTTTTTTTTTTTTTGGTGCTTCCGGCTAATGAGAGCAAACAACGTCTCATATAGGTATACGTGGCACCGAGCGCACACATGAGCCATGCCTTATACACGGGCTTTTGGAAGCAGCCCACCGTTGGCCGAAGGACGCTCGTCCGGCGCATTAGGGGAGCAAACGAATCCCGATAAGCATGCCATTTGGCACAGCAGGTGTCGACAACAGATGGCGCCATCACGGATCACTGCCTCCTCCCTGCTTCTCTCTCGTTCTTTCGCTCCATAACTTTCTATCTCTCCCTCACCTCCTGTAGCAAGCCTCCCTACTGCGTACAGACCCCGTGTTGGTTTTCGCAGCCGCCTATATATATATATATATATATATATATATATATATATATATATATATATATATATATATATATATATATATATATATATATATATGTGTGTGTGTGTGTGTGTGTGTGTGTGTGTGTGTGTGTGTGTGTGTGTGTGTGTGTGTGTGTGTATGCTCGCATCAGTAAGCGCACTCAGGTCGTCAACATCTCAACTGCCTGGTATACGGAGATTATGCCATGGTTTTTTTTTCTGCATCTGGTTATGTCTGCGCGCCAAAGAGCTGGGCGCTCGCTCGCCTTCGCTAAAAGCTAGGCCTCAAAACAGCACATACCGACTTAAAACACGCATGTGTAATGAACACTTTTGGCACGCGCTTGTCGGTGAATGCACGTGTCGATGTTAGTTGGAACTAGAGTCGCAACGCGCGCCCGCGGATTTGTGGCTGCATGCATGACTGAATGATGTCGGCAAAGCGTCCGGGCCTGCTGGAGGTAGTTGCGCTCGCTCAAGGCGCCTAAGTTAACTGTGCAGTGTCCAAAAACAGTTTCGGGTCAAGGAAAAGTAGAACAACTTGTACGGCCTTATTTCTGGCCGTGGAGTGTACATTTCGTAAAAAAAAAAGCAATGAGATGGTAATTAGTCACCTGGTTAGTGGAGTAAACAATTAATTAGTGATTCGTTTGCTGAGATATCCACAACTAAAATATTGTGCAGAAAGCATCGACGGTGATTCTCAATGCAAGCGAATAGCCTGGACGAACGCGAGAAGGAGCGAACGAACGAACGAACGAACGAACGTCTCCCTTACTCACTGTGGCCATCGATCACTGTTCACAGGCCAACCACGAAAACGGAGGAAAATAGCAATGAAAGCTGTACAGCTTGCTCCAGCGATGAAAAACGCTGCTATCGTCTATGCGTTATGTTTCCCGTGCTTAAATAAGAAAGTTCTGCCATCAGAACAGTGCGGTATAGAGGCCCTATGATACGTTGTTAGGCATTGCAGGGTCACAAAAAAAAAAAAAAGAACTTCACAGTTTAACGTTCCGGAGCCGCAAGGGGGTTCTGAGGGACCACGTTAGAGTAGGGACCTGGTGTAATTTTGACTACCTGCGTTTCGTAAACGCGCACCTTACTATATGCACAGCAGTGCTTTTACATTTCGTCCACGCTGAAATGACGCCGCCGTGACCGGCAATCGAAACCCTGACCTCGTGCTCCACAAGACCATAGCCAGTGAGCCACCGCGGCCTGCCTCAAGGTGTTCGAAAAGCGTAATATATGGCAGCGTGTAATTTATCTGAAGCATGGAGGAATCTCGAAACTGCAAAGAACGACGGAGCAATTAAGTCTCTTAAATGTTACGAGCTGTATACGCTGCTTTTTGCTATCGAATGCCTGTTGACGGTTGCGGATGCTACACTTTCGGTTCTTGAAATAGAACCGACGCCCCGAGACCAGAGAAGCCTTGAAGCATGGCGTATTAGGCCCGAATGAGTGGTCTTGTGGTTGCATCAGCGTTGTGCCATTTGTGACTGCTGCGCAACTCTGTTTTACGTACTTTCACGAGTCCCGCGAAATTACAGGCTGCACAAGCCACGTAAACCTTGCTTTGCAGTGCGGCGTGGTGGCGTGCGAAAGCCTGCCCATACTGAGTCTTATACTTAGTGGACGGCCTTTATTATACTGGCCTTCCTGCTAAATTTCTGGCCTGTTAACGGTGAAATTTCGCACTCAGAATTTTGCAGTGAACGTTGTTTTATGCCATAATTTCGGATATTACTTACCAGCTTCGTTCGCAGTAAATCCGTAGTGGGCATAGTCTCTACCGGCTCCACTCAAAACATGTCGATTCCATTAGCATGCT
Organism: Dermacentor variabilis; assembly: GCF_050947875.1. Taxonomy (NCBI): domain Eukaryota; kingdom Metazoa; phylum Arthropoda; class Arachnida; order Ixodida; family Ixodidae; genus Dermacentor; species Dermacentor variabilis. The sequence continues at coordinate 40,590,389 of NC_134570.1, read as the reverse complement.
ATTAGTGGCGCGCAGCATCTGAATTCTTCTTGAAAATATTTTTGCCCCTATCACGAGCGATAAATGCAGAAAAAATAACGTACTAGTTAATGTCACATTCCCTACTATATTTTAGAGGATGGCTTAGTAATGGTACAGATTTCACGACCTGGGTGGTGGGGGAAGGGTGCATAATGTGTGATGAAGGCGAGCAGATAAAAAAGAATGGATAGAAACAAAAGCTCAGGGAACATATGTTGGAGAACAATAATGAAAAAAAAAACCTTACATGCACGTGCGTTCAACACGTCAGTGCGGCACTCAACGTGGAAGAGGTAGTTCGAAAATTGTCCAGATCACGCAAGTTATCGGAATCTTTAGACTCCAATAGGCAGTGCGTGGGTTTTAAAAATGATGGCTAAGGGGTACGTTAGCTTCATTTCACAGAGCCCTGCGATGAGTGGAAGACGAAATCAAGTCGTGTTTCGAGAAGCACCTGTCTTTAGCATATGTTCGCTCTTTTTTTAGTGTCATATCTATCTATCTATCTATCTATCTATCTATCTATCTATCTATCTATCTATCTATCTATCTATCTATCTATCTATCTATCTATCTATCTATCTATCTATCTATCTATCTATCTATCTGTCTGTCTGTCTGTCTGTCTGTCTGTCTGCCTGTGTCTGTCTGTCTGTCTGTCTGTCTGTCTGTCTGTCTGTCTGTCTGTCTGTCTGTCTGTCTGTCTGTCTGTCTGTCTGTCTGTCTGTCTGTCTGTCTGTCTGTCTGTCTATCTATCTATCTATCTATCTATCTATCTATCTATCTATCTATCTATCTACGTGACGCACGAAAAAAGAACGAAGGTGAACTGAAGCGAGGGCAGGAGACGGGGATCGTCTACCTTCGCATGACTTGTGCGCGGTGTGGAGTACGACGAGCTAGCTGGACGGACTGTAGAGTTGGTGAGCTGCGAGTGGTAGAACAAAGGAGAAAGACAAACGCAGCCGACTTATCGCCTAGATTCTCACTTCACAAGCTTAGCTAGGCATTCAACGGGGAGCATCGCTCGAATGAAAACAGTAATCGCGGTGAGCGAACCTCTCTGCGGAGTTCTGAACACATTTGACAGCGCTAAATAAGTTATACCGACCAGGATCGCATGCGTGCTCAGTGTACAGACATGAGTGGTGGAAAAAAAAAATTCTTCACAAGTAGGGACTCAATTTAAAAGTTCGACACGGGTGAGGGAAAGTGGGTTCGCACAAATGAACACGTGTTCTTTGACTGGTAAGGTTTACATTATAGCAGTCAGCCTGTGTTGGTGAAAAAGGCCCGTGTACATTGTATACTCCCCGTCCCTTCATCTTCTGTTCCAGTTTTGTGCTATTCGCCACGTTGACTGTTGTACGAAAAACTACTAGAAGGATCTCATGCGCTGGTGTCTACACTTTGCAGTTACATTACTAGACATTAGTCCCAGACACTAGACACTAGTAGTGTCTTATAAGGAATGGTGGTGAGTCAGAATGGTGGTGAGCACGTTGATTGGCCCAAATATTCCTCCTTCAGGCTTCAAATAGTTCTGCGACCTTCAAGATCGATCATATTCACCAATACATAGGGTGTTATAAATGCAACGATTCGCTGTGATTTTGCATGTGGACAGGTACTAATTAACTTGCGGCGTTTAGAAGACTACGTGAGTTCTTGGAAATTCAAAAATGCCAGGAGAAACAAGCAACGTGGGAAACACGTTTGAAGCCACCAGCTCACGAAAACTAGACAAATTAGTGTACTAACTATCATTCTCTTGTTAGTCGAGTTATTTTAGTGTTAAACGTTTCGTGCAATTATTTTTTTATGGATCTTTATGGTCCGTCTGAGGAACAAGCATGTTCAGGAATTTTGGGCATTGCCCCTTTGGCTTTGTGTACAACTTCGCCATCGTGAGCCAGTGTAGCTCAATGAGCACAATTTAAACGAAAGAAAGGAAATACATTTAAAAGATTGGTTTTACTTCAACAAATTTCAATTAGCCATGTCGAGAATATTAACATGCGTATTTACGGCACTTAATCGTGACGTATTTGCTGCGTTACAACAGTGTTTTAGTCAGGATTAAAGTACTGCTATGACGCACTCGAAAAGTTACGGATAGTTGCTGTAAGTACGCTTCTTATTAGAAGAGCGTAAGGTCCCGAAGATGGTGTACAAATTCGGACGTCCTTTTTAGATACCATATTTAAGAAATGCTGCCCACTGCACTGCCCACTGGTGCGCACCAGTGAAGTTCGACAGCTGTCCAAAATTCCTCGGTATTATTGCAGGAATGCATATTTGGTCCTCTCTTCTCACTGGTTGACTCCTACTCTAGCTCCCACGATGCTGCACGCATTTAACGAAACAGGGAACTGGGGCTCTTATTTCGGGTGCCGTAAGGTCTCTCTCTCTTTCTCTCTCTCTCTGCTTTCTTTTTCTACGTATGTTGCCCCGTGCTGGCACGCCAAGGTCAACGACCAGCAGAGACGAGGCTGTTTGGATCGGACTGCTGGTACGATCTGTTGGGAACTCGGCGCTGACGCCCGTGGTTGTACCTGGGTCGCAAGCCCCAAGGGTAGCGTTGGCCTGGCGGCCTGGGGTACAACTGGAAGCATCCGAAGGTCCCGGCAAAGCATGAGTCGACTGGTAACAACGAAACAACTTGTTTATTTTAACATCGCAAAGAGTTGGCGGTCAGGTTTGACCGAAGTAGAGAGACGGGAGAGCACTTTACTCAACAGAAGAAATCGGAGCCCTCTTTTTGGCGTCCGGGGGCAGCTGTTTTTATACTCTCGCAGTTGAGGGCAAGAAGGAACCCCTCAAAAGACGAGCACGTGAATGTACAATGGGCTAATGGTGACGCACACTGTCGTAGCGATGCCGTAGCACCATGACGAGCACGATCTCGTAGCACCCTGTCGAGCACGATCTCGTAGCACCCTGTTGTAGCGCTGCCGGTCGGGCACAATGACTGTAATGAGAGGATGGTCCCTGCTTTGGCATCGCCTGTTTCGGGCACAATGACTGGAATGAGAGGATGGTCCCTGCTTTGGCATCGCCTGTTTCGGGCACAATGACTGGAATGAGAGGATGATCTTTTGCGGTCGCATCGCCGCAGTCGCGCCTGGAAACACCTGCCGATGAGTGTTGCGGCGACGACGATCGGGCCAAAATGTCTGCCGCCCCGCCGCAGTCGCGCCGGCAAAACCACGTGTCGCAGGCGAAACGCAACAGACCGCCCCGCCGGGGGAAGGAGATCCCGATGGACAGGGGACTGCATCCGCTGTCCGGAGGGATGTCGCTCGATGATGCTCATAACCGAAGTCGGGCGTCCCTCGACGTTTCTTGAGCGCAGCGCACAGAGAAGGCCTCGTTCTCTTGTTCAGGTTCGCACGGGACACTGCAAAGTGACTTCGGGAGAGTTCACATTTTTGTTCTCGTTCCCGGTAAGCGTTAGAACTACGCTGAAACTCAACCGCTCAGTCAGCAAGCACGGCACAACCCTCACTAAGCCCTGCCAGGCTCTTTCCCCTTTTTATACCACTGCCTAGTTCCTTACAGTAGTCTAGCATCACTCAGAACGCGTCCACAAATTGAAAACTTGCACTAGAAAGCATATCATCACTTTGAAACACTAAACAAAAGCAATATGTTAAAAAAATCCTGCCTCAGGAAAAAAAAACATCAGTAACAAACAATTTTGAGGCTGATTCCTACGTTAGGGGCTTCGACTTAAGCCATCGGCGTTACCGTTGAGACTCCCCTTTTTGTAACGCACCTCAAAGGAATATTGTTGTAAAGCGAGGCTCCAGCGCAGGAGGCGGCCATTTTTGGGAGAGATGGTCTGCAGCCATTGGAGAGGGCAGTGATCCGTCTCAATGATAAACCTCGAGCCGGCTAGATAGCATGACAATTTCTGAACGGCCCACACGAGACACGCACACTCTTTCTCGGTGGCGCTATACGCCTGCTCACGACTGGTCAGCTTACGACTAGCATACAGGACGGGGTGTTCTACTTCTCCATTTTCCCGTTGGCACAGTACAACGCCCATGCCTCGCTCACTAGCATCGCACTGAACAATGAACCCTTTTGTATAGTCTGGCGATCGTAGCACAGGCTGGCTTGTTAGGGCACTCTTTAGGGCGCTAAAAGCTCTTTCCTTTGTCTCGTCCCAGACGACTGTTTGAGGCTCTGTCTTTCTTAGAGCATCCGTCAGGGGAGCCGCGATATCAGAGTACCTAGGGATGTACCTCTGATAGTAGCCGGCGACACCCAAGAACGACCGAATATCGGTCTTGGTGCGCGGTTGCGGAAAGTCTCGCACAGCGGCCACTTTTATTTCAGAGGGGCGGCGACGACCCTGACCAATCACGTGACCGAGGTAGACAACCTCGGCCTGTGCTAACTGGCACTTAGGAGCCTTTACTGTCAAGCCTGCTTCGCGCAGGCGGGTTAGCACTGCCCGCAAGTGTGCCATATGCTCAGACCAGGATGCGGAGAATATCGCTACGTCGTCTAGATACGGTAAAGCGAATTCTTGCTGTCCCCGCAACACTTTATCCATGAGACTTGAAAAACAGTATGGCGCGTTCTTCAAACCAAAACTCAACACTTTAGGACGGAATGTTCCCATTGGTGAAATGAACGCCGCATACCTACTAGCCTCTTCTGTAAGTGGAACCTGCCAATAACCCCTGACAAGATCTAGGGTGGAAATAAACTGAGCGCTACTAACTTTCTCAAGGCGCTCCTCGATGTTAGGGATCGGATAAATTTGATCCTTAGTGATGGAATTAAGCCTGCGGTAGTCGACGCAAGGACGAGGTTCCTTGCCCGGTACCTCAACTAAAATCAAAGGGGAGGTATAATCACTCTCACCTGCCTCAATAACACCGAGCTGTAGCATTTTCTTTACCTCAGCCTCCATAATATCGCTCTGGCGGGGTGACACCCGATACGCCTTGGATCGTACTGGCTCTGGGGAGGTAAGTTCTATATCATGAGTAAGTACAGAAGTCCTACCAGGCCTCTCAGAGAACAGACCTTGAAACTCTTGTAATAGCTGGTGTAGTTCGGTTTTCTGCTCAGGCGACAGCGGTGCTTTACTGATAAGGTCACTAATGACTTGACCGGTGTCTTCCCTGTTCGTCACTGAGCCTAGTCCCGGAAGCTCGACCGGAAGCTCTTCAGGAACGTTTACCATCATGCACACCACTGCTTCCCTTTGTCTATAAGGTTTGAGCAGATTACAGTGGTAAACTTGCTGTGCTTTCCGCTTTCCTGGCAGACTTACCACGTAGTTAACGTCCGACAGTTTCTGAACAATTCGCGCTGGGCCCTCCCACTGCACGTCTAGTTTGTTGTTTAGCGATGTGCGCAATATCATGACCTCATCGCCAACCTCAAAACGACGGGCCCTGGCTGTCCGATCATAATAAACCTTGGCCCTCTGCTGGGCCTTTGTCATTGCTTCACCTGACAACTCCTGTGCCCTTCTTAAGCGTTCGAGGAGCTTAAGCACGTACTCCACCACGACTGGGTCGTCGCCCCTACCTTCCCACGATTCTCGAAGCATGCGAAGCGGAGATCGAAGCGAGCGACCGTACACCAGTTCAGCTGGCGAAAACCCCGTAGCCGCATGCGGCGCGGTCCTTAAAGCAAACATCACCCCAGGCAGACACAGCTCCCAGTCAGTTCGATGTTCAAAACACAACGCTCTCAACACGCGCTTCATGACGGAGTGGAGCTTCTCAACGGAATTCGACTGTGGGTGGTACACTGAGCTGTGTAACAGCTTTACCCCACACCTTTCGAGAAAAGTTGTCGTCAAAGCGCTAGTAAACACTGTGCCCTGATCTGATTGGATTTCCGCAGGAAAACCAACTCGCGCAAATATGGACAGTAGTGCATTAACTATCTCAACTGAGCTGAGTTCTTTAAGCGGCACTGCTTCAGGGAACTTTGTCGCTGGGCAGATCACAGTCAAAATGTGTCTGTACCCCGTGGCTGTTACCGGCAGAGGTCCCACAGTATCAATAACGAGCCGTCTAAAAGGCTCCGTAATGATAGGTACCAATTTCAACGGCGCCCTCGATTTGTCCCCTGGTTTGCCCACCCGCTGACAAGTGTCACATGTCCTCACGAAATGGTCTGCGTCCCGAAAACACCCTGGCCAATAGTACTCTTGCAAGAGACGGTCCTTAGTTTTCTTAACTCCTAGGTGTCCGGACCACGAACCCCCATGCGACAAGCGCAACAGATCCTGACGATAGCATTGAGGCACGATCAGCTGATCGAACTCCACTCCTCTTCGGTCTAGATACTTCCGGTACAGGACTCCACCTCTTTCCACAAAACGCGCAGTTTTCCTGGCGATACCTTCTTTGACATTGCAGCGTATGTTTTCTAGGCTACCATCCTTCTTTTGCTCGGCTATCAAAGCCGACCGGCTGACTTTTAGCAACCTATCAAGTCCGTCTGACGTAGGCGCGATGAGCAAATCAGTAGATAGCTCTTCTAACTTTCCCGTGTCGGGCGTTTCCTCTCCAGTATCTGGCGCCTTTAACGTTACAGACTCAAGTTTATTCAGTTCGGGCGTGCTCTGAATATCAGCTTGCTGCGCCTCTGACCCTTTTTCGTTGTTTGATAACGTCGGCCCCGCAACTACCGCCTTTGCAGCGAGCTCCCGAACCTTCGATCTGGTTAAGGCCTGAACACTAGCTTCACCAAACAAAAGCCCCTTCTCGCGCAGGAGGTGATCGGACCTGTTTGAAAATAGGTACGGGTACTGGGGGGGCAGCATAGATGACACTGCCGCCTCCGTCTCAAGCGCTCCGAAAGGTCCTTCAATAAGCACTTTTGCTACCGGCAGACACACGCTATGAGCTTCCACGGCTTGCTTGATCCATGCGCACTCGCCCGTGAACATATGGGGTTCTACGTAAGACGGGTGAACTACATCCATCGTTGCTGCGGAATCGCGAAGCACTCGCCACTCTTTCCCGTTCACGAGGAGGTCTCGCATGTAAGGCTCGAGAAGCTTCATGTTCTCGTCAGTGCTGCCTAATGAAAAAAACACAACTTTTGGTGTTGTTTCCGGACACTGCGCCGAAAAGTGACCCGGCTTCTGACACGTATAACAAACGCGCGCTTGCCTCATCTCGAACCGCTTTCTGCGTTCGGCTTCGGCTGCCGCCGTCTCCTTAGGTTCGGTCGCACTGCTTCCACTCGCATCCGCACTACGCGTGTTCCCCTTTGCTCTCATGGGTGTGAACTTCGGCCTCTCAAACTTCGAGCCAAATTCACCCTTTTGACCGTCCTTAGCTCCGCGAGCCCGACGCGTCACAAACTCCTCGGCTAGCTCAGCGGCTTTAGCCACCGTACAAACGTCTGGCCTATCCAAGACCCAGTATCGCACGTTCTCCGGTAACCGACTATAAAACTGTTCTAGCCCGAAACACTGCAGAACTTTATCGTGGTCACCAAACGCTTTCTCTTCTTTGAGCCACTCCTGCATGTTCGACATAAGCCTATACGCAAACTCTGTATATGACTCACTTTTGCCTTTCTCATTTTCCCGAAACTTCCGACGGAACGCCTCCGCAGACAGCCGGTACTTTTTTAGCAGACTCGATTTTACTTTGTCGAAATCCTCTGCTTCCTCTCTATCCAAGCGAGCGACTACGTCGGCCGCCTCGCCGGGTAACAAAGTGAGCAAGCGCTGTGGCCACGTTTCTCGAGAGAACCCCTGCTTCTCGCACGTTCGCTCAAAGTTAACCAGGAACAAACCAATGTCCTCTCCAAGCTTAAACGGCCGCATCAGGTCAGTCATTTTGAACAATACTCGTTCTCCTGCACCGTGTGCCTGACTTCCATTACGAGCGCGTTCCATCTCTATCTCGAGACGCTTCATTTCCAAAGCGTGTTGACGGTCACGCTCTTCTTTTTTCTCTTGTTGCTCTCGCTCTTTCTGTTCTTTACGTTCGCGCTCTTCTTTTTCTTTTTGCTCTTTAAGTTCGCGCTCCTGTCTTTTTGCAGTCTCTCTCTCTTCAATGGTCTCAAGGCATTCCGACAGCTCGTCATCCTCAGCCTCTAACTCAAGAATAGCCTTTATCAGTTCTGGTTTTCTTAGTTTGTCTGAGACATCCAGACCCAACTCTCTTGCAAGCTCCAACAATTTCGGTTTGCGCAACGACTTCAAATCCATGGCTGCTCTGAATGCTGCTTTCTCTACTGCTTACTATTGTCTTGCCGCAAACTAACCCGGCAGCAACGACAACCACAATTACCAGCTCTGTTTCTGACACTAACAAAAGCCTGGCAAAGCTCAGAAGAAGAAAGTCCCGCACTCACCAAACCTCGCAGGCAGGAATTCCACGCAGTCGTTCCGCTGCAGGCAACCAGTCGTCACACAGGGCTCGTTGCACTGCTCCCGGATCGTCGTTGAGCTTCTCAGCATACAGTCAACTGCATCTCTTCGCTGCTGGCCTCCGTTGTCGCGATCTCACCGCTGGCAGACAGTTGTTTGAAGTCGTAGGCGATCTCACCGCTGCCAACCAGATGTTTGGATCGGACTGCTGGTACGATCTGTTGGGAACTCGGCGCTGACGCCCGTGGTTGTACCTGGGTCGCAAGCCCCAAGGGTAGCGTTGGCCTGGCGGCCTGGGGTACAACTGGAAGCATCCGAAGGTCCCGGCAAAGCATGAGTCGACTGGTAACAACGAAACAACTTGTTTATTTTAACATCGCAAAGAGTTGGCGGTCAGGTTTGACCGAAGTAGAGAGACGGGAGAGCACTTTACTCAACAGAAGAAATCGGAGCCCTCTTTTTGGCGTCCGGGGGCAGCTGTTTTTATACTCTCGCAGTTGAGGGCAAGAAGGAACCCCTCAAAAGACGAGCACGTGAATGTACAATGGGCTAATGGTGACGCACACTGTCGTAGCGATGCCGTAGCACCATGACGAGCACGATCTCGTAGCACCCTGTCGAGCACGATCTCGTAGCACCCTGTTGTAGCGCTGCCGGTCGGGCACAATGACTGTAATGAGAGGATGGTCCCTGCTTTGGCATCGCCTGTTTCGGGCACAATGACTGGAATGAGAGGATGATCTTTTGCGGTCGCATCGCCGCAGTCGCGCCTGGAAACACCTGCCGATGAGTGTTGCGGCGACGACGATCGGGCCAAAATGTCTGCCGCCCCGCCGCAGTCGCGCCGGCAAAACCACGTGTCGCAGGCGAAACGCAACAAGGCTTAACGGCACTTGGACAACAGCGTTTTGCTTATTACCTTGTCTTCTGCTCTCTAACAGGGTAACCGGGATTAGTGAGGTTAAGAGGAAGCTTTAGCTCGGGTGCTCCTATCTAAATACATGTAAAAGGAGAATTCGTTTTTCTCGGCAACCACTGCAGCAAATTTGACTAGGTTTGTTGCACTTAAAAGACAAACCTAAAATCTAGTGAGTGTTGGTTGCGAATTTTTGAGTTAGGTCGTCAATTTTTTATTAAAAATTGGCAAAAATCGGAAATTTTCAAAAAACGAAACTATCAAGTTTACAACTCTGTAACTCAGCCACTAAAAATGATAATACAATTCTGTGAATTGCATCTAATAGTACATCTAAAGCGGACAAAATTGATATGTTACACATGAATATAAAAAAATTTAATCATAGGAAAATACAACTTTTGCAAAACCGTTGTAACCAACGTAACAAATTCACTAAAGATGTAAAATGACATTGAATTTGTCCGCTTTGAATGATCTAATAGATGCCGTTTACAGAACAGCGATATCAGTTTGTGATGCAGAGCTATGAATCTGTAAACTTCGTGCTTCTATTTTTTTCAAACGGTCAAATATTTGAAAATCGTTTTAAGAAAATTCAAGCCCTAAATCGAAATTCGGCTTGCAACAGTCACTAGAATTTAACTCTCTCTTTCAAATGCAACAAATTTCATCAATATCGGTCCAGGGGTTATCTCATAAAAACGTTTTTGCGTTTTACATGTATTTGAATAGGCCGCGTCGGAGTTGGGCCCGAGCTAAAGCTTCCTCTTAAGGCCTATCTTCACTTTACTTCACTTCAATTGTGCAGGAGAGAGGGTTAATGCGAAAAATGTGGCGAGGGTACACGGATCTCTCTGCGTGCGTAGGGAGAAAAGGGGGGAGGAAGTTAAGTAGGGAATAAAGATAGAAAGAAAGGTACCAAATCTGCAATGCAACTTATAATGTAGGGTGCCCAAAATACCATATTTCCTCCTTTCTAACGTGCACTTAATTATTTCTCTTTTCGAGAAAGCTCGATAAAAAAGCTGGACATCCGCATTAGAACAAAGTGCGAAATGAAAACTGGAATGCGTCCAAATCTCACCTCCCAAACCTGAATCCCACCTTCCAATCTCGAAGGCCGTGGTTTGCTGTACCGCGGGTGCCCAAAGCTCCTGCGAGAGGTAGGTAGAAGTTTGTCGTTGTCGGCCGCTACTATATCGCATCTCCTAAACTCAGAGTAATGGAAACTGATCTCGAAGGCTAGGCTCTTCCGCAATGCGGGCGCTGTAGAGCTTTGTCATGGACGCTAAAAATTGCTCTGATCTAATAAAATCCAACTGACATCTTTCTCCATCTATAGTAATGTAGCTTTGTGAAGTACAAAAATGGAGGTGCGTGTTACAGTTGAGCGCAGTAAGTTTTAAATTTCTGGAAGGGAAAAATATGACGCATGTTTACTGCCCGCTCTAATTGATAGCAACTTAAAATCGAGTAAATACGGCAAATCCACGGACGCTGACAAAGATATTGCCTTTGTCGGCGTGTGATAGCACGTTACCACATTGTACTTGTACTTGCTTTTAACACAGATTCCTTATATCGTCTTTGAATGCGAATGGGCGAAATGGGACGTAGTTGTTAGTAAGTAGATCACCGCAGCGATTTTAATGCCTAATTTCGCGCAACGATTTAGAATTTCGTCTTCGCCTACGCTTCGCAGTAAAATGCCGGACGCTTACTCGCAGCCGAAATTCAGCCGAAAACAAGCGTATAAAGCGCTCGTTTAAAGCTGACGCCTTCCAGGAGGTAATTTCTCCACCACGTGACGGAGCACCGAGAAGCAGGAAAGTCGCCGCATTCGCGAGTCCTGTTAGCGCTCGATTACAGCGCGTTAGCAAGTCGTTCAGATAGAAATATCCGCAAATCGCACCAAACGATAAGCACGACTAGATTCCCCTTGACGGACGATGGAAGATAGCTATGCACGCGAACGATGTAAAGTCTAGGCAACCCGAAACAATATTACCGATATGTCTTGCACTTAAGCACCTCCACCACATTAGATGGAGCAGTTTTCATCCACGATTTCCTCATCTGCTCTGTTGGCTCCCTCTGACGATGCCCGTTTGATATACAAATGTTTTGTGCAGTGCATATATATACATATAAATGGTGCGAGAACAATGTGAACATAAACCGATGTTTATTTGTTATATAGTAAGAGAAGAGGAGTAGCCGGCGCCACACATAGGCACCACCGCCTCCTTAAATACGTTTAATAATAATAAAAAGGTGTCTCGGCGAACACTTTCAATTTCTTTTACTTGCCTTTGGCAGCTCGATAGCATGATTCTAGTTTATGAGGTGGTCTACTGGAAGAGGCGGACACTACTTGCACAAAAAATTGAAATGTACGGTCGACTAATTAACATGAATTAGCTGATTAAGTTCTTGAACTAATTAGCTCACGGCGCTTATCGCAATTTACAAATTCTAGCAGGGAAGTTGACAAGGCATATCCACTTGGAACGAATTCCCAGGATGACACCAATTTCAAGGTATTAATTCCCTAACTTTGCGGAGAAGTGCGCTGACATTCCAGTTACTTTTGTGCTTCAATGCATAAAACGACGTTTTGTTAAAGAAGTAAGTGAAATGACAGCGCATTTTTTACCTCATCTGTGACTGCGCATATCTCGTAAATAGTGTCATCCATACAATTATTTTCAACTGAATATGCATTGCGAAATCTCCGGCTAGAACTTCTTAAATCCAATATGTGTCATGTATTAATTAATTAAAAACATAGCGAATTTTGTTAATTAGTCAATAATGCATTTCATTTTTGCTACAAGTAATGTCCGCCGTTTAGAGTAGAACCGCTCATGGACTAGACTCGTGTTATGGGCCACAAGCACTTGTTTTCTTTTTTCTTTTTTAAGTGTTCGCTGAAACGCACGGTATAGATATTATATTGGTTAAAGCGTGTGCCACGTTTGTGTACTTTTCCATTATAAATACTAAACATCTCCCCTCCTTTGACTTTTCATCACTAGCAGAAACATAAAAGTTTATGCACACTGCATCGAACACTAAAATTTAAATACTAATATTTTCCTATGGCATCTTCTGTAATGTAACGGCAAGCTGTGAGACCGAACAGGAGCTTGAGAATCAAGTAACAGCTGCCAGCTTTTTGAAGCTGATTCTGTGCTGGAAACGCTGTGTTCCTGTACGATAAAAGGCACGACAGAAAAAAAAAACATTGGGGAGGAAAGAGGAGTGCTGGAAATTACTACGCAAGATTCCTTTCTTCTGTATGCTCTGTCCTTTCTTGGTTTGTTTGTTTGTTTGTTTGTTTGTTATAACAAAATAAGCTGCCTCGCTCCCCACATGCATGAATCATGGTAACAGAGGGAATTCCGGGGACTAACTAACTATGTACCGAAATAAAGAGGTGGCTCCGAAGCAAGACAACTCAATGAAGAATGCTCGTCGAACGCGCACTATCGAAAAACGCTACAAAAACACAGAACATGGACCAGAAAGACCGAATTGTATATGTTTCGCTGCCATTCTTCCATGCTTCCGTTCTTCTCCTGCCACCCCTGTTTCCACTGAATCCAGGATACCCTCCCATACCCCGCATTGCATTTGTGCGTTTCTCTTGCTTCGTTTCTTGCTTCGTTCCATTGAATTCGTTTTCCCAATCCACTGCTCTCCTCTGCGTAGGCGCTTCTCATGCTTTATTCGCATTCCCAACGTTCCCGATGACGTAATAAACGGAGACGAAGCCCTCTCTGGCCACCGGGAAGAAAAAGAAACAAACGATCAAAATTAAAATACCAAATAAAACGGCGAAATAATACATGTAGTAGAGAACCCCGAGCAGAATACCGGGGGGGATCATCTCATGCTTCAAGCAAACAAACACGCGATTGGTATATCGAATAAAAGCGATCTTAGGCAGTGCCGCCGACGCACCCAGCGGTATAAGGAGGGCGGTGCTATTCGACATAAAAGAACTCGGGTGTTTGATAACACGGTTGGTCTGAAGACAGGATTCCACTGACTGCGTCACATCCACCCCCCTCCCTCCCGCCCGCTCCTGCGTGGAATATTGAGCGTCCCTTTGATGAACCATAGAAGTCGAAAGTGGAACGGGAAAGATAAGCTGCCTTTATGCGAACCTGGCAATGTCCGGACGAGAGGGCTTGTCGGCCAGATATCAGATCGTCGGACTCACGTAAACACCGGCGAGTCGGGCCCAGGGAGAGTCGGGGAGCGTTTGAGTCATCGCGACGACGAGTTGACTAACTCGAACCCACTTGGCACGTAAACACGTGGTCGGATGGAACTGAGTCAGCCTAATTTCTCACTGGGCCCCTCGCGGGTTATTAAAACGATGCTACAGATTGTACTGCATTTAAGTACGTCATTGCTACGCAAGCAGTCACTAATCATTATTCCAGGCTGACATTTAGAGAGTGTCCAGAATTACACAACACAGGTTCACTGAGAATATGAAGGGTGCGGAAATACGGTCAGAGGCTTGAAATTATTTTGACTTAGTTACACGTATATTGAATCGCCTATTTGTACGTGCACGCGTAAAAGCCTTACATGTATTAGCGTGCATAACGTAATTTAACGACACCGACTGCGAGTCCCTGCGATCAGCTGGTTTTCTTTTCTGCCTTCAGCTCCATGTGCGAGAAGGCCATTGCTACCTACCTGCCTACCTACCTAACTACCTGCCCCCTTAACTACATACATACATACATACATACATACATGCATGCATACATACATACATACATACATACATACATACATACATACATACATACATACATACATACATACATACATACATACATACATACATACATACATACATACATACATACATACATACATACATACGCACGTACGTATGTCTCTCGCAGTCTGCGTTTATCGCCAGCATGAGGCTGACGCTGGGGTGCCGACGACGGTGTGAGGCGCTGAACCATGAAAGAGAGAGAGAAATGGGCGAGGGACCAGGAATAGGAAGGAGTGGGACAGAAAGGGGCGAAACTAGGGACGCACATCGCCGAACACTGTCACAGGCGAACGGGCCGCCCGACTTGCTATTCCTTCCGGGGCGACCCTCGAGCAGAGGGAGGCAGTGTACGAAAGAACCGGGAGGGGGGAGCGAGAGAAGCGACGCGATGGCTGCTGCTGCGATGCTTGAGAATTGTGATTCGAGACCCATTCTTCGGACGCGTTCATGCAAGCTGGCTCGGGATTTCGTGGGCCTGCCTATGTTTATAATATTTTTTTTTTATTCCCCGGACTCCAGCAGCGATGCCTTCGCGCTACTTTATTAAAGTGCCGCCAACTCGGGCCCTCGTGGTTGTCGGGCATTCTACATGTATTTTTTTTTATATTGATTCTTTTTTTTTTTTTTTTGAAACCACTAGTCCATGCTCGTTCCTACGCGTTTAGTTCAGCGCGAAAGCTTATTTGATTAGGTCGCCGGCATTCGTGCGAGTCCGCACAACGTTCTGTAGACGGGCTTCTTTCTTTCTTTCTTTCTTTCTTTCTTTCTTTCTTTCTTTCTTTTTCTTGCCGCTCAAAAAAATTACTTCGCAGATCTGCACTGCCGCCTTGCTCATGGCGCCAGCGTTGCATCGGGGCGTTGTATTTGCGAATCAATCGTACATTGCGAAAAAAAAAAAAAGACGTGGATGAATTCACATTTGAGTTCAAATGAGGTCGCAGCGCGCGGCCGGGATTCGATGCCGCGACCTCTGGCTCAGCAGCGCAACGCCACCGCGGCGGGTGCAAGGCATAAACAATAACGGCGCGCCAACTTTGAAGCAGGAGGTGCAGAATGACGCGCAGAGATGATCGCTCTAATGTTGTTCAAAGCAACGCGAGAACCACGACAATAATTATTTAGCAGACAACGCGAATAACGGGACACAGAAAAGAGATACACGAGACGCATGTGTAGACACACGCCTCTCGGAGGCCATTTCTATTTGCTCATCAGGAAAACAAGGATGCCCGATGTCCCCCATACTGTTCGCCCTTCACCTAGAACCGCTATACTTAAGCTTAATTCAGTCGAGTCACATCCGTGGCTTCAATGTACTGGGTAATGAAGTAAATGTCTTAGCTTATGCAGACGATCTAGCGTTCTTCTGCACGGATAAGTCCAGTGTTGAAAAGGTAGTGTCGAGAATAGAGGAATTTTGCAGCGTATCAGGAGCGCGAATGAACTCTTCAAAAAGTTTAGGCCTATGGTTTGGCTCATGGTGCTATACACCAGAACAGTTTGCAGGCGTTAAGTGGACTGATGTCCCGCGAAAGCATCTTGGCGTGCCCCTAGACGCATATAAATTAAGCGCGCACTATTGG
Source organism: Dermacentor variabilis (assembly GCF_050947875.1). Taxonomy (NCBI): domain Eukaryota; kingdom Metazoa; phylum Arthropoda; class Arachnida; order Ixodida; family Ixodidae; genus Dermacentor; species Dermacentor variabilis. The sequence goes on along the minus strand of NC_134570.1, from coordinate 40,574,688 downwards.
AAAGAACGGGTTTCGGCCCTGCAAAGTTACGCCCAGACATTCGTTCCATAACGACTTTCTATTTTTGGGAAAGTCGAAGCCTGCAATAAGTTCTTGGCAAACAAAAATTTACTATGTATTGCAAGTTATTCATTGTGCTAGGCTATACATACAATGCTTTCACCGTATCTTTGCAGCCTTCGTATGGTCTTTAACTTTTGAGCCCATGAGGCGAGACAATATTTTTAGGCCTGTTAGTGAAGGTGGGCTAGGCTTAGTACATCTTTATGTGCGGCAAATATTGTCTCGTTTCTTCTTTTTTCGCGATACTTCGCATCCTATAATTCGGTCGTACATTCAAGTCGCCCTTGTTAATGCGTTACCCGATTTAGTTGTTTCTTCAAATTTTTCTTCGCGTTTATGCTTGTTGGGGTTCATGCAAGAAGTTTACTTGGCGGTTCGTTTCCTGACAGTCCGGTTTTCCACTGAATACTTGTATTCTGTGTCGCGCAAGACGTTGTACAAAGACTTACTGTCCCTGCTATTTCCGCCTCCACTTTACCGATCAATATACATTAAATGGCCAGGCCACGATGTACTAAAGCGAGTTCGCAAAATGAATTTATCCCCTAGCTGCAAAACATTCTTTTATAAAGTTCATAGTGAAACCATACCGGTTAAAACATGGCTACAAAAAAGGGTATCTTTGTCTCTTCTGTTAACTGTCGCCTTTGTGATGTACCAGAGACAATTGAACATTGTTTTATTAGCTCCACCGACGCCATCCTATTTTGGGATGTCCTCCAACGGACTTTAAAGAAAGACCTTGAGATTAACGCTCTTACTGTGCGATACCTGCTGCCAACCTCTGATAATAGTGCACCTTTCGGTATGTTTTTTTTTTTTTTGTCATGGGAATGCACAGTTTGTGGAAAACGCGAATGATGGACCGAAACGCCCAAACGGTGGTACCTACAAGAGTACATTTTATCCAAATGACCCTACGCCTAAAACATGTTTATGATGGACTCGGTGTACAACCGGACTGGTACCCTATTTTGGTGAGGTGCTTATCCTTACCACCCTTCTAAAGTGAAACGAACGTTTCTACTCACAGTATGAACGCTGCCTTTTCTGTGTACGACTTTCATTATGCCCTCCATTCTCTGACTATGCAGAACTGGTGAATGTCTGGTTAAACGCTACTATAATAAGTATCATGAAAGAAAGAAAAAAGAACGAGACACATGTAGTGTGTCTCTCTTCTGTGTACCGTTATTCGCACTGTTTGCTAAAGAATGTGTTAGTACTACCGAGCCCGGCTAGCCACTATTCTGAAGTTAACGAAATTAATAGCAGATGCTACCGGGCATCGCCACGAATTGCTATAGGAAGTCATGGTAACAGTCCGAAACGATCGCAAAAGATGGCGGGCGTGTGTCTTCTCCGCACGGCAAGTTCTGTCAGTGTGGTGGGGTGTGCACAGTCGAGCAGCCAATCAGACGCGCGGAAACGCACCCCCGACACGCCAAAACGTATTCGCTCGGTAGATATGTCGCGTGCAAAAAGAGAGAACAGAACAAAAATAAAAATGCAAAAAAGCACAAAAGAGAGAAAGTGTAGCAGAAAGCGCAAACAGGAAGGAACAGCATTAATAATCGTATTGCACGGCGTCAAAGGCGCTACTGCTACCAGTCTTATTGCTCGTATTAGATTTTTTTTGTTGATTGACTGCAGCGCTTATTTAAAAAAAAAGCAGAAACGTTGCACCTCTGCCGCCGGTGGCCGCATTCCGAGCTCTTCGACCACATTACTGCTGTGCTCAGCGGGTTTTTTTCTCCTTCGAATCACCTTAACTGGCTTCTCTTTTTCTTCTTATTTTTTTTCGTTTCTTTCTTTCCCCATTCGTTGCTCCTTTACTCCGATGCTCGTTACACATTGACCGGGAGAGTCGTTCGCTATAGTCTCTTCCGGGTGCTTCCGCCGGAGGGGGTCTCGTTTGGCTCGCCATACCCTGCCGGCGGTCTGCCCACGTCAGCGAGAGCCAGGTTTTATTACCAGTGATGCTGCTTACCTGCTCTCTCAGCAGAAGCGCGGGGAAGAATTAGCCGACGTCGGTGCATGCTACTGCGAGGTTCCGCACGCCGAAAGGTAGGAGCAAAAAATAAATAAATGAATGAATGTCATGAATTTGAGTGGTTCACAGAGGAAGCTACAGCGCAGATACAGCCGAAGAATGTGGGGGTAGCTTATAACGAAAGACTCCCTCTCTCCCCCCTTCCACCTCTCATACCACCTTCCGTAACACCTCTCAAAGCATCGGTGGCATCGTCGCGGAGGGTCCGCTTAGTCTGCGGGAGGTAGCAGGTTCGAAGCCCGCTGCTTTCGGTTTGCCCACCGGTGAGATTCGGCCCGAACGTTGCCCGGCGCGGCACTATAAGCTTTGTCCGGCGGTGAAAGCCGTGTGGGAAAGAGCCCGCACCGTCTTCAATCCCGTCGAAACCATACAGGAGTGCAGGAACAAGAGAGAGAGAGAGAGAGAGAGAAGGGAAGACGGAAAGGCAGGGAGGTTAACCAGAATGAGTCCAGTTTGCTACCCTACATGTGGTGAGGGGAATGGAGAGTGAAAGAGAGAGAACTTAGGTGTAGGATGTCCATAGTCGGGCACTCAAGTCTGTTGCCCTCAGGTAGCGAAGAGATCAAAAGAAACAAGGGGGAATTATGGGGTCACCTGTGATAACGTGCTACGCGACAAACCAACAATACCGTCTACGCGTGGACACCTGAGTGTAGGAGCGACGGCCGCCATATTAGGCGACTCAAAGAGCGTGTAAATCACGGGTTCGTTTCGTTCATGTGCTCGCGGATTTACACTTGCAAGCTTATATTATAGCCCGCCACACTAGCTAGCTTCCATATGTTTCGCAGCGTCCTTTATGACCGTTCTCGAATATTCCCATTCCGCCTCCTATCTGATCTATACAGAGTGAATAAGCCACCATTGGACGCGTTTAGAATAACACGAGGAAAGTGCAGATGTCCTATCGCCTCCTGACATGATGACTTCGATTTGGCACGACTGAAATCGACGACCGCGGCGTGCTCGAGATTACGGTCACAAAGCGGCGACGAATCGCTTCAAGAAATAAGAAAATTAATATGAAAGGAATAGCGTGAAACAGGCATCGCGTTGTCACCTTCACTCCAGAAGCCCGGCGCGCAGGACGCGCCTGCACAATCACTGCTCGCTCATACGTCGAACGCCACGGGTTTGATCGATCGCCTAGTCTATACACGCGTCGTTTATCATCGTGTGGTCCCCCCCTCCCCCCCCCGCTCTTTTATTTCGTGCCTCACCCTTCGGCGTCGGATACTCTCTCGAGTCACGCGCACGAAAGGGCCGTACAATTACTCGAAATAGATCTTGGAGCGACGCCGTAACGGAGCGTAAATGCCTTCGGCCGCGCTCTTGAACTCGCACTTGTCGACTGCGCGGCTTGCCTGAGCGACATGAAAGCGGCCGTGACGGCAATTGAGCCACGCCTTCTGCAACAGAAAAGCAAAGAATAAAGAAGGAATAAGATGAACAAGTGGTCTGTTGTTGTTGTTGTTGTCCGTCAACTTCTTTTTTTTTTCATTGCGCACAGCCGTGGGCCTCATTTTGCCGCGACATCCTCCTGTTCTTATACTCACCCGATACGAGTCGTAGCACAGGACAGCCATGCAATGCCCGTCGACTCGTACTGTTAGGCTATTATTAGGGGGCTCTATCGTACCGCTATACAGTTTAGCTGTGAACACTGCTGCTTCGTGTACCTCAAGTCATTGAGGGTTCTAAACTAAGCAAAGTCACCTCGTGTTTAATCTGCGCGTACAAAACTTAACAGTCGTCAGGAGGGGCAGCCGCAATGGTAGACCCGTGGCGTACTGCTAAATTACATTCTAGAGCTTTCCGCAGTTTAGTAGCTCGTAATCAGTTACTATACACGGTAAGTTATAAGCGGATTTTTTAGGGTTTAGTCAGCAAATCAGGCAGAACGCTAATCCAACTATTACTGGATCCCCTCAGGCTGTTTACTGTATAACATTTACAAAGACATTTACAAAACTGTCCATCTATCAACGTTGACTAGAGACGTACGTAGGCTAGACTTTCTATTTAAGTGCCTTTAACTTTCCATTGATTTGCGACGGACACTGAAGCGTTCATTGTAAGCGTTCGTTCTTGAAACGCAGGTAACAAATGTCCCGCAACAGAATTCGATTGAAAATGATCTCTTGACTTTACAATTAGTTTGGCCATGACTGTGGAGCCATGGAATCTATGTTGCAAATTGTAACACGCATGCATTTTTCTTTCGCATTTAGTGCACCGATGTCTGGCATAACTGTGTAATTTTTGCTCCGTTCGTTTGATCACCACACGATGTGTGACATTTCTGCGAAGCTTGCGCGTGTTAAATATTCTTCTTCCTTCCTGAATTGCTTGCCTTCTTGGTTATCAAAATTGTTTAGATTTTTATGCTCACCGGGACATTTTCATCGCTGTTGGTATTTTACCTGGAGTGATTGTTCTTATTTCAAATATTTATAATATCATTGCATATTAGTATAACCAACACCCATAATACAAAGCTTTTTGTACTTTTATTTCTATAATGTCTGATGAAATTGGCAGAATGTTTATAAAAGAATGAATGAATGAATGAATGAATGAATGAATGAATGAATGAATGAATGAATGAATGAATGAATGAATGAATGAATGAATAAGCTTTTAAGTGCAAGACGCCCAGCAAATCGCTCTAACGTAAGACTTGTGTTTGCCATAAGTAATGCATGCGATTGGGCACCCTTGGGAATAGCGGGGGACCTGTTGACTGCTAACCACGCCGCCCGGCGCGGCCGAAGTTCATAGATACTAATTGTCTGTTTGTTTGCGTTCGGTTGCGCATTCACGTACACGTAAAACGCGAGTCTTCAGAAGGCTTGCTGCTTGCAAATGGACGCAGTTTAACTTTGATACACTTGCAACTATACTTTTGAGCACCGCTCGCGTGAAGGCTGACATGCAATTGCCTCCAAGCCCAGACCTCTCGAGCTTTTATCGTAGCCCACTCCCTTCTCCCTCGCCCCCTTTTTTTTTTTAGAATTGAAGGCGAGCACGCGAAATTTTGGGTAGCCGTTTCAGCTGGCTGAATACACTCTTGGTCTTTGAATCCTTGCCGCAAAGTGCTGCTCGTCGGCAGCAGTCACGAGCAGTCGCCCGTCCGGAAGTTTCGAAAGTGAGATGAGCGAGTAAATTTTCTTTTAGAGACCGTGTCGCTTTTCTGTTGAGCGCTGCCAGCTCGCGCTCTTTGTCTTCACCGTGTATTTGTGCTGAGGAGCGTGTCTTGCTTGCTTTAGCTCTGATGATTTTACTGCCGACTTGACGCGTCTGCATACTATCCTGAGAAAAAGACCCAAAAGAAGACGAAGAAAGAGGAAGAGGTTTGCCCGCCTTCATCAGCGAGAGCTTAGCACAGGATTGCCGCAGGATGAAGAGTGCCTTCCTTTTCCCCCCATGCTTGCGGATGCGGTGTGCGGATGAAATGTTTGCTCTCGTCTTTGTGGGCAGAAGGAGGGGGAGGGATACGATGCTTGCCTTTATCTCTCGCCCGAGGCTCTCTAATTGCTGTCGCCTGCACGCGGTGTCATGTCCGCTTCCCGCCTTTTCGTTGTATGCGTGTGACGCCGTCCTTGGACGTGGTGCCAGCGGGGAGCTGGGAACGCTAATCACCGTCATGAAAACAGCAGCAAAGCGAAGAATGCCGAAAGAAATTATTAAGGGACGAAGGTAGTGAGGTTAACCGGAAATTATGTCCGGTTAGCTTCCATTCAGAAGGAAAGGGAGATGAGGGTATAGAAATATATATAGAACGATAATGTTCCCTGAACACAGATGCGCGCAAGTGTGAAGCGGACAAAGGTAGCCACACAGGCCTTTTGATTTTTAAAGAACATATTAGCGCCTGCATAGCTTTGCGTGCCAATAGACGGCGAGGTCTGTATTGAAGTATCTTGTCTCTATAGGCAGAAGCAGGTGGTCCAATCGTGATAATGTGCTGCAGAGCGGCTGTCTCTGTGCAAGAAACTGAAGAAATTCACACAACAGATGGTCAACAAATATAAAGAACTTCAGCAACCGTACTCTGCTTCGCGAGAACCTCCCGGCGATCTTGCTGAAACCGAGCGTGACGCCGAAGATTAGCTGACCTAGATGACTAGATGAGTAGATGACCTAGATGACCTAGATTAGAGACCGAAGATGACCTAGATTAGCTATTGGCGCGCAAATGCCATCTCGCGTTAATGTCTTAAGTAAAACAAGTCTAGCGATGGTGCGCTCGCCCTTCATAGTAAGCAGGTTGCGCTCTGCTAATACTGAGGTCGTGCGATCAAATCCCGGCCATGGCGGCCGCATTTCGATGGGGACGAAATGCAAAAACACGCGTTAGTGCGGGTCAATTTTTATATATTTTGCTTCGGCTGGGGGAAGGACTGCATTCGGAAAGCTGTTGGTTGGCAAAAGCTGTTTTCCATTGACCGGCCGCCTGCGCTAAACGTGCGTCCAACATTACAACTGGAGCCCGGATGCTCTTACGAACGGCGGTAGCGTAAAAAGCTTTTAATGAACACAGGCGCAGATGCCAATGGTGTTTCTTCAACACTTGGTAATAAACAGTGATAGCTCATAAAGATCAAACTTACTAACGTTGACGGCCAAAATAAAATAACAAGAGGACGAAAAGAAAATGCACAGATTTACAAGTGGCAATATACACGTACACCAACTTAGTTCCACTGCATGGGCTTCGTAATCTCGGAAACTATGGGCCCTAAGTAATATTGGTTTCTCAGCGTCACGCAGAGATGCCGAAGTAACCAGCTCGCTTAGCAGCAATATTATCTTGGCAATTATTACTGCCTTTACGTATCGGTGGTAGCTTATTTGCTAACTACACCCTAAACTCGAATGCGCACTCGCGCTAAGCGAAAGTTGTCTGCGAACATCAGCGTGAAAAGTTTGCGACGAACCTGAAAACCCTGTCATAGTGGAATACCTTAGGGCGTGCTTAGACAGTGCGTTTATTATTTTTCTAGCACGAGCGGCGACAGCTCAGCTATCTCACGTTTCTCTTGAATAAGGCCACCTCCAAAGAAAAATAAAGAGAAAGAACGAAGTAATACGAGAGAAACAGTGTAGCGAGGGTTGTCAAAGCCCGGCTCCAATCTCGCGCATCGATCGATGCGAGAGCCCCGGAATTTTCGCGCTCGATTACTCGGTGACACTAATTACCGCCCCAGCCCGACGCCGGAAAGTTGTTCCCCAGCCGGCACAGCGATGCGTGGCGCGTGTTTTCGAAAGTATGCCTGAAGTGCTGCGAGCGGTGCCCGATATTTATTGTCTCCCCGGCACGCGCACATCACGATTCAATCACTCGTGCGGCCTTGACACGTTTCCCGGTTCCCTCCATACGCTCGTGGGATGTATTCAGTCACGCGACACAAACGCAGGAAACAATGGACTATTTTTTTTTACTAATAAGCGTAGACTAAAGTATTAATGATTTTACTGCTTCGCCTGGGCCAACTCATCCGGGTTCCATGAAGTCTTGCAAAAGGATCACTTGTTGCGTGATTTGCTGTAGCTCAGCGATGCCGCTTTACGACCGATCTGCGTTGTGTGGCTCACCTATTTGCTGCTAGTGTTCTGTCAAAACAATAAGCGCGCCCACTGAGCCACTTGTTCTGTCCCAGTGGTGCACGTTCTGCTGCCGAGCACGAGGTCATCGGATCGATTGCCTGCCACGACCTCGCTGTATTCCCTATGAAAGCAGAACGCAGAGCGCTGGTGCATCGACGCTAGGGTTCACGCGCTGAGGAACAGCGGGTGGTAACAATTAAACCACAGCCTTCTATTGCCGCGTCTCTCGTAGATCCCCTGGTGCCTTCTGTACGTTACACCTAACTGCACATTCGATTGGGCTGGTCGGTCCAGCTTGTAAAACAGCAGAGCCCCTATTCACAAAACGTTTTACGGTAGAATGGTTTGTGAGAAAAAAATCTGGTTATTACAGATGCTGGATATAGATCAAGGGAAAATTAGACATCCACCCAATCGTAGCAATTGCCTTTGCTTCGAGTTTTGATAAATTCGTCATCGCCCTGCCATCTGCTAGCCGCCTGGTTAGTTCAAATGGCAGAGCGGCTGCACCGAAAAGGCGGTGGCCCCGGGTTCAAGTCCCGGACCAGGACGAATTTTTCTTCAACTGTGAGGCTTTTTCTATGAACCCCTACGAGTTTCCTTTGTAGCAATTGCCACGATTGGGTGGATATCTCATTTTCCCTTAATCAGTTACTTCTCTCCACCTTGCGAGTTTACGCAGAACTATTACGTCAAATGCTGGGTATACGCTTAGTGAAACCGGTCGGCCCTAAAGCAAAAATTACGTGTGAAAAGCTTTGTGAATTCAGCCCCTGACTTTCAATAGCGCGATGCAGAGCAAAGAAAAGGAGCGCATGACGGAGCGTCGAAGGTAATTGATGTTTTAGGAGAGCGGCTGCGTCCTGTACGTGTTGCTTGTTTTCTTCTTTGTTGCAAGTCGCGCTGTAAAATAGCAACAAAATATACGTCTGTTGTTTTACGTCAGGACGTCAATCGCTGTATTAAACTGCCACTTTGTCAGTCTGCCTTTTCTCTCTCCGTTTCGTCGAGACATGGAGGAATAGAGGAGTCTGCGTCGAAGCGGTCAAGTTGTCGAACCATGCGGAATGTCTTTGTATGTGTCGTCGTAAGCAGCGGGAAAGCGTCATTCGCAGACGGCGGCGCGAAACAGCCGGCGCCGGCGACATGGAAGATGCGCCGCCAGTGCAAAAGCATGTAGTACGTCGAGAGCGGGAAAGCGTTCACTCGCGTCGCCACCTTGATCGGGATTGATTACGCCGCACTCGCCGGGAGCACATGACGCGCCGCGCGTTTCCAGCAGCAAGTCGAACCGCGAAGTCTCTCCGTCAAGGTAGCTCGCTTTCGATACCCTATCTAGCCTGCTTGCCCATTTCGGTGCAGTGTGCTCTATCCAGCGCTTCGCCCGTGTATTTCCGCTTAAATGAAGATGTTTGCATGCGCGTACTATGTTAAAGATGGGTTGCTGATTTGCGCGACAGGCGAAGCATCGATTAGGATAGCAAGCTAGTAGATAGCTGAAGTAAGACAGTAAGAAGTAAGAGCAGTAGTTTTATCGGCCGTACGTACTTGTAAACATTCCCTTACTCGCTAAATTAACAAGCGTGGTGTCACGCGCGCACGAGCTAACATGAACACAACTCCCTCGATGGCGGCGCACACGCGCTGTCGGAACGATGGAGTGAGAAAGCGCGGCAGCAGCTTTCTCCCTCAAGCGAGAGGCAGCACCCCTCGTGTTGCTTCTCGCTTCAACGCGAACTAAGCGGCGACAACACAACGCGCACGAAGCTATCAACCATGCGCACAATCTGTTCCCATCGCAAATCGCTTTAAAGATAGCGCCTACCCAGCTGCCGCCGTCGTAGAACGCCCCCTTCCACTCCCTCACCCCCCTCTGCGGTGCCTTACGTGTGACGGAAGACGGCACGCTTCCACGACGCTTTTCTCCCGCGCGCGCGCGAGATTGAGCTGGCATCCGTGGCTCACCCTCGCAAGGTTGCATTCGCACATACAGCATACGGTGCGCGGCGATTATCGCCCTTGGAGTTTATACGGAACACCACGCCGACGCCGATCGCGATGACGACTGAACAAATGCGCCTGGTGTGCCCATATTATCGCTATCGCTATAATAGGTGTCAGGTCTACCACAGCTGACTGAGGCCAGTTGACTTCAAAAACTGCAGCAGATCTGGGGAGGAGTGGATCATAACCGCCCGGGCACTGTGTATTAAGATCCTTCCAGTGCGCAAATGGAAGGCATGCGTGCTCTAAACTGAGGTGGGAAAATATGAGATGGCAATGTTTGACCGCAGCAGGAGATGGCTCGAAAGATGCTTTATGTCATTCCTGGGTTTGGCAGCAAGAAGTCTTTGGAGAGAAATATATTGTGCGAAGCTAGTAAATGTCCCCATCTTGGGGTTACCTTGGTTACAGACACTTCTGCCATCGCTGGGCGATAACACTTAGACCAAGCACAGATTGCCAGACGACAGCATTTTCGCGCCGCGCGGGTCCACTGCGCACGATTCACGAAAAAAGGTGCGAAGTGCTCTCATTCATCATCGCATGCTTGCGGTGCAAACCGGCTGCTTTGTCGAGCCAGACTGCCCTCCCACGGTGCTTGAACATTCCCCGCCACCAACAAGATAAGAGCATTAGACGTACTCAATCTTTCAATACGTCCTCTGCCATCGATCTCATATCGCGCGGTTGAATAGATTGCGCGTCATCGCAATACAACGCGCATTTCGTCGCTTTCGTCATCGTATAGCAGCACCCGCTCTCCTCATGCCACTTCCCGCCACAGCCGTGAAGACCGAATAGATCCACTCGAGTGCCTCCAGCAGCTAATGTATTCTACTGTTCAGCCCGATGTCACGTTTCTCATTCTGGTCCATCTATGGCCGTTGCCTCGCTACGCGTATGCGAATGCGCTGATGTAACAAGGATTATGTCAATATGAAAGAAATTGAGGTGGTGGCATTTAATCCGCAGTGGTTCACTATACTCTCTATAGGGCGTCACCTGAAATAGTCATCGTATTGCTTTGCAAGCGTTGAATTCTGTGAACTATGAAAGTAACGCAGGCGATTTTCCAGAACGTGCTCTGACGAAAGTTCTTCCTTCGGCAGCGATGGTAGGTTTGCCTGCTTGCTTGACAAAAGCTGGGCTCAGCAGTCGCGAGGTGTAGTTTATGGGGCACTGACTTTAGGCACACAAACAAACAAATAAGCAGCGAAACAAACAAAAAACAAATAATCAAACAAACAAAAAGACTCCTGCTGCTAGCCTGTCATCTGCCTTGTTCATATTGTTTCGGATTATTAGATAGATAGATAGATAGATAGATAGATAGATAGATAGATAGATAGATAGATAGATAGATAGATAGATAGATAGATAGATAGATAGATAGATAGATAGATAGATAGATAGATAGATAGATAGATAGATAGATAGATTATTGCATAAGTATTTCGCCGGTTTCTCGACCACTCGTAACGGTTGTATCAATTAAAGGGTGAGGGGAGGTGAAGTCAGCGCTTCCAGTTCAATGCTTTTTGTTTGTCCCAATTTCTTTACCTCCGGCTACTCGCAATGCTTCTTCCGCATTTAGCTGCTTCATTGAAATGGTGCTTCCTGAGACGAAGAGATTTCTGGCATGTCTGGACAGGAGAGATTCACGCGCAGTCACCCTTGCCGCCGCTTCTACCTGACCTGCGTCCGAGACGCCTTCTGGAGAAGCCATCACCCGGACATAAACCGCTGCATAATGGTCCCGCGCTGTGTGGATCGGTGTCCTCTCAGAATGCACAGTTACCATCCTGTAACATTTATTTTATTCAACCCAACATACTTTTACCGCACCGTCATTTTCACCGGCAGAAATGCATTATGTAACGCAATACATAAGCATATAAGGAAAGAAAAATTGTTGCCGAGGTCTTCGTTTCAAATACTTGTATTCATCCCCGAAGTACTAATTTGGGACACCTGTTTACAGTAAGCCATACTGGGCATTCCATTAGATAGAAAGCTAATTTATTCGAGTATATGCGTCATTTCAATTCGGCGATTGTTCCAATATACGCACAAGGAACGGGAACACAAGAACGTGCAGCGCTTTGTTTTGTGGTGTCTGGTATAGTCTCTCCACCTTTTTATTTCTCAACCCACTCTTTGTCTGCACTCAATTCATTGCCTCGTTTGCTCCCGAACCATTCAACTTATCCTCGAAAGCCGTCACGTTATGGGCAAAGGAAGGAAAACTCTTCGGGACTCATCGTGGACGCGAATGAAGCGAGAGAAGCCGCAACAAGAAGTCTCAACAGAGGATGTTCTATCAAAGCGAGCTGTTTCCACCAGCATATCCACAAGCTTCCTGCTACGCGAGCGCGCCGCTATAATTCGTCCAGCGACGCGCCCCCGTTTCGAACGAAACAAGCTACACACTCTTCTCAGTTGAGAGCGCATATACGCGTGCCGTACATTTCTAAAACAGAAAACAGGCACAACGCGGGACAAGATGCAGCAACGAGCGCTCGCTCGCGTACGCCTGCTACGGGAAATTGAGTTCAGCGTCGCGCTGGCGGCGACAGATGTTGTCGTAGCCCGCTGTCGCCGTATTCGTCGCGTCAGTGTAAATGCGCGGCGAAGGCCGCTCCCGTAGCAGACGCAGCCTTGCCGCTCGCACGCAAGCGCTTCTGCTGCGGCAGACAGGGACGGCGAGGGAGGATTGCGGAAGGCACGGGAGGGGGACGCAGTGCGGCTGCACCAGTGTATAGGGAGTGCGGCCACCCGGCCAGACGAACTTATCGAAGCAAGGCGCGGTGCTTCTTACCGTCTTGTTCCTTATATGCGTTTTGTGTCTTACGTGCGTCAATGACGACTGTCCAAGTTGAGGCATCTCTCCTTTATGCCTCTCTCGCTTTCTGTCCAAGTTGTGCGTACGCTCGGAATGGCGAATGACTTTGGCCTTCGTGCACCCGCCCAAACAAAACGAATGAACCTCGTCGTCGAGATCAGGCCATGATGGGGAAACAACGGGAGTTCGCCCGGTCCGCGCACCTGACTTTCTTTCTTTCCTTATTCCCTCCTTGCGTCCTCTCTCTCTCTGTGTTTAGCCTCTTTCCTTTTTCATTCCTTATTTTATTCACTCATTCATTCTCCTTCATTCGTTCAGCTTTCTTGGTGTTCATTTTTGTCGCATACTTTCTTATCTTTATTCCTTCCTCGCTTCTTGATGCAGTCGTTCCCATATCTCTTTTTTTATTTCATTCTTTGCTTCCTTCCCTTGTTTCTCTGTTTTTTTCACCCTACGTAGCAGTTGCAGACGCAGGCTCCATCTCTCTTCGGTCTTGACTAAACGTACAGTGGCGAGCGAAGCCGCAGTTTTCCACTTTGTGTCCTCCCGCTTTCCATTTTGTACAGTGTTATACGGATCGTTTGTTCTTGCCCTTTTTCTTTTTCTCTGTCTCTCGTCTTCGTCGGGTCTGTTCGCTCTGGCGTCGTTTCTGCGAACGCCCGTCGCCGTCGCTGTCCTCGCCGAATTCATCTCCCTGGCGATCTTCCACTGCGGGCGGGTCGCACTCGCCCGTCGGCGCTGTCACTGGCGCCTCGGTATTGCCTCCCGCGTCGACCGTGCCAGGATTATACAGCGGCGGTCTCCTCGTACTCGCTGTCGCGGAATGCGCGCGTGTAAGCTCAACTCACGAGGAATGCCCTGCGCACATACCCGGTTTCCTTCGCGTTGAATGCGAAGACGTTGTGAAGGCGCTCTGCAAGTAGGTCAGATCGTGTGTCGCTGCTGTCACAAACACTTCACTTCTTTTTTTTGTACTTTGGGGGGTGTTTTGTTTTGGTCGTAGTTGGCTCTATAAGTATCATTTCACGCATCATCGTTCCCGCTGCAGAAGCGTACTAGATGGGCCGCCAGGCGAATCTGACAGGTTTTCATTCAAGGGGTTATCTCTCCTTTTCAGTTTAGTCGGCGTAGGATGTACTTAATTATTTGCCGACTTGATCTTTTTTTCTTCTTTTTGTTGATTCTCTGTGAGCATACTCCTTGTGAGCACGTAAATTTCTTTGCCAACAGAAATCTCATGCGTTGCAATATTCGTAAGGAATTTGTCCATTATCTTTCATTGACATACTGTATTACGCCACCTTAGCACATATATTAGCTGTGTTTTTGTTACTGCGTATTGTGTATTTCTTTGTTGTCGGTTCCATGTTTCTATAAATGTGCGGTTTTGCTAACTTCAGGATGAGAGTCACTTCTTCTACATATCAGGCTCTGTATTGTTGCTTATCCTTTCTTTTCTGGAACTTGGTCGTACGCACGCCTAAGACAGCTGAGATATCCTCGAAAAGCTTTCGACCTGCTTTGGTACGCAGCACTGCGCTACAATGCTTAATTTGGGAAAGAATTATGGCTGCAAAGAAACCAAGGAAGCAAGAAAAAAAAACACACACCGGTCGCGGCCGTTGTCTTTTCTTCAAGACGCGCACAAATGCCGGCAGGAAAGAGACGGGAGTGTGCCAGCATCAGCGATAAAACCACAGAGGCTGTTGTTGTGGACGCTCGCGCCGTTATCTCCGCAGAGGCCGTTCTGAGGTCGTGCGGTCTTGCATGATGGTGGAATGGTCCGGAAGCTGGGCCGAAGGAAGGCATTGTGTGTGACGCCTGTCCGGCACGGCAGGTCGCCGGATCGAATCACGCGCAAGGCGTATCCTGTAGAGATAACCAGACGGAATCACTGCACTGTGCGCATCCCCTAGATATTTGCATTGTCAAGCGAGGTCCCCGATAAGATAGCACCCTTGCGCCTTTCCTAAGACAAAGAGGAAGACCGTTGACACATTTTAAACGTGGAGGGAACACTGCAGCAAGAATGAGTTGCTGCAGATGTTGCATGCAATAAATTGTTGTTTTGAATTTTTTTTTGTTCTGGATTCGGATTCGAATTAGAAATTAAATTATTTAAATTCTGGGGTTTTACATTGTCAGAAACCACGATATGAAGCACGCACTATAGTTGGAGAGACTCCGGAATAATTTTTGGCCACTTCGGGTTCTTTAAGGTTCTTTAAGACTAGTGCTGTCGTCGGGTACCCAGCGGTAAAACAGATACAAACGTGCTCCCGGTCTGTTGCTCGGCCAGTACAGGAGAACCAGCGCTTGGGAGGGACGCCTACTTGATGGTAATTTGCCGTAATGAACCGGCAGCAATCCTTACGAATCCTTAAAGTACCCGCTTTCGAAATTCAACTCCCTTATGAATATGCCGAGTGCCTGGCTGAGGTGCGCCTCTATACCCAACTGGTGGGTTCCCAGAGGCGCTGAGATTCCATTCGCGCACCTCCCGCGCCCGAGGCGGACGCACCTCTCTGCCTTTCCTGTAATGAATAAAATCGCGCTCTCTTTCCTTGAAATTTTCCCGATACTTTCACTCCCTTTCCTTCTTACCAAATGGAGAATAGCAGACTAGAGCGCGTCAGCTCGCGTCGACCCTTCTGCTTTTCCTGTACGTAAAGTCTCTTTCTTGACAATCTTTCTGTCTGCCCTATAGCTCTTTCCGACTCCTGCTTCTCCGACACCAGTACGCGGCACCAAACCGGAAACTCGCATCTGTTCTGCCTCCCTGCCTTTCCTCTCTCTGTCTCTCTCTTGGCAATCATCTTCGGTGACTTCTGCACCAATTTTTTTGTTCTTGCTGTTGTCTCTGGAAGAAGAACCGGATTTTTGCCTTCTAGTTAGGTGGCCTGCCTGTCGGGCCGCATTTCTCTATCTCCTTTTGCAGAAGTCAAGATGCTGGTATCCTAATATTGCGGCGTTAATTGTCTGTGATTGAATTAATAAACAAGGTCGCGGTTATGTTCTTGGAAGTCGCGTTCATCAGTGCTGAGTTGTATGCAAACGATGCTTTGTTTTTTTTTTCTTTTAAATAATAACCGGCCTGTGTCGTCGCCTTCCACGACATCACACTTCCCTTGAGGGTATATGCGTTCAGCGAACTCTCTCTCTCTTTACCTCTACTGCTTCTTCTTCCTCACCATTCTGAACCATATGTAAGGTAGCAAACATGGTATTTATTTGAAATGTAGAGTGTCTGTGAGATGCTGATTCTTTTATTCGGCACTGACTGCTCTTTTTCACATAGAATTACGTAGAATACAAGACCGCGAAAAGCGAAAAAAAAGTCACATGACCTGCATCAATGATACTTACTCTTCTCCCGTTAACCTTCCTATACTCGCGGACAGCTTTTTTGGGCTATGAAGTGAAAGCTACAGGGGCGGAGCTTTTGTACGTGACTGTATTCGTACGCAATGTAGTCTCGACGCGCTCGGCAACGGTTTTGGTTTCACCAACCTCGCACAACCTCTCTTGTCAAGCCAGATACAACAACTCACGTGTACCAAGTTCTGGACAGTCAGCATAGCAGCCTGCGTCGGAGCTCCGAAGCAGCCGTGTGGCGACGCGCCACCGACGCTGCCGTCGGTAGAGCCGGCGCAGGACTCAGCTCGCTCGCTCGTTTGTACGTGCCGATAGTTGCGATTTCCAGAGGGGCTCGCTTGGTTTCCGCGCAGACGCTGGAAAAACTTTGTTTTGTGTGCGTCAACAGTCTTTAGTTACTAAAGTTAGTCAACATCCTCTGAGGGGAGTTGATTGGCGGGACAGCAAGCGACGAACACTCACCAGAAGACACGGACGTCATGTTGCGTTGGATGAATATGCAAAACATGTGACGGTCTAGGGTGTGCGAAAACTCAAATGAGCAAACTATAAGTACAATAAAATACCAATATTTGATTGGTGAATGTTACACATTGTTTCAAATTAAGGGCTATAAAAAACAGTATTGTTTCCTATTCCCCTCGTAAGAAAACGCGAACAAAACTGTGGAACTACTTCCAGCAGCGGTGAAAGAGGCACGCATGGTTTCCGTAGCCTTCGCTTCATAGCCAACAAAAGCTGTCCGCGAGTATACCTTTTCCTCTTGATATTATCTCTAACTATCTTTCTCGTCTTTTATTTTACACCTCGGCTTCTTCATTGCTCTTCTCTCGCCGTGTTTCATAGTCTTCGCCGTGGCTAGTCAGTAAAGCTGCCGTGCTTGTTTACATACAGGAACTCATCACGTGGTTCATTGGTTATAATTGCAGTCGTTTGCTTCTCTGCAGTGTCCTTTCTCTGCTGTCTAAGTAAACAATGAATTCCAGGGAGAAAAGGCGGATGGGATCGAGGGGAATGGGTGGGTAAGGGAAGGTTTCACCCAAATTTCCTTCGTCTCCGTCCTCGCCGCGCTGTCCATGACTTACTGGGTCACGCTGTGTGTGTGTGTTGCTTCCACGCACTGCTCGTTTTCCCACTGTGTACATCGTCTCCCCGCTGTTTGCTCAGCTTGTTAGCCGAGTTCGTGGCCGAGACGGCCAACGAAGATAGATAGAACAAAGAAGGAAGTGACGAAGGAAGAGAGGCGAGACCAAGCTAAGAAGAAGGGAAAACAAATAATTAAGGAAGGAAAAGAGGTCGCACGTCTACGTTTTATTGCCCATTTTTGCCCTTTTCGTCTCGACCAAGCTGGCCTTTGTTATTGGTTTCCTCATGTTATTGTTGCGCCCATCCTTCGATCTCTCTCCCTCTCTTATCGCAGTTTATCGTTCTCTATCGCTTTTTTCTCTTTCTTTCATCGCTCTTATATCCGCACAAGTCTGCGCCATTTCGGGGCAGCCGGAAGAACGAGCTATGATATGAATAAAATAAAAAGGAATAAAAAGAGTGGCGAAACGGAGCCATCTCCCTCTTTAACGGCGGGTCGTAAACGCAGCAGTAGCTCGCAATGAGTCGGGCTGCGCCGATCCCACGCACAGCGGCACAGCTTGGGAGAGCCGTTCCCGTTCAGTGCCTCCTCCCCTCCAATCTCCCTTTCTCTATCTCTACTTATATTCTATGTCCCGCTCTTTATGGGCGTTATTAGATCTCGCACTTTAGTTATCGGCACTGCTTTTAGGTCTCGGCTGTACGCTTCTTGGCAACGGGCAAAACTGAAGAAGTGGGCAGGACCAGGCACACTCTTGGCGGCTGGAGGGGAGGGTGGGGGTCATGCCATGTCAGAGAGCACGCCCCCCTCCACCCCAAGGGTGGTGTTCGCTCGCCATAATTTCATTTTTCTTATGCGCCGCACAATCCCTTTTCCGTTCGCGGTTACTTTTATACTAGCTATCTGCGAGGAAATAGTCATATCCGAGTCGCTTTAAAAGCGTCGTCATGCAGTTTTGACGGAGTGTCCGCAGGAAAAAAAAAAACAAAAAGAGCTGGTCCATGATAGCGGATTCCGTCATCCGCTCTCGCTCTTTATAATAATGCATGCGGTATTTAAATGCACGATATCCGTTCTATTCTTCTGGCCGAGACATTATTCTGGCTCTGTCGTATAATAGATGAGAGGCAAGAGGGAGCGAAAGAAGGGTCCTTGAAGAAAACTAAGTCTAGCAGTTATGTTCCGGGTGAAGTGCTTCTGCGAAAGCGACGAAGTCTTGGTAATTTATGAGCTGATTGTAGTTTTTGTTGTTTACCTCGCACGATACGTCGAAGGACAGCCGAAAGCGATTTTATGCTGTGTTCAAAAAATATTTCACTCAATCGTACTGCTGCTCCTTTTTGCCTGTAAGTTGTGCCATATTAGTGAGGTCGTTACGTTATATATGCGAGCCTTCGAGTAGCAAAAAAAAAAAAAAAATGAGGAAGGCTAAGACAGGACTAAGAGAGGAAGAAAAAAAAACAAAGAAAAAGAAACCGGGCGGACTGCGCCCGATAACAATCGTAGCTGCAAGGGCGGCGCTTTTGTGCCCTTACGGTTTTACATTGAATGACATGTTACGACCAAATTTGATCGGGGCGCAGTATTGGCCATACGGTTGATAGTTGTCGAAGCATGTAAACAATAAGACGCCTGCAATATATATATATATATATATATATATATATATATATATATATATATATATATATATATATATACGCTCGTTAATAATAATGTAGAGATGTTAGCATTCTGTTATTGAAATGATGTTTGCTGTTACAATATCAAACGCTGTGTAAACGTCTCCTGCATGTTTTGTTTCTTGTTCTTCCTCGCAAAAATCACCATCCTTTCATCGGCCGCGTCGTTCCTTTTTGTTCGTGTTCTATTTTTTCCTTCCCCTTTTTATTTGGGTTCCTCCTTATTTTTTTAATACGGACAACTCCGAAGCAGAGCCTGCGTTGCAGAAAATACCTGTATGTCTGTAGCTTCCGTTCCCTTTCCCTGAGTTCTGCTTCCTAGAGCAAAGGGCAGCTCGACGCACGAGCGCATACACTACCTTCACTTCGACAGCAGACGCCAGACAAAACAAGTATAAAGAAAAAAAATCTGTGCGCCGTAGCCACCGCCTGGGCGGAGAAAGACGTCCCAGAAACGGCGATCCAGTTCCAGCAATGCGGGCGGCCGAATGGCCGTTATCATCTATAATACCGGAAGCGCCATTTTCTTTTCCCGTCTCCGCTTCAGCGCAGCCCGCATATAGAAGGAAGTACTACCTCGGTATGACGACGTCGTTCGAACTGACAACCTCCACAACAGCGCGTCGTCGCACTCTTTCTTCTCGGCGGTCATTCTCGTTTTATCGCCGTTTCCGTGGTGACCGTGCGAGCGCCCGCACTGACAACCGATCGTTCCGATTCCGTGATTTATTATGCATGTAGCCGCCGCAGCTTTTACCTCGACGGGCGCTGCTGAACGTGTCTCAATTTCTCCGGTGAAGGTGATGTACATGTCTATCTATCTATCTATCTATCTATCTATCTATCTATCTATCTATCTATCTATCTATCTATCTATCTATCTATCTATCTATCTATCTATCTATCTATCTATCTATCTATCTATCTATCTATCTATCTATCTATCTATCTATTATCACATTATTATTATTATCACATATTATCACATCACATTATTTCCCATCTTCGATATCAGCCTGTTTACGCATTCCGCTGCAGCACGATCCCTGGGAGACATTATATGCCCCTCCTGGAGATACCCAAGTTACACGTGTTGTGTGGTCAAGCTAATAGCAGTGGCAGCGGTAATAGTTAAGCCAATGGCGGAAACTCCATTTGATGAATCTTAGTGCCGTACCGGATCGCGACGCCCAACGTCCCGGCAGTATAACGGGGAAACGGAAGCCGCCGACTACACCGCTGCTTGCGGTCGCTCGCGTTAAGCATGACGAAGCTCGTCGCGCGAGCTCCGTTTATGAGCGCACGCGCTGTTTCCCCGGCCATTAAGGCCCGTGACTCGCCTACTGGCCCTGAAAGAGAGTGCTGCTGTAAACGCTGTAGTTGGCAGCTGAATTGCGGCTCCGTAAAGCTGCATTGCCGTAAAACGCGATCGCTGCGACATCTTAAACCGAGGTCGTTTATCAGATAATGAAATATTGGGCTCGCTTTTCCCCTTGTTGCTAAGAGAGCGACCAACGGTTATGCGGTGTGCACGACACATTGTTGTCGTGAAGATTGGCGCGCTAGTGAGGAACTAGCAACGTTTAAGAGCCGGTCTGTGTAACGCGTTTTGCGTTAATGTTGCCCTTAAGGATATACGTATAATGTATAGAGTATACCCCTGCTTGGAACGAGGTCCGTCTTGCCTTCCTCGTTAGTGACCCCTTTGGAGGTCGCAGGTTCGACCTCCGGTCGAAGTTTTACCGTCGTCATCACTTCAGTAACCTAATCCCAATGTCGTCATACCGCCTTCGTCGTCCCATCGACGTCAGTCCTTAGTCATTCTACATTAATCATAGATGCCGCCGTCCAGTTATAATTATCGCGCGCTTGTCGTGCCATCGCCGTCATTGTGTCGTCGTGAGACAGTCGCTATCACGCATCCGCTGTGATACCGTCGTAGTCGTGCAGTCGCGGCCTTGGCATCTCCGTCATCCTACTCTGGTAATACCATTGTCGGCACGCCACTGTCCTCATACGCTCGTCGTGTTCCCACTGTTCCTATACCTATCTCAAGCGATCGTCGTCATTGCGCTTTGTTCATACCGTCGTCGTGATACCGTCGAGGTCGTTCCTTCGCCCGTCATACACAGTCGTCGTCGTACAATTAATTCTTGCCATGTCGTCGTCACGCTGTCGGTGGACAATCGTCGTAACTACAATAACGTTATCTCATTGTCATCGTGCCGTCCTCATCATCTATGCCAATTCGTTGATCCATGAACGTCAATCCTCCTTCGCCATTTCACCTTAATTATGCTGTCGTCATTCAATCGCGATTATCCGCCGTTGTCGCGGTGTCGTCAAGTGGAAATCTGATCGTTTTTATTACAGCTCATGTCATCTGTTTCTCGTCATACCGTCGCCGTCACGCCATCGTCATACACTCGTCATCATCTCGTGTCTTTCTGTCGGAGTCGTCACTCTGACGTCATTATACCATCGTCATCTGTTAAGAATCGTCATCGCATTGTCATGCCGGCGTCGTCACACCGCTTTTTCCATTCCTTCTCCGTCATTCTGTCGTCGTCACTGCGTCGGTGTTATACAGTGGTCGTTATGCCGCCTCATTTATGTCCAACCTTGGCAAGGGAATGCCGTAGCAAAGTGGAACGCCTCAGCAACGGAAGTCTCACAATGACTTCTACCGTTGTTAAATGAGCTTCTTCCAGAAATACCACGGTGTCGCAACACCGCTGGAATGCTAATCGCATTGCCGTCGATAGTCATCGTGACATGAGTTATGCTGTATTTTTTTATTATTATTATTCGTTGCCACTCTTTCGGAATGCGTTAGCTGTACTACCAACTCACGGAAACGCGGGAAGAGCACGACATACGCTCACAGTTGTTTGTGTGTCACGTTTCTCTTGCGCCAGACACGGCTGTTATAGCGGTGCTTGCTACTTTAACCCGTTTTTT
Source organism: Dermacentor variabilis (assembly GCF_050947875.1). Lineage (NCBI taxonomy): Eukaryota > Metazoa > Arthropoda > Arachnida > Ixodida > Ixodidae > Dermacentor > Dermacentor variabilis. The sequence goes on along the minus strand of NC_134570.1, from coordinate 40,553,011 downwards.
TTCTTTTCAACACAACACAACATTTGGCAACGTTCGATCAGCCGTCAGAGGATCCTTCGTGGACTACGCGAAGGTTGCGCGAAGCGGTCGTTTCCGGAAAGCGATCGCGCGCGCGCCCCGCTGCCAATCTCGCGAGAAGGGGAACGCGAGCGAGCGAGAGCCAGCGCTGCGCCGCACTGCGATCCTTTCGCGAGCGCGCCGGAGGTCAAGGTGGCCGGCTGGGCGAGCGTGGGGAGGCGAAGGACGCCCAACGTCCTTCTCCGTTTGCCGAAACCAAAGAAAGCGAACGAGAGAAGCGCGCAGCAGCCGGCTCCCGGACACCGCGACGACGGCGCCGCCGTAGCGAAAGCGGCTGGCGAGGCAATCGTGGAGCAGCAGCACTTCGGGGGGTCCCATTACGGGGGGCGAGCCGTGGAGGCTGGCAACGCGAGGAACGCGAACGCGCACAGTGCGCTATTTGAACGACGGCTTCCTGTTTCCTTTTCTTGCGTGTTTTAACGTTTGAACGACGCTTGGCTCGCCGTATACTAGCGTGTGCTTCCCGCTCTCGGGCGAGCTGGCGAGATCCTGCCTGCGCGTCCAAGGTTCTCACAGCGAGCACTCAGCGTGTGCGGATTGTCATACACAGGGGTGGGGGAGGGGATGAGCGGACACGAAGATTTTCCTTGAGCCTGGCGTGAGTATTGCGAAATATCGACCGAGCTACTATAGGGTTTTATACCCAGTATGCAAGGACTAATTATTTAGTGTCGGTAGAATCTGCGCAGAAAACGCCTGCGTATGTTTTCAGAGAAGCTGATATGACTTATGAAGATATATATATATATATATATATATATATATATATATTGTATAATCTCCCCTTCTGTACACAATACAGCTGGTGGAGCCTGTGAGCTCCTTGAATAAATACATAAATAAATAAATAAATAAATAAATAAATATCTGAGCACTTTGAGTCCAACAACCCAAAGAAGACTTCACGGATTTGTGAGTGCGTCATCAAGGCTGCTATAGCCGTGAATGATTATTTTATGCAGGTCACATGAACAAGCACATCAGCACTTACTGCTCATTGTTAAAATGCATTTAAATGCAGTCATTGTTAAATCAGAAGCGTGAGACCATCGACATAGAGCGAGTGTCGGTAGTCTCGAACGCACCTGCGCTCTCAGCCCTGAAAAAAACCATCGCGTTGAAAGGAGAAACTACGCATGCTTTCTTGGCAGCAGGGCTGTATGTTGTATTTGCTGCGCCGCAACACAGCATGTGAGCATCGAGGTCTCCCACTAGCTTCCCGTGTGTTCTGTCGGCGAGGCATCGGGGGCACTTCGACTGCCGCTGCGAACAACCATGCCTCGAGAATGATTTGCACGCATCTCACACCTCGAATTGCGACGTGCTATGTTAGACGTTGTTGTGTGCGGAGCGTTCAATAACCCCGGTCGTTGTCGACGCGAAGGCTTGCCGTGTTGGCACTTAGACGGAACGCGCGGTATTCACCGTCGCCGCTTTCTCAGGCTTCTGTCGTTTCAGACAAAGCATGGCGTGTATGCTAGAGACTGCAATAAAGATATGCGGTCTACTTCATACGCGTGAAGCTAACGCTCAACCACGCAGTCTCTCGTATAATAGTCGCTCGCCTGCGTGTCGGACACCGGAAGACCTTGAAGCTAGTTCCATGGCGTGTTTGCTTTCTGGGATCGACGTGTTCGCTTCCGATGTTTAGCCGCTCGATGCGCGCAACAGCCGTTTTCTTCGTCTGTCTGTTTCGAGGATATCGCTTTCACCGGACAGTGATTGGCTGAGCTGGCGGACGGAATGCGGGCCACTCCAGTGAGGCACCAGACTGCACCAGGCTCTACCACGGTTCCTGAATGGCTGTTATGTTCTGCCGCTGAGCACGTAGTTTGTGGTTCGATTGTCGTCAGCTGTCGCCGCGTTCTAGTTAGGGGTGGGGTATGACGCAAAAACAGTAGTGAGCTTAGGGTTAGGCGCACGGTAAAGAATCCCATGTGGCCGAAATTTATCCGGAACCCACCGCTACGGCACCACTCATACCTCCGACGCTGCTTTGAGATTTTGAAGAGCGTGAATAGAATGCACTGAAATTTATAACTCAGAAAGATCACCGCCAAGACGGAGAGTGCTTTCGGCCTCATTCGGAGGATCGGCAACAGGCACCGGGGAATCAAGGAAGACAGTCTCATCCGCATTATACATGCTTTTCTTCTTTGCCACCTTGCATACTCGGCGGCCATGCATAATTGGCTTGTTGCAGAGAGGAACAAGCTCAATTCACTCATCAGAAAGGTCTTCAAGCTTGCCCTCGGCTTACCTGCAAGCACCCACACCGAAAACCTGTTGAAGCTCGGAGTCCACAACACGCTCGAAGAAATAATCGAGGCACAAGAGCACTCACAGCTGCTCAGGCTATCCGGCAACCCGACGGGCCGCAAGATACTCGACGAGATGGGCCTCAATCCTGTCGACCAGTGCCCCGACGCCGTGCGGATTCCCAGCGACATCAGGTCTCAACTGCACATCGCGCCCCTTCCCCGTAATATGCACCCCGCAAACAACGTCGGCAGAGGTCGAGCCAGGGGTACAGCTCTACTCGAGCATGTCCGCAATAACCACATTGAGGCAAGCTTCGTGGATGCCGCGGCATATGTCCAACAAGAGGCATTCGCCGTCTCCATTGTAGACTCCAATTCAAGGCTCACTTGCTGCGCTACGGTACGCACTTCGAGGCCCGTGGTAGCCGAACAAGTTGCAATCGCGCTGGCTGTGCTCGATGGTCCCAGAGAGGCAATAATAGTGATTCCAAGGCAGCCATTAAAACCTACCAAACCGGTATGGTCTCCCACCAGGCCCTCTGCATTCTCCAAAGCGCCAAAAGTATCTCTCCGCATTCTCTCATTTGGTTTCCCGCTCACTTGGGGTCGATTGAAGGTTCTCCCTCTAACCCTAACGAGGGCGCACACGAGGACGCGCGAGGACTCGCTGACCGCGCCGCCTCAGCAGTCCCCCTGCCTCGCGGGGAACCCTTGCTTACGTTTAATGAAATCACCACACACTACTATCTGTCAAGACGGGTATTCCCGCTCCCACACCCCGCCTTATGCAGGGCGCGGGCGGTTACCATTCGAGTTTTACAAGCCCGTGCGTGCCCTAACATCGCGGTCCTTCATGCCATATACCCTGAAATATATCCCAGTGTGGACTGCCCTGCCTGTGGACTAAGGGCAACTTTGGACCATGTGTTGTGGGAGTGTGAAGTCATCGGCTCCTCCTTCAGCGAGGATAGGTGGGCTGCGCTCTTGGGCAGCCCCAAACTCAACGACCAAACCGTGGCCGTCCAGAGTGCTCGCGATCGGGTCGTCAAGCTCGGCTTGGCGGTCCCTACGTGGGACTAGCCGGGTGGCGCGGGGTCTCGCCTGCGTATTCTCTGGACCGAAATAAAGTTACTTCACTCACTCACTCGCTCACTTAAATTTATACGCTATGCAAATGTGAACAGGCGAGTGAACGACCCCCGTTGGCAGCACAGTATGTAAAGAGAAGCTTTTATTTGCGAACCTCCCCCGCAGGGGCGTCTGCGTAAGCAGGCGTTTGGTGTGTTGCGACACCACGTACCCGAGCACACGAGGGTTGGACCCTCCCGCGTGTAGCCATGCGCGGCTTAGCCGTGTTTGGGGAAAGGGGGATCCTGGAGGTTGAGCCGATGCTGGGTGTCTGGACCTTTAAGGCCCCCCGGCGGAGGCAACACACCTCTTTGGCCTCTGCTTCACATAGACGGCACCTCCAGACTGACCCACCTGGAGGAAATCGGTAGTCGCCTTTTCCTGTCCCTCTATTCAATCTTTTGCTTTCCCTCTCGCTATCTCTTCTTTCCTGTCTTCTTATCACTTCTTCTCACTTCCGAATTTCTAGGCGGCAAGGGTTAACCTGGTGTATGTATCCAACCTTGGGTATGTTATATTAGGTTATAGTGGCTACGTACAGCTGGCGTCTGCGTTTCCTCCCGGACTCGTGGCGTCCCCTTCTTGGGCTCGGTGGTGGGCGGCTGGCGTAGCTACCGAAATAAATGAATTCTGCATGGCTAACAAGCCATTCCCTCCCTTTCCGATCTTCCTCTTTCAAAAAGAGGGCGCACCGAAGAAACTTTTCAACTATTCAGCCAGCGCAAGGAAACTTTCCCCCGCTACCATGTAATACACAGTCAAGATCCTGAAAAGACAGTCAGAACTATCTCACCTTTCATTGTAGCTAAATGCCTTACCGAAACACTAGGTGCTGGCTACAAAGTGACGAAACTGAGCAGTGGCGATCTTCTTCTTGAGGTCCGCGACACCCTACAGCATGGCAAACTCTCCAGTCTCTTAGCGTTCCGTAATGTGAAAATCACGGTTACCCCCCACCGATCACTGAACACGTCTAAAGGAGTCATCTCTGATGAAGATCTGTTGAGCCTAAGCGAGGAATAGCTCCTGGAGGGCTGGAAAGAACACAGTGTGATTCAGGTGCAAAGAATAAAGATCAAGCGAGACAACCAAGATATCCCAACTAAACATCTCATCCTCACCTTTGCGTCCAGCGTTTTACCAGAAACCTTAGAAACAGGATATACCAAACTTCGAGTCCGACCTTACATCCCAAACCCCCGAAGATGCTTCAAGTGTCAGAGATATGGCCATGGTTCGCAAAGCTGCCGTGGCCGACTGACCTGTGCAAAGTGTGGCGAACACGAACACGAATCCAACAACTGCAATGGCACAGCCCACTGTCCCAACTGTGACGGTGGACACGCAGCATACTCTCGAACCTGCCCCACATGTAAAAAAGAAAAAAGACATAACAACAATGAAAATCAAAGAAAACATCTCTTTCAAGAAGCGCGGAAACATGTTTCCTTTTTCCATACCTCAGGGTATGCTGGTGCGGCGCGCAAGGGGCAGCGTCGCAGCAAACTCCGGCTCCGGCCCAGCCCACAACGAGCTTGGTTGCGGCCCTGCCACCAGCCCCCCTGGCGTCAGCAGCCAGCGCTGCTGCGCCGTCCCCGAAGGAGGGCCCATCGACCTCTAGGTTGGTGGCCTCCAAGGCCCTGCTTTTCGAGGCAAGGCCTAAGCTGAAAACACCCCGCTCGTGTGAGCGGAAGTCCAGCGGCTCCCAAGAGTCGATGGACACAACCCCGAGCCAGAAGGCGCATCTAGCGCCTCGGGAGCGGCGCGAGTCTCGCGACCGCTCCAAGAAAGACAAAACTCGTACCATAATCACGGGGCCTGAAAAGGCTCCGTAAGTCATTCCTCTGACTTGATTCCTCTTAACACACAGCATAAAAACACGAACAATATGGCTACACAAATAATACACTGTAACGTTAGAGGTCTTATCCATAACCTCGATGACATTAAAGAACTCTTACACAAACTTAACCCAAAGGTGCTGTGTGTTCAGGAGACACATCTTAAGTGCACACAAACTTTCTTTGTCAGTACGCCATCTACAGTAAAGACCGCAACGAGGCGAATACGTCGTCTGGCGGTGTAGTAGCAATAGTTGTAGACAAGTCCGTTGCTTGTCACCAAGTCGCCCTTCAGACGCCTCTTGACGCAGTGTCAATTCGGGCAATTCATTTTAATAAATTGATCACTGTATGTTGCTTATACATACCCCCTAATTTTCATCTGGAAAAAGTGATTTTTATAACCTAATTTACCAGCTTCCGGACCCTTACATACTCGCAGGTGATTTTAATGCCCACCACACCATGTGGGGAGACTCGCGATGTGACGCGAGAGGCCGTTTCATTGAAAATTTTCTTGTGAACTCCGGTGCATGCCTGCCTCTTCAACAAGAAGGAGCCAACTTAATATAATATCCATAATAATTCATATACATGAATATACCTGTCTATTGGCTCGGTTTCAATTTTCCCGGACTTGCAATGGCATGTAATAAAAAATCCCTATGGAAGTGACCATTTTCCTGTAATGTTAAATTCAATGCCTCAACATGAATGCCCCCTACATACACCCCGGTGGAAGCTAGCCTCCGCCGAATGGAATGATTTTAAGGAAGCAACTTACTTATCACGAGATCTTATCACTGATTTTAACACAGACAATGCAGTAGCATATTTCACTGGTTTTATAATCGACGCAGCTGAAAAGTTCATTCCCCAAACACAAGGTCTCTCTTGTAAAAGACGGGTACCCTGGTGGAATGAACAGTGCAGACTAGCACGAAAGAAACAAAACAAAGCATGGGGTTTGCTGCGTCGCTCCCCGACTGCAGAAAACCTCATAGAATTTAAACTGACAAAGTCACAAGGGAGGCGCACGCGGAGACAGGCAAGGAGAGCTAGCTGGGAGAGGTTTCTCTCGGGCATCACATCCTACACTCAAGAATCTATAGTTTGGAATGGTGTAAGAAAGATAAAGGGGCAACAAATTCACCCTCTGCCCTTAGTGGACGACCAATGGACTACCTTGGAGGACCAGGCAAACGCTCTGGGCGAACACTTCGAACATGTATCAAGCTCCACACATTACACAAAATCATTCCTCAAATATAAACACTTAGCTGAACTTAAGACACTTGATCGAAAATGCCGTTCGGATGAACTATATAACCGTCCTTTTAACATTGCCGAGCTTAAAGCTGCATTGAACACATGTAGAAGCTCTGCACCAGGAGCTGATAGAATCATCTATGACATGATTATGAACTTACACGAAGACACACAAATGACACTTCTGGCACTTTTCAACTCTATCTGGGCTGCCGGATACCTCCCATCCTCATGGAAGGAAGCTATTGTTATTCCCGTCTTGAAGCTGGGTAAAGACCCTTCCTTGGCGGCAAGTTATCGCCCGATAGCTCTTACAAGTTGTCTTTGTAAGCTATTCGAAAAAATGATTAATCGTAGACTGATACATTTCCTTGAACTGAACAATATGCTTGATCCCTATCAGTGTGGCTTCAGAGAAGGGCGGTCCACAACTGATCATCTTGTACGCATTGAAGCAAATATCCGCGATGCATTTTTACATAAACAGTTCTTCTTATCCATATTCCTCGATATGGAGAAGGCGTACGACACGACGTGGCGATACGGGATCTTGCGAGACTTGTCGGGGATGGGCATCCGTGGAAATATGCTAAACATAATAGAAAGCTATCTGTCCAAACGTAGCTTCCGCGTGAAAATAGGCAATGCATTGTCGCGACCTTTTATACAAGAAAATGGTGTACCTCAAGGAGGTGTGCTTAGCTGCACACTCTTTATCGTGAAAATGAACACCCTTCGTGTTTCATTACCGCCAGCCATTTTTTATTCTGTTTATGTAGATGACATACAAATAGGCTTCAAATTCTGCAACCTTGCAGTGTGTGAGAGGCAAGTACAACAGGGCTTGAACAAAGTATCTAAATGGGCAGACGAAAACGGATTTAAAGAGAACCCGAACAAAAGTTCTTGTGTGCTTTTCACAAGAAAGAGAGGCCTCGTTGCAGATCCCAATATCGAAATGTATGGCCAGCAAATCCCTGTGAACAAAGAGCACAAGTTCTTAGGTATCATACTTGACTCTAAACTAACATTTATTCCACACATAAAGTACCTCAAGGTGAAATGCGCAAAAACAATGAACTTACTCAACATTTTATCCCATACAACATGGGGCAGCGACAGAAAATGTTTGATGAATCTTTACAAAAGCCTCATTCGATCACGATTGGACTACGGTGCCATGATTTATCATTCTGCAGCCCCGAGCGCGCTAAAGATGCTAGATCCGGTTCACCATTTAGGAATTTGACTGGCCACTGGTGCTTTCAGAACAAGTCCCATTGAAAGTTTGTATGTCGAATCAAATGAGGGGTCACTCGATCTCCAGAGAACATACATCAGCCAAACATATTTCCAGAAAGTCCACTCTAATTCTGAACATCCGTGTTTTCATACACTTAACGATATGACATATGATACACTCTTTCGTAATCGTTCCTCCGTAAGACAGCCTTTCTCGCTGCGTGTGAGGGAGCTTAGTGATGAAATGCGTGTCCCAATCCTCGAGCTTCGCCCAATGCATCCAGCCAAGCTGCTACCTCCTTGGGAGTGGCAGATTATACAATGCGATATATCTTTCATGCAAGTTACAAAACACGCTCCAGAGATTGAAATCCGAATGCATTTCCGGGAACTCCAAAACAAACACTCCTGCATGGAGTTCTACACAGACGCATCGAAGTCATGCGAGGGGGTGTCATACGCAGCCGTCGGCCCATCCTTCTCGGAATCCGATGTACTGCATCCGGAAACAAGCATCTTTACGGCTGAGGCCTACGCACTACTGTCGGCTGTAAAGCATATAAGGAAAACAAAACTCAAAAAATCTGTTATATAGACGGACTCCCTAAGCGCTGTGAAGGCTTTAATGTTATTTTGTAAGCACAAAAATCCAGTAATCAATGAACTATATTCCGTCTCATGTAAAGCGTATATATGTAACCAGCATGTCATCATATGCTGGGTGCCGGGTCATAGGGGCACCGAAGGTAACGTTCTGGCTGACCAGATGGCCACATCAATTGCATCGTATTCTGTTCATCCTACCGCAGCAGTCCCTGTTACAGATCTGAGGCCCTTCTTGCGCAGGAAACTGCGAAACTACTGGCAACGCTTGTGGCACAGGGAAACAAATAATAAGCTGCACGTAATAAAGCCACAATTAGGGTTCTGGCCTTCTGCAATAAGATCGCGCCGGACAGATGTCCTATTCGGTCGTCTTAGAATAGGACACACATTTGGCACCCATAACTTTTTACTCACCGGAAATGACCCTCCAACCTGTGGCAGATGCGGGGAGAGGCTGACCGTGCTCCACGTCCTCTTGGAGTGTCGGAAAGCCGAATCTGAGAGAAGGAGACATTTTTCCTTAGCATACCGTCAACACATTCCTCTTCATCCTGTAATGTTTCTCGGTCCAGAAACGCTTTTTAATACAAAGACTGTCCTAGGTTTCTTCAGAGATGTTGTCCTACACGTTATTAGTCCCATACATTCGTAGCGCTTACTCTCTTGAGAGGATGCCGCTGTGGCAGCCATACTGTATAGCACATGCCTCCAGGCCCTTGTGTTTCAAGGGCTCTGGCGAGGCAGTAGTGCTCCAGGTAATTTTACCATCTCACATATCTTTTATAATGCATCATTCTCTCACGATGGATTTTATTGCTCGTAGAACATGTCATTATCATCGACATAATCTTATAACAGATAGATTTTACGCACTCTAGAGCGACTATTTTTAAGGCCCCTTTACAGCCACGTCACATCACCCTCATTGAACTCATAACTACATTGCGAATTCATCAACACTGGCTTGGCGCTCTTTGGCCATACCTGGCCCTTGCGCCAATAAAAACCAAACATTCATTCATTCATTCATTTGCGAACCTCAGTGGGCACCGTTGGGTTCCTTGCACTACCACCAGATGACGCTCGCCTCCGCGCATCCGAGACAGCGGCGGCGCCGGTCTTGCGTAGAAAAAAATGGAACCAGAAAGCTCGCCTTCGCGCTACCGCGGCTGCACGGTAATGAGTAAGTAAACGTTTCTGGCGGATAGAATGGATTCGAATTACGCTACGTATGTTTGCGCACGCTGGATTTGAAACCACGATGCATTCAAGCTGTACGTCGTGTTCTCATGTAGTCAGCAACTCCGCTTAACAAAAGGCTTGGGATAATATGTGTGTGCGTGCGTGTGTGTGTGCGTGTGTGTGCGTGTGTGTGTGTGTGCGTGTGTGTGTGCGTGTGTGTGTGTGTGTGTGTGTGTGTGTGTGTGTGTGTGTGTGTGTGTGTGTGTGTGTGTGTGTGTGTGTGTGTGTGTGTGTGTGTGTGTGTGTGTGTGTGTGTGTGTGTGTGTGTGTGTGTGTGTGTGCGCGCGCGCGCGCGCGCGCGCGCGTCTAGTCGTCTATCATTGACTTGTTAAGCACTCACACAAAGCTTTGCTCTATATAGACTCCAACTCGTTGGATCCGCAGCATTTTGTGGTATTGTCGCACGCTGGCTGCATTAAAATACTTCAGAAGCGACTGTACATCGGTAACCGTAATTTATTGGGCCATTGAACAGTCGATCACACGACGAAAGAACTAACCTACGCTGTCGCGTCAAGCTGCTGTCGTCTGACAGAAATGTTGTTTTCCGTTTCATATTTCGGCAAGACTGAACGTTTATTCAATTTTTCTTGCCCTGCTGGGAGAGCGATGGCGTTGTGCTCCATGTAGCCCTAACAATTTGGTATTCGTACTCCCCCGACTATGACTACATGAAATTGTTGAATTTCATGTTGTCATAATAATTTTCATTAGTTCTTTGTTAATTAGTTAACTTCTCAGATATTAGAATCGCAGTCAAGTGGCACATAAAAAAATTGTAGGCCATCATGGAAAAGTACCCATCCATATTTCTGTAGCTCCATACGTGCTACATAATTTTTTTTTCTGGTTAGAAGGAAGCCCGCCAAAGCACGGGAAGAGGTCAGCGTGACTAGTCGTGCTGCACTTTTTGGTGTTTTGTGGATGGATGGATGGATGAAAAACTTTATTAGGGTCCTTTAGAGCGCGCACTAGCGCGCAGCGGGCCGCTCCCACGTCGGGACAGAGAGGCCGAGTCTCTCCGCCGCGTCGCGGGCCCGTTGGACAGCCCATAACTGTTCTTCGAGGTTGGGGCTGTGTAGGACCGCATCCCAACGTGAAGAAGTGTTGTTTTTATCGCTGTGTAACGCGGGACATCGCCAGAGCATGTGAGGTAAATTCGCTAAATCATTGCATAGTGCACATGCATTTGTTGTCTGAATTTCGGGGTACACCTTGTGAAGAAGTAGGGGGTTTGGGTAAGCCCCCGTCTGTAGAAGCCTTAGTGTCAAAGCTTGAGGTCTATTGAGTTTGCAATGTGGGAGGGGGTAGATCCTCCGAGCCAAATAAAAGTGCTTAGTAATTTCCGTGTAGGAGGAAGGAGAGTCCCGATTGTCAGTAGCCCCAGCGTCACGCTGCCCGGTAGCTACGCGGTTGATGATCCCTCGCGCAGCTCCGTGTGCCGACTCGTTGAGGTTGGGCGGGGCACCCTCGATCTGTCCCATGTGGGCTGGAAACCATATCAATGTGTGTGGCTTGATCTCCTTGCTTCCTAGTATCCTTAGGGCCAGCTCGGATATGGTTCCTTTGGCAAACGCCCTAACAGCTGATATGGAGTCACTGTAGATTGATGTCCTCTTGTCGTCCAATAAGGCCATCGCTATTGCAGCCTGCTCTGCGATCTCAGAGGACGTCGTCCGAATCGAGATTGCGTATGTTATTTGCCTTTCATGATCTACGCTAACTACAGCAAAGGCCTGTCCGTCGACGTAGCGCGCTGCGTCTACGAAACTGTTCTCCGAAGCCCGTTCACGAGCCTTTTCCAGGAGAGCCTTCGCGCGGGCCCGACGTCTTCCCACGTTGTGCTCTGGATGGACGTTTCGTGGGATCGGGGCGACAATGATGCGGTCCCGCTGCTCTCGAGGGATGCTACAGAATTTTGTTTTGATTACTGTGGGGGAAACGCCCAGCTCCTGTAAGATGTGTCTTCCAGCTTGTGTGGTAGATAGCCTGACGAACTGGGCCCTCTCCTGTGCTTCCGCTATTTCCTCTAGCGTGTTATGCATGCCAAGTTGAAGTAAGCGTTCCGTGTGAGTGTATATGGGGAGGCCAAGAGCTCTCTTTATTCCTTTTCTGATTAATGCGTTGAGCTTATCCCGCTCCGATCTTTGCCAGTTGTGCATAGCCGCGACGTAAGTGAAATGACACATTACGAACGCATGTACCAATCTCACGAGGTTATCTTCTCCGAGGCCTTGCTGCCGGTTGGCCACTCTTCTGATTAGTCTGATGGCATTGTCCGTCTTCTTAGTGAGTCGCAGCACTGTCTGGTTGTTTGAACCATTCGACTCTACCATCATGCCGAGAATCCGGATAGCATCCACCCTCGGAATATATCCTCCGTCGTTTGTGCGCAGGTTTATGTCGCAATCGGCGAGTGGTTTCCACCCCTCTGGTTTCGGGCCTCTTCGCTTGGGTCGATAAAGTAGCAGTTCCGACTTGTGCGGAGAGCACCGAAGGCCCGTGGACTCAAGGTATCTCTGGGTAGCATCAATCGCCTCTTGCAGGGCCGTCTCTACCTGTCCGTCACTACCTCCCGTACACCAGATGGTAACGTCGTCTGCGTATATGGTATGACTGATACCGTCGATAGCAGAGAGTGTCCTGGATAGCCCAATCATGACGAGGTTAAAGAGAGTTGGGGATATGACTGCCCCTTGTGGCGTTCCCTTAGACCCCAGCTTGATCATGTCTGAAGTCAGGTCCCCGATCTTAAGGGTGGCTTCTCTGTTTGACAGGAAAGATCTCGTGTAGGAATGAAAGTGCTTCCCCAGGTTAAGACTCGAGATTGTGTTCAAAACGAACGAGTGAAGAACGTTATCGAAGGCCTTTTCCAGATCTAGACCTAGTATGGCTCTCGTGTCCCGCGTAGTACAGTCAATAATGTGATGCTTGATGAGCTTCATCGCGTACTGCGTCGACAGTCCGACCCTGAAGCCGATCAGGTTGTGCGGGTAAATGTCGTGGTCCTCCAGGTAGCGTGAAAGCCTGTTTAGGATAGCGTGCTCAGCAACCTTCCCTACGCACGATGTGAGCGAAATTGGGCGGAGGTTATCGAGGCTGGGCGTCTTGCCTGGCTTGGGGATAAGAATGGTGTTGGCCGATTTCCACATTTCCGGGACTTTACCGCTGCTCCATGTTTGGTTAATGATGTCCGTTAGGTATTCGATGGACTTTTCGTCCAGGTTCCGTAGAGCTTTGTTTGTGATCTTGTCCGGACCCGGAGCCGATCTGCCGTTGAGGGCATGGAGCGCCTGCCTGATCTCCTCAATCCCGAATTCTGCGTCGAGCTCAGGGTTGTCGGAGCCTTCGTAGTCAGGGGAAGGTGGTGTAGGGCCCGATGCGACTGATAGGTACTTCTTCACTAGTTTGGATAAAATTTCATTGTTCGAATATTTTCGCTTTGCTGTGTGTAGGGTGCGCGCCAGTGTGTTGCGTTGGTTGGTTTTAGTGTTTGTCTCGTCGAGGAGATGCTTTAGGAGGTTCCAGGTGCCCCCGTTGCGCAGCTGCCCGTCGATCGAGTTACACACCTCATCCCATTGTTGCTTAGAAAGGGCTCTGCAGTGTTCCTCTATAGTTCTATTGATTTCCGATATCTTTTTTCTTAGCCTACGGTTGAGCCGTTGTCCTTTCCACCTGGCGAGGAGCGACTGCTTCGCCTCCAACAGGTGAGCCAGACGGCTGTCCATCTTTTCCACTGGAAGATCGGTACAAACCTCTTTGGTAGTAGCTTTGATGTCTTGTTTAACCTGTACAACCCATTGTTCGAGGCTAGGCTTCTCCACACACTCCGTTCGCTCTTCCCTAATTTTGCGAAATTTGTCCCAATCTGTGTACTGGAACATACGCTGTCTCTTCTGCTCGACTTGGAGGTGCGTGGCCAAGATGTAATGGTCGCTACCAAAGTCTACCCCGAGGTTCGTCCACTTGACGGCTGCATTGCTCCTGACAAAGGTGAGATCCGGTGTCGTGTCACGGCTCCACGATGTTCCACATCTGGTGGGGAACGCTGGGTCCGTGACTAGCATCAAGTTTAGGTTTATGGCCTCACGCCAGAGTTCCTCCCCCTTGTTAGTGTTATATGGGTAGCCCCAGGTGTGGTACGGCGCGTTGAAATCACCAGCTATGATCAAAGGGGAGTCGCGTGCTAGTTGCGTGGCCTTGGTGATTAGGGCTTTGAAGCGTTGTCGTGGAGCTTTGGGACTACTGTAGACATTCGGGATGAATATACTTTCGCGGTTAGTTGGGCTAGGAATTATCTCTATAATCATGTATTCGACTGTACTTGCGGTCATATTAAGGTCGTGAGTGATGTGGGTCAGCTTGTTGCTAATAAGTACGGCGATCCCCCGTCCTTCTTCATGTTTTGCTACGGGCTTGTAGCCAGACAGCGTGACGTTAGATGTTAATGTTTCTTGTAAAACGATAACATTTGGCTTCTCTGCGTGTGAGCGAATATATTGTTGCAGGGGAGCCCTCTTGGGAAGGAAACCCCTGCAATTCCATTGCCACATTCTGAATGAGCTAGTTTGAGTGGCCATCGTATTGCTCTTGAGGTGCTGCGCTAACCTTTGGAGGGCCGATCGCCCCCGAGCTGTTACTAGGCGATGCTGTTGCTGGGAGTGTAGGAGCTTTAGGTACCAGCACAGGTGTTACAACGTGGGCTTAAAGAAACGTGGTGTTTTGTGGGCTTAAAGAAATAATAATAATAATAATAATAATAATAATAATAATAATAATAATAATAATAATAATAATAATAATAATAATAATAATAATAATAATAATAATTTAAAAATGTCAGACTCAGGAGTACCGTGACTGTACTAAGCAACCCCGCTGTGAAGTGGTATCTATTCACATGACCGACCTATCCGAATCCTACAAGCGACCGAGTGCTTGCAGAACAGTGCTCGAGATTGGTGTTCGCTTGAGCACCAATTTGTGAACTTTCCGACAACAGTTGTCATTTTACGTCCCTTCCGGCGGGCAAATTCACCCACTAAGCGGGTGTTGGGTCCTTGGCTGACAGCTGCAGACAACTGCAGTAGATCGTCAAGGCACAGGCAAGAAAAAATAGGTGGCGTCCAAATGCAGCGACCAGCGAACCACTTCCTTATGGAATGAAGAACACGAATCTCTAAGGCGATGCCTTTGCGGAATGGATGCGCCGGAAGCATAGACTTTCTCACTATTACCTAGAGGGAAATCTGGCGCTGCTGCGCTGTGGTATGCATGGGAATGCCGGTATATTGTGACTTCGGATTGACATCGTTCTCGGAGAGACAGGACACCTTGAAGACGCGCCTGGCAAGTACCGTTCAGTCTGTCAGAATGATTCATTTTCTACTAAAACAGCACGTGAAAAGCTGTTTTAGCTTTATTATTACTCGAAAACATGTTTTGTTTAACTATGAGAACTTGTTATTGTGTGTACGACTATATGTTACGTAAAAAATATCAGCGGGCCGCTAAAGTTGGAGGACAGACGACAAGTTTCACGCTCGCTCTGAAATAGTTGGTCGTCTGTTCTTGCTTTTCTTCGCTTGATCATGCATTGTGGGTGAGTAAAGATGTAATATGCGTGAATGGAAACATTTCATTAGGATTTTACTTTGAGAGCGCGTTATTTATGTAGCCATATCCACGTCTTAGACGAAGCCTCTTACAACACCAGCCAACACGAGCCTCGCAGACACATATACCGTCATTCCCATGACGGCACGGTGCCCCCTTAAGAAACTCCCATAGACGGTGGCGCCAGATTTCCCTCTAGGTATTATAGTGAGAAACTCTATGGCCGGAAGCAATCGCCGAGCCGGGAACACGTCGTGGCGGCCGTGTTTCGGACACAACCTATTAAACACTATACTGTATACTGAGTAAGCTTGAGAAACTGTGTTAGTCATTTGGCGTTTGTGCCGGATCATGCACCTTGGGAGTGACTCGCGTATCCAGCGCTTTGAGCGCTGACCTCGTGCGCCCGTTTTGTCTTTTTGCAGACTGCCAGTTCGGCAACCTGACGTACGAGCTGGAGGAGGTCCGCCTTTCGGTGTGCCCTAATGCGTTCGCTGTGAGTGCACCCCTGTAAGTATACACGCACGGTTCGTTTCAGTTATCGCTGCGCAAGTGCTGCTTCCGAGATCCACGTGCAGTTTCCAATCTACGCCAGTGAACAAACGTGTGCCTGACTAAAGGTTTTTTTGCACAAACAATCAAGCGAAGGAAAAGGATGAGGGCCGGTTACTTCTGGATCTGGGCGTGCACTCTCGGATGTAGAACTCCAGCCCGATAAGAGTACTTCAGTCTTGGGCCGGTCGGTGTGACGCTCTGCAAATTTAACCAGCGCAAATAAGCGAGGACGCGACAACAAAGCGCTGGTCCTGTGTATACGTGTTCTTGCGCCCTCGTTTGCATGCGCTGTGGTTGAATTTGCAGTATTGCAGCCTGAGCTTTGCCATCAGAAGTCCACAGCGCGCCTACGTTTTTTTCGTTTTGTTCTTGGCCTGACAAAATGACTTCGCGCGAACACGGCTCCCGCTATACTTGTTTTATACTTCGTCTGACTGCCACTCATCAATGGCGGTAAAATCTGCGGAGTATTCGGCCTAGTTAGCTCGTCGGCGACGTTCGGCCACGTTCGGCGACGTTCTTGCATCGCGCAAGAACTCGAGCGAGTGATATAGCTCAGACTCTCAGGAGTGGAGTGCTGAACGCAGACAGGCCGTGGTCTGTTCTTTGCAAGTTCGTTGTTCTGGCATTAAGAGTGTTTTTCTTTTTCTATTTCGAGAAGCATGCGGTTCAGCAATGCCGCACGCGCTACAAATATGGAATACCGATACTGACCCATACCCACCCAGAAAGAGGGCCTTCGGCTGGACGCAACGCAAGAGCAGTAAATATCGTTTCGTGATCCCTATGGCATTGCAAATCCTGGCAGCTATTATGTCGTCGGTTCCTCTAACAATATTAAATTGCTGTATATGCACGAGAAGGTGGTGCAAGGAGACGTGAATTCATAGAGCGACGGGTTTTTAATTTTAGTGTATAAGGGGCAGGCCGGGCGAGGCTGTCCTTTCTGCGAGTAGCTGCAGAGCCGAGTGCGGACGGGTATCCGGCGATCCTGCGAAGGGCACGAACACACACAGAAAGAAATAAAGAAGACAGAGCAACGTAGGAACAAACCAAGGCGCTTTGTTTTTTTTCTAGAACCCCGGACTGAAGTCACGCTCCCGGAGAAAAGCCTTCACTGGAAAATTTGATGGCGACGGTGTCGGATGCTCAATACCTCGCGTATGACTCGGGGGCAAAAAGAGTGCAAGCACCGGAGAAGGTTGCGTTGCCGGAGGTGTGTTTGGACACGGCGCGCTGCCACCTTCTTTCTTTGTCACTGGAGCTACGCTGTGTCACTGGAGCTAGGCAGTGTCCGCGTCGAACTTCTGTCTCTCGTCCCTTTTCGTGCGCTAAAAACGTAGAAGTTATGGAATACCAACATGCCCAAGCTTACGCTCTTACGCTGTAAACTTTGCTGGCTTCTTCGACGTCTGTGCGATTCTTCTGTGCTGGAGACAGTTCAAGAAAATCAAAAGCGATTACAAACAGCAAATAAAAATGGAATGAAGGAAAAAACAATGGAGGGCGAGGCATATAGTAAGGGCGCGATGTTCAACCTTTTTGCTGTCAGAAAGTGACCTGATTTGGTTTTCAAATAGGGCAGTGCGCCTCAGTGGACGGGCATGCGGGGAAGAGCTGGCAGCATTTCCCTCGCTACGCCCCTTCTCCTCCGATTCCCCTACCGAACTCCTTCTTCCAGAAACATATCGCAGAAAGAAGCACGTTGCGAGATCTCGTACTGGTGCTTCGGAATAGCGCCAGAACTTGAACCCTTTCTGTGTCTATATTTACTCTTCCTTTTATTATGCGATGCGCCCTCGAATTTATCCCTTCTTTTTTTTTCGCGTTTTCTCTTTTTGCGTCACCGAACACTGGTGCTTTCGCTTATCGCTGTAGGAGCTCTCGATTTCGTTAGATTTCTTCTTTTTTTTTTTTTTGAGCCTCGATATATCATTCCAATATACGTTGTCGGCTTCGCTCCTCTGTTTTCCCCAAAGCGCTGGACGCATAAGTCGTGACACCACCCCCCAATGCTGAGTTTCCTTCGAAATAATTGAAGACACGTGTCAAGGCTGTAACGCGCTCTGTGTTGCTGAAATGTTGCTGTTCTGCATCTCTCTCGTGGCTTTTCATCGTTTCCTTGCCGATCTAGCCTGTTCGGAATGTCGGGGCCTTCTTATCTTTCTACATTTTAGGCTGTTCTAGATACTACACACCCGTAATTTGTTTGTTTGTTCCAGCTTCACGACCTGAATTGCTTGGCGCATGGGGACTTGTTTATAAACAGCGAGTGCATGTCAGGAGTTGCTATGCTTTTCGGCCACTCATAACTATCCCGGTCAATTCCCGCCGCTCGATTTTCGCAGCCTGGTCGGTTTATACCTCGTATACATATACCGTTATCTCGGCTACTGACGCTAAATGCGCTGTTGTCACCTTTTTCTCTTGCCTCGTCCGCAGTTGCCGTTACTTGGCCGGCTTCACTTCCTAGTTTGGCCATGTCCCCGACGACCCCTCGCTTGCTTGATGTTTATATTTTCGGTTGCTTCCGAGGTGTCGCAACTGTGCCACTTAGTTTGTTTATCCGTTTCTGCGCTGTGTTGTGCACACTCCAGCAGGATTATGTTGTTTCAGCTCGCTTGTGTTGGACTTTGTCCTGGCGAAGGAAACAGCGGTTCTCCGATTCGCTTTATTTGTTTTTCTTGCTTGATTGCATTTACGTTATTTTTCTTCTTTTCTTGTTAACTTAATACGTTTGTACGTGTGTAGCACACCGGCGCGCTTATAATTTAGGAAAACAAGGGAGCTGTTTATATTTAAGAAATCTTGTCTTAAGATAACCGGTTCTAATGCAGCCCGCCTTCCGGTTTGTATACAGTTATGGGACAGCGAACAAGCAAGAATAACATTGCTGGGATAACTGTGCTTGCTTTGGTGCATCGAAATCTCGAGGAGAAGTGTTTTCTTTTTCTTTTTGCAGAATTTATGCTGTTTTCTTTGTAGTTCTCGCTTTCATGGAATGCCTTCAGTGTTTGCAGCAGAACAAAGGTCTAACGTGACTGCAGGAAAAAATATCTGAGGATACTTAAGCACTTCTGATGAGTTCTTAATGCAAAAAAAAAAATCCGTTTATGTCCAATTGAACGCCGCTGAGCGGTTCTTGTGAACTCCTCGCGGGCGAGCGAACGCGTTGGGATGCTTGGCGCGTTTTGATTGGACTTTACCGAGGTGCAGTTACAACGTGGGCGGGAGCTTGGGCGGACAAGGAACTCACGGATGGCACAGGCTTCCGAGAGTGAGAGCGAGGGTGACGTGGCGTCGCGGCAGTGCCCTCTCCCCTCACGCCACACTTGGCGCGCTACTGCAACAGGTGTTCCCTTTATCGTGCTCTGCTCCGTCGGGGCTGCAAGGTAAAAATATACCTGGTAGTGAAGCGTCCGCAGAAGCTCATACGTTCAAGACATGGCGGTTCATCCGCTGTTCACGGGGCTTAGCGCCATCTGTGTGACGAGGGAGCACTGCGGCCCTGGTTTCGCAGCCAATGGGAATTCAGGTGCCGTTTCGCTTCTACAGAGGGCGGCTTTTTAATGCGAGGGCACCACTTGATTCATTGTGCGACCGCGCCGTCATCGGGAAGCTGTGACAAGAAAAGACGTCGCAGGCACACAAATTCCGCCACCTTCATCTCAAAATGAAAGAAAGGCCGCCTCGCTCAGGATTCGATCCTGTGCCCCGCCGCCACCGCTCCGCCGCCGAGCGCGCTAACTACTGCACCACCATTGGAATGCGTCACCGCTGCAACAGGCGACACTGATGGCTGTCTTCCGAGGCTGCGCGCGTGGTTGAGCTCTGCCTGGCTGGCGATTCATTAGACGGCGCTGCAGTACGTCCATACTCATCGTAGGAGACTTCAATCGGGACGCACGTTCAACGTCGACGTTCATCGGCGCGATGCGTGCCTATCACAACCTAACACTCACCTCTCTGATAGATGGAATCACAACTTCACGAGGCAGCGGAATCGACTTGGCGTTCGAGAACGTGCCACAAACGGTGCACGAAGTAAGGTACGCATCCACATACTACTCCGATCCCACGGCTGAGCTACTGTCGATCAACTTGGGCCCGCACACGCCGTTGCCGGAGGCCACCGAGGACGACGACGAACAAGATGCGACGCGCTTGAGGTGCACGTCGAACTACGACTACAACATCACCCCTAGAGTATGAGGTGGAGATCGCCTACGAAACCGATGAAGAAATGTTGTGTCGACAGCGTGGTGCCGCTCGGAAAAGTACTGTCATCGCTCGGAAAAGTGGTAGGGAAAACACTGAGGGCGTGGAAAATGCGTTAATGCGTTAACAATGCGTTAATGAGAACGCCGAAAATGAAACTCAGCTGAGAGATCGAAATATGGCCCTTTTGTCGTCTTACGTTGTAGCGACTTCATAAGCAGGAACATGACACTCGGAAACATAACGCAGCAGATCTAAACTGGGCAACACTAAACTCAGCGACACACTCAGCGACAAGTAATGCTCTTGCATTTACACGTCACAAGAATTGCTTGGGTGCCCCCATAAATCTTTTTCGCTCAGTGAGCCATTTGACGCTTTCGCATTTAAAAAAAAAACAAAGAAAAAAGAAAAGGAAGTTGAGCGCTTTTCGTTCTCACTCCCTGAAATTTGACGTTTCCGCGTACGTATTGTCACGAAAATTGGCAAGTCGGGAAGGCAAAATAGCCTAAACAGAAGCCTGGCGCTTTATTTCTATTGTCATTGTAATCGGGGCTATTGTATTTAGCGGACGAAACGCAAGGAGAAGAGCATATTTGTCGTATCGATAAACTTCTGCAAGCTTTGTCGGTGTTACATATTTAGAGCTTGCGATTATTTGGAAAAGAAGCATTAAAACAAGAAAAAGAAAAAAAAAACACAACGGCTGAGACAGAGCTCGACGTTGTATTGATTCGACTGTGACGCTAAAACACATTCGCCGCTTTTATTTCTCGTGACGTTAGCGTTTGCTCATTCTTACTGCTTTTTCTGGGTCAATGGCGTTCAGCGCACTGTAAAGCAGCGTTTAGGATCGCCCAATTATTCCTAGGAATGGAGAACACGGAATTTTTATAGCTTTAAAGAATATACGATCTTCGCAGGGAGGTGTTGGTCAAGTTCATGTTGGCTTTTCGTAAGCAAGCGCATTAGGGAACGACTTAAAGGAACCACTTGGCAATGCATTCCTTCCTCTGACTAGCTTTATGAACGTGTGCATATTCATACGATGAAAGAAGACTGCAGCAAGATAAAGGCGAGAAAAAGGGTCACTCCGCTTATCAAAAAAGTCCGCAACCCATGCGGGAAAGCAAGCGTGCCAGGGAGGAGCTCTTATCGCTAAGCGAGGATAATGTATCAAACGCATGTTTGTTGTTTACTGAGAGTATAGCGAGAGAGATATAATGGAGAGCGGCGGAGACGAGTGGAAAGAGAAGAAGAAACGAGAGAAGGCGCTTACCGCACGGAAGACAGTTTCTCTAAGATATCCACAGGAAAACAGCTGGGGCTCACGTTAATGAGAGGCGAGGCTTATCGAGGAAACAGGCGGGTCGTTACCTCTCGGTGCTGCTGAAAGTGACTAGAGAAATTTGGAAGCCTGCTAAGAGATATGAGAGAAAAGCGAAATAAAGATAACACGCGGACCAACTTCTGGCCTTCACACTTTCGCTTGCTGTCCAGTTGCACCGATCTTCACTTTCGCTTCATTGTAGTGCAGTGACTCTACGATCGAAGACAACGCATGCAAAGCGGTTGTCGTCGTTTGCGGTGCCCATTGAACTGGCGTTCTTGCAGCCGTTTTGAGGTTTTACGCTCCATTGTGCCTGCGCGAAGTACGCGCCTAATGGGAACGGAAAGATTCAGTGAGAGATGCGAGGGCAATAAAGTCGCTAGCATGTATGAGGCGTTGAAGCTGTACACAGAGAAGTGAAGCACACACACACACACACACACACACACACACACACACACACACACACACACACACACACACACACACACACACACACACACACACACACACACACACACACACACACACACACACACACACACACACACGCGCGCGCGCGCGCGCGCACGCACACACGCACGCACACATATGCGCAAACTATATGCCCTATCCTTACGAAAGCCATGCTTCGACCAAAAACGCATATAACTTGCAGATGCGCCTAAAATGTTCGAATACAACATAGGTATCCCGTTATGGGAATATATATTAGAGCAGTTTGTCGAGGATAGTGCGGCGCTCAGGCGTAGGCCGCCAGCAATGCTTATTGAATTTGTGCCACCGGTCCATCATTCACGCCAGCCAGCACCGTTGCCGATATGCAAGGGGTAAGAGAACAGCGTCCGGGGTAACGGCTTTTATTTATATATACCAACGGGGCGACGAGGCTTAGTTTGAAGAAAAAACAACGGCCTTAAAAAAATTAACGATAAGTATACGGCGCGGGATACAAGGAATATTCTGCACCACGCGTTACAGGCTTTTCGCCGCAGAAATTGGTTATGCCTGCCACGTACCGCGATTTCAACAAAACGTCAATCACTAAGAAGAAAGGCGTGAAAGAAAGAAAAACAATAAGACAAGAAAGTAGAGCTTTCTACAACGAAAACATATGAGATTCGTGAAGCTTAAGACTACAGAGACAGAGAGAAATCAAGATAGAGAGAGAGTGAAGCGAAAGAATGAAACGGGGGAAAATATGAAATTTGACTTATAATGATCCGAGGTGAAAAACGGCTTGCGGAAATGAGACTGCTGCTTTCGGAACTCCAGCGCGGGGCTGAAATGATCGATGGTTGAGGCGTGTGGGTGTTTGTGCGCACTTGTTATAATGCGTGTACGCTCGGCGTGGATGCGTGGTGGTGTGTATTTGTTAACGTATTTGTACTGTATGTGCGTGTGTCTGCGCGTGTGAGCGTGCATGAGGGTTGGAGAGTGCGAGGTGAAGAAACAGCGGCGATTTGCAGGTGGGGCAAATGGAGGATGTTACCAAAAAAGAAGAGAAAGGAAAAAGTCAGGGAAGAGTGGTGCGGTGGCTGGAGATTTATGATTAAGAGAGAGAGAGAGAGTGAGGTGGTGGGTGGACCGATCAAGAGGTTATAGCTAATTATCGGAATTCATCCAACTCCTGCCGAACGATCGCTCCGCCCTACATACGGTAATGCGCTCCCAGCGCATTACCGAAACACAAAAACGAACGCAGGGTTATTTGAGGCCTGCGTGGACGCCGTAAAAGAAACCTGAAAGTGAAAGGGGGGGGGGGGGGTGATAAATCAACGTTGCGATATATGAACTACGTGTGGATGCGGGGTTTTTGGGGCTGGAAGAGGTTAGTATGCAGGGGGCGTGTTGATAGTGTCTCTCTCCTTCTCGCTTCCCGCTGAATCGCTAGTTTGGTGGCGAGCGGTCTTCATGGCGACGCTAGAATGCCCGAAGGAGAAGCCGCCAGGTCATTTTGAATCTGTCGCTTAATATAGAAGTGCATTCACGTAGGATTATTATTATTATTATTATTATTATTATTATTATTATTATTATTATTATTATTATTAAAGACAATAAGAACTGTTTTTAACTGTCGCCGAATCAAAAGGCAGTCGCAAGAACTCTCATTACGGACAAAAGGTGCACTTGATCGAAGCGCGTTTGTTGTCGCACGCAGATTCGGTTAATTTTTTTTGTGTGTTCTTACCCCTGCAAATACAACACCACTCATTCCCCCGACAAATTACGTAGCGACAGGTTAAGTAAGTTCCCAGCAGCTGGCGCGCGCGATGGAAATTATGGGATTTATTCGGGAACGCGTCGAGCGGGGCGCAACAGCACATTTTACGCTGTTGGAACTCATGAGTATATGTGTGTGTCTGCTTCAATTAATATTGCTTAGAGTAATAGGAAAGCGGGCCAAAAAGGTAAACAGTGAGGAGCAGACGACGAACAGAAGGCGAGCAGAGGACTATAATAGAGAAACTCGAGATAAATAGAGATAATAATAGAACACTTTCGCCTTATAAGAAAGGCGAATAATGAAGGGCCAGGACTTACTCGTGAAGTTTTTCCTTACGGTCTTTTCTCAACACGGCGTTTATAGCTAAGATATCTATTTTTTTTTATTTTTGTACTAGCGATGCTTTCTATTGTATAACTTCTACACAAGCACTGTGTGCTAGATTTGTATTGCGTCCGCCATTTCTTTTTGAACACTTGAAGAAGATTGGTGCGGCAAGTTCGATTTCGAAACCAGAGTAACGCCGTTGTGGCAAATTCAGAATTCGTTCATTCTCGTTTTACTCGATAATGCTATCTCAGCGCCGCTGCGAGAATGTCCTGCTTTCGCAGATTCATTCTGTCCAGGCGTGACTAACAGTGTGTCGTTAGTTTCGATTAGCTTATCGACGTGCGTATAGGGCCGGGTCGTGATTGCGTTCGCGTGACTTTCGAACTGCCGTTCCGCTTGAGCGGGTCTCATTTGTAAAGCTAGCGTGGTTGCGTTATACTACTGTCTCCCGCCGAGGCCGGTCCTTTCCGCAGAACGTGCAAGGTTACAGACGTGAGTCATTCATCACGTTCACGGACGTGGCGTGAGGGAAATCCAGCTGCCGAGGAAGACGCCGCACGAGAATCTCTCATCTGCCTGCGGAGTGTGTCGCGTTCGATGCATGCACGCGATGCAATCAACCAGGAAGCTCTGTGTTGGCCACAACCCGGAGACAACGCAACTACTATAACCAAAGGACGGCGCAGCCGCTGAGGTTCTAGCAGTTTAGCAACTTCGCGCCGAAGTGGGCCTACATGGGGGAAACCTATCTGCAAGGAAGGTGCTCGGACTTTGTCAGTCTTTTTTTTTTGTCATTATATTTACTTGTTAAGATCTAACTGGGCGAGGCGGTGAGAAAGCAAGGCTTGGCAACGCACCCCAGAAAGGTCCAGTTTTTCTTGCACGCGTATTTTGTTGCGTTTGTTTGCTTCCGCAGTTCTTTTGACGCTCTTAGTATCAATAGCTAAAAAAAAAAGAATACTGACAGGACGTCTTTTACTTTTAATTTTATACGTTATTTGAAGGGTCCTTGATCTGGAAACCATTGAAAAAGAACATGCTAAGAATATACTATAGCAGTCTTCTTCTGCGAATCAGGGGCTGAATTTACAAAGCTCTTCGTTCGTAAGACGTTCTTTGGCTGGCCGTCTTCCCTAGTAATTTGTCTTGCACCGGGATTGGCCGGAATCTGCTCTTACGAACAATTCTAACGTAAGGACTTGTTTTCGGTGAATACAGTCCCAGTTTCTGTTGTTGTTTTTTTCTGAGGAGACGTATGTGCCATGGCGTCATAATGCAGAAGGTGACCACGTGGCAACAGTACATCATGACGTTTTAGCACTCTCACTCCGGTTACGCTTGCTAGTAGTTCAGTGGCAGCTGTGCACGGCGTTGCATGACGCTGTCTCTGTACGCGCTCGTTGTAAATTAGCGCTTAATCCGCCGGGGATGCCTAAAATATTCCGTTGTACAGGCAGTTGAATACATTGCAGTCGTCTCTGGGGAAGCGTCCCAAATACGTGCAAGAGGCACGATTTCGGCCAGGAAAAACGCAGTCCTTCGTTATACAGGCGATTTCGTTGTAGACGTGTTCGACTGTATTTCAATTTAGAGCACATGTCCGAATTTCAGAATTGAATCCGAGCTGTAATGAATTCATACCCGTTTAACAAAGTCTCGTGCTTGCCTCCTGTTGCATTAAATACGTAAATACGTCCTCAAGTTGTGCGACCAAATACAGAAACCAAAGACAGTATGTTGCTCCAATTTTCCGCGATGTTTACCTGTTTGAGCGTTGCGAGGTTAAGAGTGCAATTGTTGTAAGGGAGGGCTTCCTTGTGTTGGTGCGATCAGATTCCTGCCATATCTTCTCATCCTAAGTCGCCATCTGTTGTACCTTTCTCCTTCTCCCCAGTGCGGAGTAGCCAACTGGACAGTTGGTCTGGTTAACCACTCTTTCTGATTTTCGTCTCTTATTTCTTTCTCTCTCTCTCTCTTGAATGCGCGCTGTTTCGTAAGCTGCATTTATAACGGCACCCCGTTTGCTCGCCGACTTCCCGCGGTCTCCCACGAAATTCGTCGGGTAAACATTCCCGCGCAGCGCATGCTGGCACGAAGGGTTTAGGGGGCTACAGAGGGTGGCCGAGTTTCAACTTCTCGCGGTCGCCGTGCGGTGAGGGTTTAACGAACGCTGATTGTTCCCCCCATCGCCTCCCGCACTTGGCGACAGCTGTGCGGAGCACCTGGAGAAGGCTTGGTTCGAGCGAGTTAGCGGCCTTACGCACATTCAAGGCGCGTGCTTTACCTGAGGTCCCGGGCAACCGCGCAGCCCCACAGCGGAGAGCCACGTACTGCAAGTTCCGTGCAGGTGACAGTCTAGAGAAGGTGCGTTTTCTGCAAACTTCTCCTGAATGGCCGCTCGTTTGAGATGGTGAACTCGCCAAGCAGATATAGGTGGGGCGCCAGCTGGTTGAACGATTGTTGCAGAAGCTGCCGAATTCTTTAGACACATGGATGAAAGTGGAAGCAAACACAAGAATTGGGATCGGCTCTTACAGTTGTGGTAGTCTTCGCACGCACGTTTGCATGAAGGCTCCCTACATTTAGTGGCTTTGCTTGTTGTGGTGACATCGTACATCCGAGACTGAATGGACAAAAGCTTTTCGTTCGTAAGTTATCTGTCCCATTGGGCGGCCACCCTTGCAAAATTGTGTGTCTATAGTATCGCTGTTGGTTGGAATTTGCTCTTACATTGGAATATTTCTTCGTAAGAGAAATTTATATGATTATGAAATTACATTAAAGAAGATTATATGAGAAAGACATAAAATTGGTGTATCCGGATAGCCAATGCCAAAGAGCACTTACTAACGAAAATATGGAAACTGAGATAAAAACTGAGGTAAGTTAAAGCGGCCCAGGCTTTCGTTCTGCATTTTCGAGGCACTTTGGGGACCTAAATCACCTGGCCCCTTAGCTACGGGCGAACTATTTGAGCTTTCTCGCAATTTCCGCACTGCGAGAACTTCAGCGAGGGGCTGTGATATAAGCAGCACTGCACGCAACCATTCCGTGGCGAGCTATACCGAAACGCGGCCCCGCATGACGGAGGCAGGTGTGGTGGTTGGCCGACCGAAGAGAGCGCCCGATGCTCGCGACGTTTACGCTGACCGGGTAAGAGGGCGACGCTGGGCGTGCAGGCTTGCCTACGAGCGCGATTAATTCGCCCGGAGCACGTCGTGCATACATACCAGCGGCACGCCTGAGCGGTGATCTATCGATCGGCCTTATCTGCTCTGTTTCTTTGGCAAACGAGAGCGTTTACGTTATCATAGTGCGGCGGCCATCGCGTACGTGCGTTAAGGAAGGGCATAATACATATGCACTTTAAGTACAGCTTCTCCCTGGAAGTAACGTTGCAGAAATCATACCTGTATGGGCGTGTTACGCGTCATTTGGTGCCAGGCAAAAGCTTGTAATGTTTATATGGAAAGCTGCAGTACTCAGGTTATTACCGGAAATGCCTGGGCTAAGCGAGTAAAGACTAGCTTGGTTGACTGCACAAATTCTGTATTTAGTCCGTGCACCCTGTTAGTCCTGTATGCGACATTTCGTCTAATATTCAACAATCCCGCATGTCGTATGTGATCCTATATATAAATATATTTGATATGGGATCAATGAATCAATACGCAGATCCTGGGTCGTATGATTTTTTTTCCTAACGAGAGTGCTTATTGCGCTGAGAATAAACTACATGACCGAATTTAGTCCCTGCGTTTCTTGTGGGCAGGAAGAGAAGTTGTCGCAACTAATCAAGCTCTGTTACCTACTAATATAAAACTAATTTATGTTCCTGTGTGGCACATGAACTAGTTTGCGAACGATCGCTGTAGGGGTTGTTACGATCGGCCTGCGGGAGCTGGCGCTTTCCGGAGAAGCGACCTCCGAACCCTTCCCTGCCCGCTGCGACGACTCGCTTTGCATAGACAATGTGCCTCTTCAACAGCCCAACGGCACCGGCGTGTCTACCCATGTTCGGCGGACCGAGTATTGTTGGTCGATTCGCTGTTGCCTTCACGGTTTGCTTGGAGCGGGGAAACTCCTAGAAGGGGATGTTTTGTGGTGCTTTCCCATGGGCCCCAGAGGTCGTCACAGTCAATAGACAGACGCGGCGGCTACTGACTGCGGGGTCAGCTCTGAGATCAAGAGGCGCCTGCTCGGGTCAAGACCCCTGTCTACAAGAACCCTCCCCCTCGGTGTGTTCAGTGAAACCAAAGTGCGGAGGTGAGTGTGTGAATCCTCGACCTCAAAGGCAGCTCGACCACGATGGCTCTCCTATAGGACGAAGGTTGAACGGCAGTTTCCCCTCACCTAGGGATCTAAGGAGGACAGCGTTTTTAAGCAGCCGTTTTGCGGCTGCTCAATGTTCATTCTTTTTCAGTCATGCGAGACTGTGGAAATGTAACTTTCTCCACACTTCATGTAGATATTGTGAATAAATCCCATATTCCTAGTTCTTGACGAGAACAAGTCCCTCCCTTCAACAACGTCCTCAGCGTGGATGAGTCGGACGACGGCATGGGCCAGGTACCATTTATTTCATGCCCGACCCCAACCCTTACAGGGTCTACTGAAATTTATCGTCGTTCAATGGGTCCTTCCTTCCTTTATTCATTTATTTATTCATTCCATTTAATTTATTAAGAACATCATATCCATGTAAAATCATTTGAAGTTCTCGCTAGGTATACAGCACTTTATGATGGTGCCTCAAGCACGCATTGCTGGGAAGGATCTGAGAGAGAGGGAGAAAAGAAAAGGGAAGTGCAATGAGGTTAGCTAGGGTGTACCCGGTTTGCAACTCATAGTGCCAAAAAGTTCAGCGCAAACGCTTTCACTTCGCACGCTGCTGCTGCCGCGATTCCTCACGCCAGAGTTTTGCCAACGAGCGTCCGTCGACATCGTGTGTGTCTGTGCGCGCTGACACCATGCTTGTTAATTTAGTTAGTAAGCATACCCAATTAGCAGTCTTGATGGTCTGCTACCCCACACTGGTAAAGGGGAAGCGGGTCGAAAAAGGGGAAGGAAAGGACGAACACGTGACACGCGCGAACACACGTAAAGGTGTTCGCCGCGCAATCAGAGCTGGTAGCGGAGTTAATTTGTCTTCAAACAATGCAGCAGCGCGAATGACGGTTGAGACCACGCTCCCATTATTTTCGCTTCTACGAATGCTCGACAGTCTAGTCGGCTTAAAGGTGTGACGTAACAAAAAAGATAGTGAGGCGATAATGGAATCTAGGTTTCGGTAGAACGGCGGTTACGGTACGATAGAAAAGAACTTAGCAGGAACAATGGTGGAGTGTATGAGCACGCTGGTGCGGGGAAACAGTCGCAGTCTTGGCAATCACCGATGGCGAATAGCTTTGGCGAACGCTTAGCAAATATTGTATTTGACGCTTCAACTCGAACCTCCTTCCAATTCGGCCAGCGTGTTAGACGGCAATGTCAGAGTTCGCACGTATACATATATACGAACTCAAACATGCACACACGTACGTACACATGTGCACGCACGCACACGCACGTGCATGGTGAGCTTGTGTGTGTCAACCCTGGCACCGCCTTCGCCCAAGCTCGCTGAAATGGGAATTGAACCTGCGTGTGTGCGTGTGTGTGTGTGTGTGTGTGCGTGTGTGTGTGTGTGTGTGTGTGTGTGTGTGTGTGTGTGTCCTTGCCTGTGTGCGACTTTCCCGTAAGGCAGCGCGCAGTTCAGGCCTCTTCTTGGTCGCTAACCCCCGACACTTTGAGCTCATGGACCTTGCTGTTAGCGCCATCCCTAGCCTGCCCTTCCTTAATGCAGGATCGTCAACCCGTCAGCGCGCTAGAACTTATTGCCTTCGTGTGTTTAGTAAACAAATGTTTTTTTTTTTAATTTATAAGGATGACGTGTAATATATAACAGCAGACGACAAAAGAGTTTCAGGCCACTAGCACGAAAATCGAGACAAATCAATGTACTAACCACGATTACTACGGTGCCTCGACAATCGCAACGCCGCAATTACCTCTAGCCATCTTTTTTTTTTCTTTTGCTGAAACATTGGTGCATTTCTCCTTTCCAGCGCGCGTTACCCTCGCCACATGGAATGCGAAAAAAAGAAAATGGGACGACATGAAAAACAACAACGATCTGTGGTTTGACCCTGGTCTGTGTGTTATATGCACTGAGGTTTACTGAGCTCAAGTTCGTGACCGTCCTCACTCATGATACCGATCGTAAACATGCCTAGTCATGCGGACCGTGCGCGTACGGAAGATATCGTGGATGCCATAGCGTTGTACGCTCAGCAGGTTGCAAAGGTGCGAGCGATCTCGATCCACTTATCTTTAGCACTACTGTAGAAGCTGAGAATCAGATACCCATATAGCATACGTGATGTCAGGTTACTAATCGCTGAAAAGATGGGTGTCTAAGCCAACAACGTAACAACCGCTCCATTCCACCTGCTCCAACCTCTTTCTCCAAATGGTACTTCCAAAAATATTGATTTCAGAAAGTGTAGGCGCATTTGCTGAAGCAAGGTTTGTTTACTTATGCTAAAGCAACAACATACGTGATCGTAAATGGGAAAATTCTGCACAACACTTATAGATAAAACTACTAAGGGGGAAGTGTATTGGAACACGTAATTTGTTTACAGATAATTCTCATTACCACACAACAATGCACATCTCATTATCACGTCATTTCGTGAGCGTCAAATCAAGCACATTATGGCATCATGTAGCTTTTGATTCCTTCATCTACTGAGTTCAATGGTAAACCAGTAATGAAAGGCACAGGTTACCGTGACTTGGAAAAGCGTGTACACTACTCAAAAAAAGAAGGCCACCGGTGATGATGTGATTGCGAGCATTTACGGATAAATTGTACTCGCACCCATTCTAGTATGACCATCGCAGTTTTTGTGCCTTTCTGTGATACTGTTGTGAGAATATTTCTTGAACACTTGCATATCCGCAATACCTAGGCGCCGGGATTCAATAAATTCGTGAAAAGAACGTGTTTTTCAATCTAGCGTCTGCGTGGCGTGAAGTTGCGTGGTCCCATTTGTGCGTGAAATTTTTACCGAGGTACTGAGCGCGCGTGACAATGTTCCAGCAAGAGCATTACTCTATACCACTGCAAGAGATGAAAGAAAGAGAGAAGGCAGGAAAGTTAACCAGAAACTCGTTCGGTTCGCTACCCCACATTCTGGGACGGAGAGGGTACAGAGAGAGAGGAATATAGGAAGGCAGGGATGTTAACCAGTCAGGAGTCTGGTTGGCGGGAAAGGGAGAATAGAAAGACGAGACAGAGAGAGGAGTGGGAGGAAGGAAAGCCGCGGTGAGTTCGTGCACGCGCACGGAGGGCCTCGCCATGTCAAAGGCGTTCACACGGGCCAGTCGCCCTTATACCGTCACACAGTGACGGCAGAAGGTCGTAAAGTGAGAACGCGATGGACAAAACTAATTAATAATTAGTTAAGGAAGTTAAGGAAGGAAAGAAGGAATGACTTAGTGGTACCAGCTTAACTTTTGGAGTTATGCATATCGGCCTTGTGTGCACAAACGTTAATTGCTTTCATGCGTTCTATGTCATCTGACTTTTTCGTATCCTAAGCCAACAAACAGACACCACGGACAACACAGGGGAAATCACTTGTACTTAATAATTCAATTGATGACCATTTCCTTTGCTAAAGAAATTACAATTTCTTTAATTCAGTACAATTAAGTACAAGAAATTTCTATTTAAGTACAAATAATTTCCACTGTCTTGTCCTTGTTGTCTTCGTTTGTTTGCTTCTTGTGATATGATTAAAAATTCGGGCCCCTCTGTTAACCCCCTTTCATCGCGTTCCTGACTAGTGCGTGCATTTTAGTGCCCTGACTGCATCTTTTCTTTTATTTCGCTGGACTTCGTTTGTATTAGCATGTATTTTGCTCTTGGATTTACGTGTATTCTAATGCATCAGCATTCTTTGGCGAGTAGCCCAGCCCCTTCACGCGACAACTGTGATGCCTTGTATCTGCGCAACAATGCGTAATTTGAAAAGTGAGGACGGTTAGTCATTAAATTAGTGTAAATGTAGATGATTGCTGGCTTTATAAGCAATAAGGAACAATTAAAGAAAACATAAAATAAAATGAAAATACCCATAACGATACATAGTTCAGGACAACATTCATTTGGGCTAGATGGTGCATACTTGAATTAGGAAGGAACAGCGCCAACTAATACGATCACAAGTGGGGAGAACGACACAGGACAAGTGCCAACTTCATCTATCATACGATACATAGGGCTCCTTATATTCCTGCGATATATATATGTATATACATATATATATATATATATATTAGATTTGGGTTTGGGCTGAGCCATCCGAAATTTGGCGGTGGAATCGCTACATTATTTTTGTATTACCACGTGTGGTCAAACATTCCTGAAAAGAAAGAGCAGAGCTTGAGAAAGGGGGGAAAACGAAGAAAGAGAGAAAAAGAAACGCCGACTAACAATTTGATGTGTTATATATAGCGCCGCTGTAATAAATAAAAGGAAAAGACGTTAAAAAGAAAGAAAGAAGATAAAGAGACTGTTACCTGATGAACTATTGCTACGGAACAGCCGCCACAGTGTGGCTGCACTGAGGAGGACGAAGACGACGTGTGTGCCGGTTTGATATAGCGTCGCCATTTTGGCCTCCGTGAGCTTACTTGCAAATAAATTGTAAATAGTATTCGGCTTCAGCTTCACGTAACATTTATTTGGTGGAGGTGCTGGGTATCTTAACTATGATGGATATGCTATTAGTTCTCATCGGAATGCATCTACGAAATGTTCTCGTCTGATCATTTTTGTGCTCGGGGGCTCCGCACTGTCCTGCTTAAGCAACTACCGTAGCGCAAACACAGCTTAATGCAAGGACGTGCGTATCTTGTGGCTCTTGCGTATCGAGAATGAGGTTAAAAGATTGCATACCACACACGAAAAGGAGTATCCACAAAATTTGGTATTGCGGCTAAAACATTACCAGCACGGACTGGCTTCGCGCATCGCCAACGGAGCCAAACCTACGCTCACCGCTAACATATGTTATCCCGATAAGCCCCGTGACTTGCTCTGGCTAGTCAGCAAATGTAATTTGCATATCTAATTTGCCTTATGAAGAACACTAATGCGAAAACTCATAAACAATAATTTTTTAAAGATTCCTCCAAATCCTTTATAACACCAGCACCATGCGCAAGGCAAATGTGCCGGAAACTTTATGTTCGCTTATCAGTATGGTCAGCAAAGGGAATGGTTTGCTAAAGGTGCATGTAAATAAAACGTAATACTTAGGGAGCCTATACCTGCATTTCTGGGCTCCCTGGTAATAATATTGACATGCATAATTCTTTATTTTTATCCTGCGACAGCATTCACCGGCGACCAAAAGGTTATCGCTCAGCGCAAGACGCGCCTTTCCGTGGCCGAAGTCTCTCAAATGTCATCGATAGTTCCCTCTGTTGTCTATGTGGTCGCCGAGCGTCGCCTAATAAAATTCCGTGCGCGGTGGGAACACTGGTGTACATTCCAGAACCTACGTGATCACCAACGATTACGCTGGAAGGTTCATTGAGTCATGTATATATAGCCGAAGCGTCTGATTCACAGCTCAGATTTCGACTATCGTCGACTGTGCTCGCCACTATCGTTGTCACTCAAGTGCTATTTGTTTTTGTGGGTATTAGACACGCCCAATAAAAACTCAATGCCCTTTTACTCTGTGAAGAATGACGACCAGCGAAGCTGTGCGTGTGGGCCCCTTAATGGCGAACTGCACCTCCGCCCTCGGTCGGCCCGGCATTACACTATTTTCGGTATCGCCGCACGTATGGGGAGTGCTTCGTTGGGGAGTGCTTTCGTTACCGCGAGAAAATCGTCGTTTTTATGGGTCTCGCAAAAAAATGACTTACCACTACAAATAATATTCCAGCACACATTGCAGCGTAGCATACTGTACATAATGAAATGCTCTTTCCGAAAACATACGTTGCCAAAAAGAAATATTAGGTAAAACATAAAAATTGTAGGAACTGCCATTATTGCTGCCAGTTGATAAAAAGAACAATAAAAAAACATGATATCTACAAAAACAATAAATAACCCAGGAATTGTATGTGAAAAAAAAAATGCTTTGTACACCGCCGTTCTTCGGATACGAAAAAGGAAACTAGGACCAGTCCATCGCTCATGCCAGGCGGTGAAGCAGTTCCTGAATTTTGTGAGGCATAGTTGCACGGCACAATTTTACCAAAAAACGTGTGGTTTTCGTTCAACGTTGTGGTCCTCGTAACAGATTTTGCAGTTCCACCTTTTAAGTATCTTCTCAGGGTGGTCCGATGAGAAGTCCAACGAACGTACTTCGCCAGTTCGTCTAGAATCATGCACCTCTTTCAGGACCGATCGGTTTCAGCGTAGCTGGGCAACTACAAGATTATGCATCCAAGCATATCTGTATATCTGCTTGCATTTTTGTACTTGTCGTTATCACTTCTGCAGAGAAGAATAGTAGAAAGAAATCCCACGCCGTTGTACACTGTCTTGCGTGATCCGTAGTGCTGGGCGGAGATGTACTGCGGGCGGCCTTCTTGGCGTGAACGGAAGTTTCTTTACTGCCGATGGTAGCACATGACATCCAAGCGAAGTATGCACCCTGAATATAATCAGTAGAGCTCTCAGGTCGGGAAAAAAGATTGGCCGATAAGCGTGCACAAGGAAGCAGACCGCTGAAGACCGTAAAGGAAACTCGCCGAAGCACAGCTGCGGATGCCCGACGCTGACTCAAACATTGTCAATTTGCTTTGCTGTCATCGCAGAACAGACTACACCACTACATGCCTGACCTATACAAAACATCATATTGCGAAAATTGCCATAGCACACTAGACGTACATCACTTGCTCTGGCCGTGTGGTCGGGCCCACGCAAACAAGGATCAAGACTCCGCCAGGCTACAAGACGCATTACGCAGCACGGACCTGGCGGAGCAGCTCTGGGCCGTCCAGCGAGCCCACGATGCGGCCAGGGAGTTACAACTCCCGGTCCCAACGTGGGAGTAGCCCGCTCTATGGGACCTTGCGCCCCGTAGCTCGCAGGACCTTTCTATAAAGTTACTCCATCCCTCCATCCATCCATCTTCGGAATCATAACTCGAGTCCTCGTCACTAAACTGAAGTGCGGGTGCAGCCTAGTTTTGAGCACGACGCTTTTCTCGCGATGCGGCCACGCGGGACGACGCCGTGGGAGCGAGTTTGGATAACTGCGCAGTCACACCGGCAGCGCCCTTTGCCGGGATTTTACGAGAGAAACGTTACCGAAACTCTTGGAAAGTGGTTGCAAAAGTCGGCTCCACACGTTGGACATGGGGCGGACCTACACTTTAGTGGAATAAAATGACTCGGACTCCGAACCAAAGCTCCCTAGTGAACAGGTGGCGTCATTTTCGGTTAATTATCAACGCTCGGCACTGTCGGACGGATCTAATTCATGACTTGCTATAGGAGTCATTTGATTACAACATTTTGATTCTAGTGCGGCGTAATCGTGAGCGGCATGCTTTTTCTCTGGGGCGCGGCAGAAGGCGACAACCACTCCTCCTTTTGCTACACCATACGAACATTGGTTCGCAAAAAGGTCCGTTAATAATCACGACATCGGCGGAACGGGAAAACTTAAACTGATTCTGAAAGTGCAGTGCATGTGCTAACTACTACGTGGCCTTATATGGGTAAGAAACGGCTCCATTAAGTCGAAATTGGCGATCTAAAGCATCGTTCACCGGTGATCGAGTTGAATAGGCGTGGTAACGAGAGAGTTAACGGCTGCTTCACCTCCGCTGGAGGTTGGCACTGCATTGCACTATCTTCCGGATCGACCCACATATGGGGAGTTTTCTGTCTGCACACGGACACGATCTTGGGGGCAGCAGCCCACAACAGTTTCGCTCTAATAGCGATTGCGTCTTTGTATTTCTTAATTAATTATGACGACAACGAACGCGGGAGCACTGGCACGAGCGCATTCGCACGGAGGGGCGCCAACGAGCAAGCTGTGGAAGGAGACGACGACGCTGCTGTCAGTCGTGACGATGATGATATCTTTGTGTAAACACACGGGCACGATTCTGGGGAAACGAGCCCTTAACAGCTTCGCTGTAAAAGTTCGTTTTATTGCGATAGCCTACGGGCACTCCAGGCGCATTTCTGCCACCGCCGTGATGTTATAAACTTCGAGCGCGATAACATCGTCTCCACGCGCCGTATGCAGTATGTGCGAGTGAAAGTGTGCGAGGATGAGCCGACGGTGGCTGATCAATCTCGCGCGCGCAAGGACGGAAAGCGGGGACGATGCGCGCCGTCTCCCTTCGCGTACAAGGCACCGAGAGCAGGGGAGGGAATGGGGGGGGGGGTTCTACTCCTGGTGCTACTGCGCATGGCGCTGGCCCTATTAGGCCCTATCTTGATAGCGATCTGCGATAGGTACAGTGCCTAGCAGCGCCGGGGGCTTATTGCTTCGTGTGTGCTGTGTTCTCGTCGCTTAGCACACGTCGAAGCGAACAGCATCGCGAAGGTCAGTTCGCTCGCTCCTGCTGCCGCTCTTATTCACGCCAGCGTTTTGACAACGAGTGTCCAGGGTCATCGAGTGAGTTGCGTTTACGGTTACTTGTGAGCGCGTCACACCATGCTTGTTACTTCGTTAGTGAGCGGTCTACAAGTTTATAGGACCAATAAAACTACTATCCTTACTTGTATAGATGCCTACTAATTTGCTGTCGCGGTCGATGCTTCGTCTTCCGGGCGAAACTGAGACTTCTTCTCGCTTCATGTTTTTCACGTGAGGGCCAGGACAAAGTAAAACAAATAAAGAAAATGCAAACAAAGACGAAGGTAGGAAACTTTTGCTACCCGCGCCTTAGTTTGTATGGTATCGAGTCTCCGGAAATTTCTGCAGACGTGAAATCACAGGTGATAACTCTGTGTTGTGGCTGGAACGGTAGATGCTACAGTCCACGATTATTATTTTTTTTAATTATTTCTTCAGTCCCATCATTGCCACGACCTGACTTCTTTTTTTGTTCTGCGTAATACTATGCATTTTGGCACATTTGCTTTTCTCTTTGCGTCCACTTTACAAGCAAACTAATAGTGCGTTTAATTTATATAGGCGTCACTACAGCATGCACGACAACGGGAAAAATCATGCATAACAGCAAAACGTGTCCTACATCATGTTGTGCTCCACTTTGAAATTGTCTTCGAAGGACAGCGTTCTTCATAAACACACGAACGAATGCTTCGCCTAAACGAATTCCGACAACGCGTGGGATACGCATAACTTCTTTCTTCAAGTTAGAAACCTCCTTCACAAAAGGAAGAAACAAAACAAAAAAGAACATGCATGTTATTATTATTATCACTATTATTATTTCTCGGCTGTTTTCCCCATCAAGGGCAACACCAAGAAACACAATGCCGGACAAGTGCGGGACTGTACGCTGTATACTGTTTGGAAGCGTATGAAGAATGTTGCTCGGGGACCGTGTAGCGCTGTACGGCTGAGCACGAGGTCGCGATTTCGACTCCCGCTGGCGGATACCGCATTTTCATGGGGGCGAAATGCAAAGAAATTCGGCAGTGACCCTTAAGACTGCTTACGTCTAGGAATACGAAAACATCACAGTCCCTTTGGTGAAATGTATTTTTTCCACATATCTCTCTCTTTCTCTCGCTTCTTTATATTCCCGTTCTCCCCTTTCCCAGCGCAGGGCAGCCAACCGGACTATTGACTGGCTAACATCCCTGCCTTCCTTGTGTCGCTCTTCCCTCTTATTTTTAAATTAACTAAACAATTAAAACACTCACTTATTGACAATGCGTAAAACTGCGCTTGCTTGCACATGTCGTCACTTTTATTTTTTTTATTTTCCTGTGCGGGTGTTTTCAATGCTGTAAAATAAAGAAAATTGTTAAAGAAATGCATCTCATTCGTGAAATTTTCCCTACCACTGTATATTCTTGTTTTACTTCAGCTATTGCAGTTTTATGTGATTTTTGAGTATTAAAAAAAAAACACTGCCATAGAAGAGTTCTTTTCCTAATAACAATCGGTAGGGACCCTTGGAACAAATTTGTTGGGTCCCGAAAGTGTGTACTTTGCATTTGTATACGTTAACTATGTTAAATAAGCTTTCGACTTTCATTACTTGGC
This sequence comes from Dermacentor variabilis, assembly GCF_050947875.1. Taxonomy (NCBI): domain Eukaryota; kingdom Metazoa; phylum Arthropoda; class Arachnida; order Ixodida; family Ixodidae; genus Dermacentor; species Dermacentor variabilis. The sequence continues at coordinate 40,514,781 of NC_134570.1, read as the reverse complement.
GCCGCCCCCTCCCCATTGGCTGCGCCGTCACGTTCCCAACGACGGACGCAGAAGGCCACACCTTTAGTTAGCCAGACGGCTGCAACGTGACGCGTTCAATGAGGCACGCACTAAGCACACTTTTAGCCAACCAGAACCTTGGAGCTGCTGTGGAGTCCAGGATGCGTGCTCCTCTCGCATCCCGGAAGCCCGGGTTTGATTGCCACCAAGGCTGAAATTTACCAAATTTTCATTGCGAAGGTATTAATTTACTTTGTTTGCAGGAGCCTGCCTGAGCTTTCCCTGTGGCGCACCAGGCGTCGTACCGTCGAGATCAATGTAGCGTCCGCGCCCTTTCCCTTTGTTCTTCGACGCTGCGGTGCTCGCTGTGCACTTTCGTGGCGCCTCCATACCTTCCCCGGCGCGTAATATCCTCTACCAGCAGGTGCCTTCCTCCTTCGGAGGTCGCTTCCCTCGCGGCCAATGACGTAATATCGCCGATTTCACAGACGGGGCACGTACGCTTTGGAGTAAAAAGAAAAAAAAAAGCTGACTGAGCCAACATAAGCTTTATTATAGGCACTGTTTCGCGTGATTGTTACCTCGCAGTATCGTTTAGTGTGTGGGTTCACATCATCGTGTGATTAGATAAACTGTATGTATAAGTGCATACTACATCTGCGCAGTGTACCGTACAGTGTCGACCCATTCTGCTTATCTTCGTTATCTCGGCAGCATACGCTTCGTGTACAATAAACAATAAGAGTGTTTTTTTCAGAAGGCTTTGCCAATGTGGAATCGAATTGTAGCGTTTCAGAGATAGGGAAGGCGGGAAAGGCAGGGAGGTTAATAGTCATTTGTCCACTTTGCTACCCTACGCGTTGGAAGGGGGAAGTCAGCAAGAGAAATAGAGAGAGAGAAAACGTTGCATCATTCACACGCACTTTAAATGCAAGGCGCAGCGGATCCGCAACCAGGCACTCGAGTGTGTCACCTTCCGGTATTGTATAAGGGCTCGTGCGGCTTTCTGGGCTGATGCGCTCTGAGGCCAGGCTTCCAGGGCCAGGCATATGTGCCTCGCTAAAAGGCCGCTCGTCCAGAGTCCAGTCCACTCAAGCCACACCGGAGAAAGCGGCGTCGCTTGTCAAAGCCGGAACACAGCTGCGCCAATCTCACGCATAATGTCACGTGTAGTAATAACAACACTCCGCGGAACTCCGCAAAAGTCGCTTATGCAGCCTCGATCCCTCATCACAACTGTACAGTTACCAACGAACCCTTCACGACGCGACGCAATCCTGCCTTGTCGGCTGTGGGTCGTAGTAACTCATCCAGATCTAGCATTATAATGGCTGACTCACCCGTACGCATAAAGTGCAGACCGTCGACAGTCTTCTGCGCGTTTTTGTGGGTAAAACCTCAAACCAACACATGGCCTATATATCAAACTCCGGGTTGTGTGGCATACGAATTATTTTCTACCGCTAAGGTTTCCTTAGCATACACCTATATCAAGGTACACGAACGTTTTCGCATCCCGCGCGCCGGCAGGGTGCTGCCGTCTAGGCTGGGATTCGAACGCGTGACCTCTTCCTCAGCAGTAGAACGCCAAAGCCACTGAACTTACGCAAAAAAAAAGGAAATGATAAAGGATAACTAAAGATAACGATGAGGTCATAAAGATAGGGAGTAATCCTGAGCCCATTCGCAAGCTTCGCTGTAGGGCATAGAGGAAATTAGCAAGGGAAAAGCAAACGCTACACTAATATACGAAATACAAAAAAGGCTTTTATGCTACAGCAAGGGGTCTTGTAGGATATTGTGTTCGAGTAGGTACCAAGTCAATGCAAAATTACAGGGAACGTCGTTGAAGATGTCGAACATTCGATGTTCGCCCCAAAATGAAGTGCTATCGCTGCTACCTATAGCGGCGAGTGACGCGCGTTTCCTTTCAAGCAAACTCTGCTGTCGAATGTCCGCAGAAGCTTGGTTCACAAATGGTGCGGAAACTTCCACATTATGCACCGTACACCCTATCATGCAATTCATCATACATATGAAAACCAGCCGTTCAGTATAAGTGGTAATTCATATAATACGGATTGGCACAGCCTCTAATAAGTGCTTCTAGTACAAGATGGGGCAAACCAACAGCTCTCCGTGCTCTTGTAAGCAGGCTCACGAAGAGTACACCTGCTATTGCACTGCGAAAATGATTATACTCACCGTAAGTGGACTTTTGCGAAGGCACATGCCCTGCGTAGGAAGCCAATGTCACTAGATAAAATCCTGGGTGAATGGCCATCAGAATAAACCCTGCGCAGCATGAGCATTAGCAGTTTCTTGAATAATCAGGAATATAATATATAGAACGGTATTAGATTTTATTATTATAACTTTGATCACGATGCAGTATTTGTCGAAGTGATCCGTATTTTAAACGTTTTAATCTTGCGCCCTTTGTTTCCTTACGAAGCGATTTTGCCCCGGCGATGAAGCTCGGTGAGGTGACGGTGTCTAGCGACTTGCAAAGCGCGCAGTAACGCCTTCGCATCTTTTGGATGCGAAGGTCCGAGCTGGTTACCGCAGCCTCCCACTGTGCAAAGTGTTTGAGTCCCTCCAGAGCTGGGTCTTCGGGGCATTCGAGTAATATATCTGGGATATCTGCTTTTGGATGAGAGCAAAGCTGGCACGCAGGAGAGTACGCCTGAGTATATGATTGAGCATTTATGTGCGTAGGGTAGTGCCTCTGTTAGGGGTTGTCTCCATGTCACCTGTCCCTGTTTGCCTACAGTTTTGTCCGGTGTTGGGTAATACAACCTCGAACGGGCCGAACGATACGACGCCGGATGCGTTATTCTTGTTTTAATTTGTTTCTTTTCGTGAATTATTTTTTTTTTTTTACCCTCGCGTGGTTGGCAGCCCTCGAAAAACGAGTGCGTTGTATTTGTAACATGTACACACGCTCAGGATCGCTTCACCTTTTAGTTCGCCACTGTATTTCCTTTTTCGTCGCTTCACAAGTTCCGGTTCTCGCGCCGGAGTTCTGCTCTTTCTCGAAAAATATACGAATAACGCTGACGACACGCAGATAGACTGCGGTAATACGTGCCAAGAGAAGGGCATATGCTTTCTGCGCGTTCCTCGTAACACGAAGCGGTTGCAGGCGCATATGTAATAAGTATGCAAATGTTGATCTGCAGAACCCATCTCGCGAGCTTCGTTTGGGGCTTCATTCATAAAGCGAGAGGAAAATAGCAAAGAAATAGAAGCGAGCGAGCGAGGACATTTGACGGCCGAAGGAGAAATCATTCCTTTTCTCCCCACCCCGCTATCCATATAACCGTCTCCCACATGCGCACAAACGAGAGGGGAATAAATACCGTAAAAAAAAAATTAATATAACTGTGTATATTCACTTCGGAGAGTGAAATGACTTTTGAAGTAACGCGTTTCTGCGAGACCTTCCCAGCCTTAGCTCTCCCAATCGAGACTGTGAAAATGCAACCTGTGCGAGTGAATGTTTTCCCTCGTTTGGAAAAAGAAGAACGAAAAAAAAGACGAAAAAGAAAGAAGAAGGAAAGACAAGTTATCTTACAAGTGAACTCCCTTGATGTTGTTGTTCGGGTCAGCACGAAACCTCTCGCTCAGTTTAGGCGCTACAGATGTGGTGCATATCCCGTGAAGCTCAGACTTCAGTGTTCTTTCTTTCTCTCTTCCTTCCTTTCTTCCTTTCTTTCTTTTTCTCTTTCTTTCTTTCCTTTAACCTCTGTTTGGTTCTCTCTCTTACTACGTTTACGTCTTCGTTCCGTCCACCTTATTCTTTTTTCGCGGTACAGTACGGTGAAAGTGAAGCACTTTCACCAATTTTCTTTATTCATTTAATCTTCCTTGCTTTGCTCTTCTTTCGTTATTTTCTCTTTCTATTCTTCACTCGTTCCTTCCTACTTCTTTCTTTCTTGCCCAATTCCTCTCTCGTTTCATTCCTGCCTTACTAAATTGCGACCGCATATCACTAAATTATTGCGTAGTTATTTTCTGTTTTCTTTATCAGGTGTTGCATAAATGAGCTGCGGATAAGTCCCTCTTTATAAGTAGCAATTAGGGGGAAGTGTGAAGATGTCAGATCGTGAGGTTTGATGTTCCAATGATGCGCAGTGGGTTAACAGAAAAGCCGTGACCGAGGGCACCGCATTGATTTTGACCACCTCGGTTGCTTTAACGAGCTTGCGCCTAAATCAAGGCACACTAGCGTTTTCGCATTTCAACACGCATCCAGATGAGGCCGCGGCGGTGCGGTAACCGAACTCGCTACCTTGTGCTCAGCTACATAACGCCATATAGCTTTGTTCACGCGGACTCGACGCCGACTCGACTCGACACGACGAAAGGCAGCCTTCACTCGAAAGCACTGGACTCGATGAAAGGTTGAATTGGAACGCCATTCGACGCAGCGAAACGTGACCAAGTTTACATGCATCTTGATATGTCGCGTTAGCACTGTGGCTATGGCATTGCGCTAAGGAGCTGGAGGTGGCGAGCTCGACTTGAAGGGGGCGGAATACAAAAAGCATTCATGTACCATGCACGTTAAAGAACCCCAGATGTTTGCGTAACTGTAACTTTGTGGACAGGGCATTTGTATCACATAGCAGCAAAGAACTTGCAAGATCCTATCGTTGCGAATGTTCGTTAATGACAAGAAGTTGTTTAGTGCGCGCACAGATTAAGAGAATAAGTGTGACGCAGACGAGAAAACATCGTCTGCTTTTTCTTCTGCTCTCCTCAATTGCGCTGCGCTAATGCACGGAACTTAACGCGTGTGCGTGAAAAGCAGACGTGAGCCTCGCGCCCAAGAATAAACACACACTCTTAATTATGCCGTCCCAGGTTGCCCGTTAGTGACGTCGGATCACCGTTTCATGTTCCATTAACTTCCGCCGTTCACTCTGGCGCTCAAAATTTTCTTCTCGTTGTTTTGGGGCGTAATTGAGGTTACTGATTTCTCGCTCGAGTGGCTGCAGCAGACGGCTGTCTGTCCCACGGGACACCGTATGCCTTGTGTTAATTTAGCCCCACTTTTATTTCTTTTTGTTTTAATTCTAAATATTTTTGTCTAGTTCTTCTTCCGGGGAAATAACGCAGAGAGATTTCCCAGGGTGATTACTGCTCGGGGGATTTTAATTAGCGCACCTAATTAAGGCCGCTTTGTCTCCAACGCGTTTGCCATTAGCCTACACTCATTGTGCGTAGACCGCGCGGCACAGCTTTGTTTAAGACGTAACTTCTGCCACCGTACGCTACGTGACGGCGCTGTATGCAGTTGCTGTCGTGCCATAGAGATTCCTACCGAAATTGCCATAGGGGACGCGGGTGTTAGTGGCTACGGGAGCATCAAGAACGGCGGTTCAGCCAGCATGCATGAAGGATGGGCAGAACGAGGGTTTGCCCGAATTTCCTCCTTCTATTTTCGAGCGGCTTTGCGACTTCGCAAACTGGGTCATTTTAAAGGAAATCTTGCGTTATGAACGCGACGATTCGCTATGATTATGCACCTGCACCTGCAGTGATTATGCACATCCTTGGGAAGGTTCTTGGTAAGCAAGAATTTAGAATGACCTTCGTAGCGAAGAGAGGGAGAGAGATAGATGAGAGAAATGGGAAAGCAGGGAAGTTAACCACAAGGAAAATCTGGTTGGCCATATACACTGCGGTGTGGGGGAGGCGGACGTAGAATGATAAGAATGAATTAATGAGAGAGAGAGAGAGAGAGAGAGAGAGAGAGAGAGAGAGAGAGAGAGCACGCACACAATCATTTCAGTTCACACAACAGGATGACAATTGGTTCTGGCACTAAGAGACGTGCAGCGAGCACGATTCGCCGCCTCCCTATGGCACCCCGCGAATACGCGACAAATTTTGAACGGGAATCTAGCGCGTTTTAAGCGAACCTCTTTTAAGTCTCGCGCGCAGGATTTATTTATTTATTTATTTATTTATTTATTTATTTATTTATTTTAACGTCCCAACAGAACACCGGTGACATGGAGGCACCGTAAACTTGAGGGCTGCGCAGAGCGGCGGGTTAGACGGTTCCGCAGCCGCTGTTAACTTTTTTGAATTGGACGTTCTTTTTTTTTCTTTTTTGCAAGTTCTCGAATTCTTGTTCCTATTGCTTTCTCTTCTTTCTTCTTCCTCTCCGCCAATCGTTCTCTTTGGGCCACACTCGCTCACAGCCCCAAACGTTTAAAGCTGAACGCCACCAACTACACCGCCGGTCTCACGTAATAAACCATCGGTTGCGACACACGAGAGCATTTACGTAACCGAACGGATGTGGCCGTCCTGACGAGTTCTGAAGCGGACAGAGCCAAGGTCCCCGAAGCGAAAGCCTTTCTTTCAAGCGTTGCCCCACGGTGCGGTGGTATACCCTCCGTGCCATCGCCCGGTGGTCCCTTCACACCGACTTCACACCGAACTCTTTGTTGTTGGCCGCTGCCTGTGGCCCCGCGGTCGCCTGTACAGCTCCTGTCGTTCTCGCGCTTGCATTCTCACGCCGACAAATCTTTCACCGCCTGGTGGTGGTGGTGGGTGAGTTCCTAGAACAAAAAGAGAAAAAAAAAAGAATGCTGGCGACGAGACCGCTCATGTAAAGAGGCAATGCCCAGGGGGGAAAGCGAGAGCGAGAAACAAAACAACTTAAATAAAAAAAAGTAAGGACAGACGCCCCTTGAAAGCTGGACAGTATCTTTGAGACACTGCGTCCGGCGAAGGTGGTCTCCACGTAACGCCGCGTGTTCCTTCTTTTTCTCTTTATCTTACTTTTTCATTGTCTTTTTTTTCTTTGTGTGTGTGTGTGTGTGTGTGTGTGTGTGTGTTTGTGTGTGTGTGTGTGTGTGTGTTTCGCCTGAGTTTCTACGCGACATAACTTCGAAAGAAAATTGCAGGTAAGCATCGAGGTTTGTTTCATGCATACATTCTATACTGCAACGGCGACTTACTAAGCCCATGACCCATCGTTCAAGCCTTCAGGTTGGTCAGTTCTCCTCATTCTCACGTACAACTTCACAGAGTATTTTTTGCTCCATGACACGTATACAACGAAAATGGCGAGCATTCGGTGCGGGCGCAGGAGCAGAACTATTGGAACTCTGGACATTGTCTCCATAATATTGCCCTTCATGTGCAAGTGATGGCCAGTGTAATGGCTACCACGGCCAGAGTGTATCCGGAGGGAGATTTCTTCCACGCGAGAAAGATTGTAGGAGACCAAACGCGCGGGGGGAAGTGAAGGGGGGGGGGGGGGTGTCAGCTGCAAAGTATAGCGCTGAGTTTGGTCAGTCCTTACATACCACAGTCATTAACTGAATTATTAAAGGCTTTCTACACGACTCGTATACGCTATCGTCTGCTCGTCTTGCGTAGTGAAGGTGGTCGGGCCATGGACTTGTGCTCACGAAACTGTGCAGAAGTAAGATGCGATCTCGTAAGCGAAGGAATTGAAATTCACGAACAAACACTTGCGGCCTGTAAGCTGCGGCGCTATATGGAACGCGTTTCCGCAAAAATTGGATTGGATTGGAGAAACTTTATTTATGCCTGCAGTTGGGCGCTCGCGCGCCCCGACGAGGGCCTACGTCATCCTCGAAGGTGCCGTTACTCGGCGCGGGTCTCCGCTCGCCGTTGCCGGCTCGCTGGGTCCGTGCCTTTCGAGCGCCTCGAGGACCTGCTGGACGGCCCAGAGCTGATCGTCTCGGTCGTAGCTCTTCGCGGCTGCCTCGAGCCGCGGTGGGAGTGTTCTTGAGTTAGCGTCTTCTGGATATTTAATGCAGTCCCACAAGATGTGCGTGTAGTCTGCGGTCTCCCTCCGGCAGACTCTGCACATATCTGTCGGATATGTCTCGGGGTACATGCGATTCAACAGTTTCGGGCTCGGTAGCGATCCGGTCTGGAGCTGTCTCAGTACTACCGCCTCCGCTCGACTCAGTCTCGGGTGCGGGGGTGGAAGAGTCCTGCGAGCCAAGCGGTAGGCCTTCGTGATTTCATTGTAATCCGTCATGCGGTCCTTGGTTCCGAACCACGTCGGACGGTCTGTCGCCGGGGCGCGGTTGGTCCCTTACAAAAATTTTTATAGAAAGTCCATAGACAGTCTATAGACATTTGTCTATGAAGTCTATAGACTGTCTATAGACATTTCTTTAGACTAGTCTATAGACAGTCTATAGATTTATGGCCATACACTTTTTATAGACTAGTCTATAAAAAGTCTGAGTCTATAGACTGTCTATAGACATTTCTTTAGACTAGTCTATAGACAGTCTATAGACTTATGGCCATACACTTTTTATAGACTAGTCTATAAAAAGTCTGAGTCTATAGACTGTCTATACACAGTCTATAGACTTATGGCCATACTTTTTATAGACTAGTCTATAAAAAGTCTGAGTCTATAGATTGTCTATAGACTGTCTATAGACTTATGGCCATACACTTTTTATAGACTAGTCTATAAGAAGTCTGAGTCTATAGACTGTCTATAGACGGTCTATAGACTTATGGCCATACACTTTTTATAGACTAGTCTATAAAAAGTCTGAGTCTATAGACTGTCTATACACTGCCTATAGACAGTCTAGAGACTTATGGCCATACACTTTTTATAGACTAGTCTATAAGAAGTCTGAGTCTATAGACTGTCTATAGACTGTCTATGGACAAGTGTATAGGCTTACAGTTCTACTTTTGTAGACTGAAGTCTATAGAATGTCTACAGATGAGATTTGTCCGTAGACATTTTATACACTTCAGTCTACAAAAGTAGAACTATATATACAGTTCTACTTTTGTAGACTGAAGTCTATGGAATGTCTATATACAAATGTATATAGATAGTCTATAGACATTCTATAGACTTCAGTCTACAAAAACAGAACTTTATAGTCCGATACACTTTTTTTCTATGACATTCTGCAGACATTTGTTAACAAATATGAATTTTTTTTTAATCTATAGGCACTCTATATACACAGACATCTTATAGACAAGTCTACAAATAGTGTATAAGGCCATAACTCCATAGCGGCTATCTACAAGTTAGTTTACATTTTTGTTTACATGCGGTAGCAAAAAGTTTTGAATGTATTTATGCATGTGCACCTGTTCCTTTTCATCTGCACTTATGCATTACCGTTAGTAGATTAATAATGCTTCTGAACCAGCTGTACTTTCATATATGTTGCACAAACAGAAAGAATTTATATAGTGCTGAATCATGCAGTGCGAAAAATAAAACAAATGCGCCAGCAATGCATTCACCGTTTTTATTGCTCGATATAATAGATGAATTCCTTAAATTCATGTCGTATGCTATTATGGAAACAGATTAAATATTTACACTACTCCTTGGCAAGCATGGTCGCCAGGCTGGCCTTGACCTTTGTGTCATTAGTCCCAAAGGTGCTGCAGGTGTATGCTGCAAATAAGTAGATGCAGCAATATGAGGCAAAAATAACAAGTGTATATTTTTTGTGTGTTCATTAAGCAGCTTAATATATTTGCTCAAACCATCGAAGTCAATACTTAATGCGGTTTAACTATGACTAATGGCTGCTTGTCAATACAAATCAGCACCTTTATAGAATGTTTTATTGCATGGTATGGTGAACAATTAAACAGTCACAACTGCTGCTCGTGCCAGCAACAGTATGTTCCCTTTTATGACACGTTCATATATGATGCATTATTGTACTTATCCCAAATGGTCTCTATATTTATTGCTGAAACGTTACCCAGTTGGGCTGTCTGTACATTTTTTTTGGCTGGTAGTTAAGTATGCCCGTGCAGAGGGATATTTTCAGAAGACGTGACTGGAATATTCACAGTATCATGCCCAAGATTGTAATTTATTTTGCTTAATACACATTTAAATGTCTTTCTCATACTTTTAAATGAATGGGTGATTGGCCATAACTTCAACGGAAGGCAGATGGGCTGATTGTATCGATATGGTCACTTAATTTGTTACAGGTAATGAGGCCTCTTGGGCGTGCTAACAGGTTTCCAAGTTAGGTATACCACATGAGCACCCGAAATACCACACGAGCACTTTGTGTCATGGCACGACAGACATGCACCTCCTAGGAAACAGAACTGATAGTATAGTTCGAATGAATTCTATTACAGTAAATTATTTAAGGTGCTTTGAAAGATGAAAATTTTTTCTAGGCTATTGAGGTTCAGGACGTTTAGTTAGCAAAAAAACACATATTGAGTAAGAAATGCCTTGTCAGTAAGCTTGACTTTCTTTTATTTTTCAATAAATGGAACCAATTTCCTTCAATTTTTATCAGGTGAAACGTTTTAAAAATATATTTAACTCAGAGATTCTCCGGAAACTTTGTATGACATATAACAAGACAGCATACCTATGTGGCCATTTTAAAATTTCCCGATCTTTTTCCAAGCCTTCCCTGGCTGTTCTCATGAAAATTTTCTGGCAATCTATGACGCCTGCAGCTTAAGTGCAATAAAAACATATTGTGGTTTAATGCTTGCCAAGTACTGCCAGTCCATAATATTTAGATAAAACGAATAACACGTCAGTCACTTGACATGCAGTGTTAGATTCAACTGACTTGAATCCCTTGATTAATAAAGCTGACAAGGGCTTCGGCAAGTTCGTAATTGATGGCCACACGAGTACAGCACGGAAGACACAGAGACACACGTAAAGGAAATGCAACAATGTGAGGAAAAACTATACAATGAGTTATACAATTAGTTATTTTTACGCTTCAGTAGTAGTTTTCAATATAATTTGCTCTCATCACTTATGCCTCTAGTTAACTTTGTTTACCTCTGACTAAAGACTACATGGGAATATTAATCAGTACCATTATGATGTTTCGTTATACTACAGTATGATAAGCAGTTAGACAACCGTAATGGTCGCCGGTGCCAGCAACGGTACGTTTCGTTTTAGGACAGGTTCATGTGACACACAGTGTACTTATAAAAATAAAAGAAATGCGAGAATCCCAAACGATTCCTATAATAATACTTGTTGAAACAAAGATACCCGGCTGGACTGTGCACATTTTTCAGGTGTTAATACAATATGCCCGTGCCGAACGAACATGCTCAGCATACTGACTGCAGTTTTGAACAATCACGTTAAGATTTGCAATTTACTTCCGCTTAGAACAGTCTGCAATGTCTCTTTTCTCATACTTCGAGATGAATACATTTGCCACACTTTCAGTAGAATGCACATGAATGGGGGCGTACTGATCAGGTTACTTATCAACTAAAACATGTTACGATCTCTTAGGTGTGTTGATAAGGGTAGAACAAATGCAATGTCCACTGAATTATTTGAATAATCTGTGCGTTATCTACTTAGAAAAGACCACCAAATTGATAATCTGGCTCTTTTTTTCTTTTGTACAGCGCATATTGTATGCAGTCTGTCCAAGACGACGGCGCTACATGCAACAGTAATGAAAACCGGAACACTTATTACGCACGACAATGGCTTCATACCATGCACGATTAGCACAATGCGAATCTGCGCCAGCAGCTGCCTTGTGATTAAGAGCACGTAAACTACAGAACGCCGAAGCATCGGAAGCCGCTTAACGCTTTTCATATAGCTCGAAAGATAACTTCTGCTGCTAAATTGTTTAAAAAAGAGACAAAAAACAAATCTTCCGACTACCGTCAAACGCAATGCCTTCAGTTTGAAACGTGTAAAGGTGTTCCCGGAGCGACTAATTTATTGTTCTCTAATTTTTTCGGCTAAGTTGCGGAGCTGCAAGTGACTAAGCTTATCGCAGGTTTCATGCTCCAAAAGCGTTTGTGGTTGCATATAAATAGATTGGGTGAATCTAGAGATTTCTACTAGATATTTCTTCAAGTCTCGTGTTTTGCTTGCTGTAACTTCCCAAAATTATTTAGATTGGTTGCCAGGAACCTTAAAAATACTGCTACTTTTAAACTATGCGAAAACGGCAGCGCACACACTGCTGATGCATGCCCCGCAAACACGGCCTTTCATCCTAGTACGCTAGCAGTTATTCAACTATGCCTGTCTGTTTGAAAATTCTTGATGCTAACACAATTTCGAGATATATGCGTAAAGCGTGTCACGAGAATTTCGCTACACATACGGTGCAGCATTCATCGCGGCCGGATCAAGCGCCACTAAATGAGATCTACCACACTGGCTGCCCAACACACACAATCCGCTTAGTGGTAGCTCAGTATCAAGTTAAAACATGGTGTACTTCCTTTTTTACGCACCTAAGCTATAATGATAAAATCAACAAGCACGAGCGATCGCTCGCCGTAAAACATTCCGTATAGTAGAAGCGAGAACAGGAGCGCGTTATCAAACCATGTCAACGACAAACCGACACTATACCCGAGTCGCCTGCGCTACGTGCAGCCGGTTCGCGCTACGAAATGCGCTCACATAATCATGAGGTATTGACGCAAAACGTCTTTGATAAAGCTTACCATTCAATGTAGTTGACTTGTGATGCCACAAAGAAGACACGCATGCACAGACACCAACGTTCAGGGAGACACCGCACACCGGCACAACCGTTTACGTGCCTGGCGCGCTCGTTGAGACGGCGCACCGCCGCGCATGCGCAAGAACTCCGAGCATGCGCAGGAGCTCCGCGCGGAGGGCGTGCGCGCTCGGAGGAGTGTGAGCGCCTTTTCCTCCTTCATTTTTTTCTTTGTCTCTTTCTCTCTCTCTGATGCGCCATGCGCGCCGGAACGGGTGGCTTTTCTTTTCCGTTATGCATTTTTTTCGTGGACGAAGGATATGCGCTGGCAGGTTGTAAGACAAACGCTGTTGGCTATCGTATGAGACTGGAACGCTAACATGAATGCGCTGTTTGTAAAAGCCGTTACGGTGCCCTTCAGACGTTTTAGACGCATTATTGTCAGCGTCGATGAGTAATACAGCGTATTTGTAGCATATCGTCCAGCGTACCGCTAAATGTGATGCCCGCACGTATTTTAGTGCTAATTTTCTGTTCCGATGATAGGTCAAAGCAATCAGTACAGCATTGAGGTACTCATATGCGTGGCTGCGCAGGCATACCGCCGGCGAAATACTGGGTGGGCTCAGAGAATTTGGCACCTATTTTAAGTGAATGAGAAACGTTGATGAGTTTATAGTGCAGGATATTAGGCAACAAAAGTGGCCCGATGTTAGTGACGCAGCCGAGATATGAAGACAATGTGAAAAGTATCCGAGAATCGGACGACACACGACGCGAACACCACATGCGCGACATCGGTTCATGGCACATTCACAAAGTCCGCGTTGTCAGCTACAAACATTACGAGTGTCTTTGCTGTTAGCTTGATGCCTGTTTCGAATCCACTTGTATCTGAAGCTGGCGTTCATAACATATATTTTAACAATTGGATCGGCGTTTTGCTTCCGTTATTCTACTGCCGCAAAAGTGATGCGACAACTGTGAAGACTGTCTTGGGATTGCCGAGAGTGACTACGTAGATCATATGTGGTCAACAAATGCGGAGGTATACACTATGTGTATACTAAAGTCTACAAATAGGCTCTATAGCAATCTCAGCAGTATACAACTTTGGTGGCTTATATCAAATGCAGCTATGTATTATCCACCGGTACCTGCGCTTGGTTACAGCGTACACGGGTTGGGCCCAGATTAACGATGTTTGTCTATTGTTAATCTATAGACATGCAAGACCACGACAACTCAGAGGTGGTGAATTCACCACCTGGTCTGCGGGCTTTCGCCACTTATTCACCCCCTTTGCCACATCTTCACCATCTGACCTTCACCACCTGGTCTTCGCGAAGTGTACGTCCGGGAAGCAGCCAGGTTTAGGGCCTTCGGGTGCCTGGAAGACCTTGGTGACTCGGACGGTGCCTGCTCCGCCGCGATCCTCGTTCGGTGCAGCTGCACCGAACGCAGACTAGCAGTCTGCACGGTTTGCCCGCCGCGCCGGGGTTGCGGTGCCGTCGTGCATGAACCAGTGCCATATCATCGCGTTCGCAGAGGGCGGAGGGTATGGGAACTCGGAATTACATATTATCGACTTTCTTCTATAGACATTCAATACACCAGGAGTAGAGAAAAAAATAGAAACCTTGTCGACTATTGTCCATAATATAGAGAGTCAACAGACAAAGTATGGACAAAAATAAATAGAAACTGTATCGGCTTTCGTCTACAGGTAGCCCATATAGAGGGGAAGTAGACAAAGAAGAAACAAACTCCCTATCGAATTTTTTCTATAGACCGTCTATAGACTGCGAGTAGACAAAAAGAAATAGAAATCTTATCGACTTTCGTCTACAGAAAGTCTATATACAAAGTATATGGACAAAAATAAATAGACACTGTATCGACGTTCGTCTAAAAGTAGTCCATAGAGGGGAAATAGACAAAAAGAAACAAACACCTTATCGACTTTTTCTATAGACCGTCTATAGACAGCGAGTAGACAAACAGAAATAGAAACCTTATCGACTTTCGTCTATAGAAAGTCTATAGACAAAGTATGGACAAAAATAGATAGAGACTGTATCCACTTTCGTCTATGGGTAGTCCATAAAGGGGAAGTAGGCAAAAAAGACACAAACACCTTATCGACTTTTTTCTATAGACCGTCTATAGACTGAGAGTAGACAAAAAGAAATAGAAACCCTATCGACTTTCGTCTATAGAAAGTCTATAGACAAAGTATGGACAAAAATAGATAGAGACTGTATCCACTTTTGTCTGTAGGTATTCTATAGAGGGGAAGCAGATAAAAAGGAAACAAACACCTTATCGACTTTTTTCTATAGACCGTCTATAGACTGCGAATAGACAAAAATAAATAGAAACCCTATCGACTTTCGTCTATAGAAAGTCTATAGACAAAGTATGGACAAAGATAGATAGAGACTGTGTCTACTTTCGTCTGTAGGTATTCTATAGAGGGGAAGCAGACAAAAAAGAAACAAACACCTTATCGACTTTTTTCTATAGACCGTCTATAGACTGCGAGTAGACAAAAAGAAATAGAAACTCTATCGACTTTCGTCTATAGAAAGTCTATAGACAAAGTATGGACAAACATAGATAGAGACTGTATCCACTTTCGTCTGTAGGTATTCTATAGAGGGGAAGCAGATAAAAAGGAAACAAACACCTTATCGACTTTTTTCTATAGACCGTCTATAGACGGCGAATAGACAAAAAGAAATAGAAACCCTATCGACTTTCGTCTATAGAAAGTCTAAAGACAAAGTATGGACAAAAATAGATAGAGACTGTGTCGACATTCGTCTGTAGGCATTCTATAGAGGGGAAGCAGACAAAAAGGAAACAAACACCTTATCGACTTTTTTCTATAGACCGTCTATAGACTGCGAATAGACAAAAAGAAATAGAAACCCTATCGACTTTCGTCTATAGAAAGTCTAAAGACAAAGTATGGACAAAAATAGATAGAGACTGTGTCGACTTTCGTCTGTAGGCATTCTATAGAGGGGAAGCAGACAAAAAGGAAACAAACACCTTATCGACTTTTTTCTATAGACCGTCTATAGACTGCGAATAGACAAAAAGAAATAGAAACTTTATCGACTTTCGTCTATAGACAGTCTATAGACTTTATATCAACAAAAGTCCAAATCTATAGAAAGGAAAGGTCGTCTATGAAAAGTCTATAGACTTTCTATAGACAGTCTAAAGTCATTTTTGTAAGGGGTTAGCGCTCGCGCCGCGGCGTGTGCCGTCTCGTTATGGTTCTCATTGCGTTCCGACGCGTCGCCCGCGTGCGCCGGGAACCACTTGAGTCGTACTTTTCGTTCGTCTAGTTTTACCGCTCGCAGTACGCGCTCAGCCTCCCGGCAGATTTGCCCTTTGGCGAAGTTTCGCACCGCCTGTCTTGAGTCACTCAGCACCGTGTGGCAGTCTGCGTCGGCGATGGCCAGGGCGATGGCTACCTCCTCCGCTTGCTCCGCTTCGGTGCTTCTCACGCTCGCTGCCGTCCTCGTGGCGCCGGTTGACGCCTCTATAACGACCGCTGCGAAGGCGTTCCGTTGGTATTCGGCCGCGTCCACGTACCGCGCGTGTTCGTCGTTGGCATGCTGGTCGATGAGAGCCTTGGCCCTCGCCGCTCTTCTTCCCTTGTTGAACTCGGGATTCATGTTCCTCGGTATGGGGTCGATTCTGGTCTGGCGTCGGACCTCTTCGGGGACGGGGAGCTTCATCTCCACCTCGTTCGAGCGTCTTATTCCCAGATCGTCCAGTATCTTCCTCCCGGCTTTGGTCATGGACAGCCGCTCCAGTTGAGAGGTCCGTTGCGCTTCGGCTATTTCTTCGAGCGTATTGTGTAGCCCGAGTTGT
Organism: Dermacentor variabilis; assembly: GCF_050947875.1. Taxonomy (NCBI): domain Eukaryota; kingdom Metazoa; phylum Arthropoda; class Arachnida; order Ixodida; family Ixodidae; genus Dermacentor; species Dermacentor variabilis. Next base: position 40,498,399 of record NC_134570.1, on the reverse strand, counting down.
AACAAGCGGGTCGTGCTTGTGGACTCGAACAGGCCCAAGCGCTGTCTTGTACGCTCTTCTGAAGAGCACGTTGATTTTGTTTCGTTCGTGTTGCAGCCATCTGTGGTAGGCTGCAACGTACGCGACGTGGCCGATGATGAAAGATTGGACGAGCCTAATGAGGCTCTCCTCTCTCATGCCAGCCTTTCGGGAAGTGACTCGTTTGAGGAGTCGAATCGCGTTGGCTGTTTTTGCCTTGAGACGGGTGATGGTTTCGCCGTTCCTTCCGTGCTTTTCGATGACCATGCCTAGGATCCTAATTTTGCCGACCTCGGGGATTACGTTGCCGGATTTGGTCACGATTCTGATTTTTTCGTTTTTGCGTTGTCTAGTCTTGCCTCTGCTGTATTTGGTAGGTGGGAATATGAGAAGCTCCGATTTGCTCGGCGAACATCTCAGTCCGGTGCCTTCCAGCTGGTCTTCTATTGCGTCGACGGCGGCTTGCAGCGCGCCCTCGATGTGGGCGTCGCTGCCACCGGCCACCCATATCGTGATATCGTCCGCGTAGATGGTGTGCCTGACGTCTTCGATGCACCCGAGCATTTCGGCCACTCCGATCATTACCAGGTTGAACAGCATTGGCGAAATGACCGATCCCTGTGGTGTTCCGGTGCTCCCGAGCTTCTTCTCTTGCGTCTGCAGGTCGCCTGCTCGTAGCTCGACGGTCCTGTCCGTGAGGAAGTCCTTGATGTAGTTGTAGGATCTTTCCCCCATGTTGAGCTTGGAGACTTGGGACAGAATCGCCGAATGTTTCACCTTATCGAAGGCGCTCTGCAGGTCGAGCCCTAGGATGGCTTTGTTGTCGTGGGCGCTGCCGCCATCATCGATGATTTGGTGTTTGAGCTGCAGCATCGCGTCCTGCGTGCTGAGATGCTGTCTGAAGCCGATCAAAGTGGCCGGGTACAGCCCTTCTCGTTCCAGGTAGTCTTGCCACCTGTTGAGCAGGACGTGCTCCAGCACCTTGCCCACGCAGGACGTGAGCGAGATGGGCCGGAGGTTATCCGTGTCCGGTGGCTTCCCCGGCTTGGGGATCAGGATGGTCTTGGCTGTCTTCCACAGCTTTGGCAGCGCTCCCGCTCTCCAGCACTTGTTGTAGTATTGTGCGAGCCTTTCAATCGAGCCGTCATCGAGGTTCTTGAGCGCCTTGTTCGTGACGAGGTCCGGGCCGGCTGCAGACCGGCTGTTGAGGTCGTGCAGGGCCGCGCGTACCTCCTCGACGTCGATGTCACGATCGAGCTTCGCGTTAGGCAGGCCGCTGTACGGCGCGTGTTGTTCGGTAGGTGTAGTCGGCAGGCATTTGTCGTTAATGCGCGTGGTGACTTCGTCGACGCCGTGTGCTGAGACCGCCCGATGTATGAGCTTGGCGAGTCTGTCTGCAGTAATGTCTTGAAGAGAGATGCATCCCCTCTTGTGGTTCTTCTTCCTGGAGAGGCGTTTTACACACAAACGTAGACACATCGCCGGCTGCACAGTAAGCTAAATCAGATACGCATCTGATTGACCTACTGCGCCATCTATAAAGTACAAAGAAAGAAAGAAAGAAAGAAAGAAAGAAAGAAAGAAAGAAAGAAAGAAAGAAAGAAAGAAAGAAAGAAAGAAAGAAAGAAAGAAAGAAAGAAAGAGAAAGAAATTAATAAACACTAATGTCGATACTATTACTTCTTTATTACTATTATCAAGTAGTATGCTATTACTGCTTCTTTAAACCGATGGAGTTAAGGGCCCCAAGTCGCAAAATATCCTGTGTTCGTGTCGGACGTCGTTCTTTGTCGCATTGAAGCGGGCTGTGCATGGAACTGAGGAACGCACTGCGGATTGGTTCCATCGCGCGCTTCGATGGAGCTTGCGCTAGCGGTAGTTTTCACGATGCTGCACATTCGAAGGGTGGCAGAGGAGTGTAGGCTTTCCCTGCTCGTGAGTGAACGTGAGTGAATAAGCGATAAGATAAGAATGTACACTCTAAAACCGTTGCAACCTTTGGAGCGTATATTTGCCACACAACTATAATTGTCATCTGTCTTGCCCGCATTTCCTTTCTTTAGCCCTGCGAGCCCGGTACTTCCAAGTCGCTAGCGGCGTGTGCGTTATCAGCATGACAGAGCATTCCCTGCAGGAGAGTAACGAGCGCAGAGTTTTCAAGGAAGTAAACGCAAGCAAGACACACGACGATTATCGTTGTGTGGCAAATATACACCCCAAAGGGTGCAACTGTATTTTAGAGCGTAGAAGCGACGCGAGACGCGTTCAGAGGCTCAAATCTCTATACCAAAGGCCGGAGGCACAGAGATATGAGTATGCAAAAATGGAGGAGGCCGGAGAGGGTCGCACCACGCAAGGAAAGAAGGATTGAGGATACGTTGGTTGCTGCCCTGCGGGGGTTTCGGCATACGAGCGACGGGGGGGGGGGGGAGGGGGGGGCGTGAGGATGAGATTTATAGAACGGCTCCGGAGAAAACAGTCACAAACCCTAACAGCGACGATGCGTTCAGCGGCGGGAATGTCAGGGGTGAAACACAACACCACTGGTGGCGGCCTCCCTCGCTTTTCAAAAAAAAAAAAAAAAAAAGCGCCGACATTTCTTTGCCTTTGTTTGCTCTTTTTCTTTTCTTCTTCGTGTATATATATTGAAAGCTGGCAGCGCCCTGCCGTGCGAAAGGCTGTCTCGGTTGCCGCCTACTACGGTGCGTCATCCTCCGGGTTTAGGAAACTTACGCTATGCAGGCAGTGCGCTGCAAAAGGCCAGATTTCCGTGCGTTTGTGTGAGTGCGCATTCGCGTGGAAGGGCGTGGGTGATTGGCTGCGCGGGCAAAAGGCCATTGACTGCGTTGTACTGTGTTGCGAAGAACGGTCAAATACGCGAGTAATCGTAATTGCGAAAAGAAAGGCGCGTCACCCAAAGTCGATGCGAAAGAAGACAAGCTTCACGTACGTGGTATGTCTATTTGTTAATATGTGCTAGAACTGGAGCCTTAAATACGATGCAATGTTTCATAATTGCATAATATTTTGGCAGTATTTCGCGTCGACATTTGTTGACACGCCGCTTCCCCCCTCCCTTTTTTATCATTTTTTTCTTACTGAGAGGTGAGGTCGGCCGATCCCAGAAATTGTATAGCCTATGGTGCAATGCGGTTAATTTTCGACAATATTGGCGCTATGTCCGTGCCGTTAGTTTTGCCTACTATGTGACTAATTCTAGCTTCTTTTCTCGTTGAAATCTGCATTTTTATGTTATTTGTGACTCAGCACGATGCGCTGTACTCTCACAGATGTCACTTACGCCAAACCCGCGCGAAGTCGTCAAAGGAGACCTCGTCTTCAAGCTGATGATGCCTTTGATCACGTGACCTTTCCTGCGGTTGGGAGATGTCGTCAAGCGAAAAGCTGCGAGTGCGCGTCGAGTGCCACGTAAGAGTAATAAGACGATAAGGACGCGCAATGGAACGTGTTTGCGTTTAACGAATAGCTATGCTACTCCGTTAAAGCGAGGTTTACCAACGTCGGCGCGCAGACGTCTTTGCAAGCCGAATGACGAACCTGCATCACGTGACATCAGGCCATTGTTTTTAAGAGCGAGGCTAGCCTTTGCGAACCTCTCCGGCTTTCGTGACCGCGGGTGCTGCGGCCTGACTGTTGGTTCTCTCGCCGAACAGGCCAACCAGTCAGAGTGGAGTACGCGCCGCTGGGTTCTTTGCACTAGTACCAGATAGGTGGCGCTCGCCTCCATACAATCCACAGGAAAGAAAGAATAACAGTAAAGGGGAAGAGAAACGCAGCAGTGACGAAACAGAGAGCGCTGTCGGGACACAATAGGTACGAGGGTGCTCCGGAGTATGTGGAAAGGTGTAATGGTTCCAGGACTTACTTTTGGAAATGTGGTCGTTTGCTTGAAATCAAGGGTACAATCAGGACTCGATAGCAACCAAAGGTCAGTGGGACGCCTGGCATTGTGCGCTCACGGGAAGACTACAAATGAGGCTGCGCAGGGTGATACGGGCTGGACAAGTTAAGTGAGGGAAGCTCACAGTAATATGCTTGCTGCGGTGAAGCCAGGGAAACGATGGAGAATGTTCTATTAGAATGTTAAGATATCTGCCCAGTGGTCGATTTAGGCACCACTGGCCTCCTTGAAGCACCTGGGTTTAGCGAGAGCAGGGGAAAAGTAAACATGTCCGCAATAGAGACTAGTAAGAGGTGTTGGAAGAGTGGCGGAAGAAAAGTAGGGAAACGATAAAAAACGAAGACGTACAAAAACAAAGTTCACAATAGGGGGTCAGAAAATTTGGTTATGGGAATTCATCATGGTTTTTTCTTCGTTTATTTTTAGCCTAGGTAGAACATTAGGCAGTATAATAGCAAGAGCCTCTGGCGCAACCCACCGCCCTGTTCCAAATAGGACGCTCATAACATCCATCCGTCCATCAGACGCATCCGCTGCGGCGGCGGTGCCGGCCGTGTGGCGGAAAGAAAAAAAAACACCAGAAAGCTCGCCTTCGCGCATGCGCTGCAGCGGCGGCGGCATTCCATTAGCCTCTCTATATAATGCCTGAATAAGGCATTCCGTTTGAGTTTGTGCGCACATTCAACGAATAAAAACACATGTTTCGAATCTTCGTGCACTTACACAAAACTCCGCTGTATATAGATTCCAACTCGTTGGATCTGCTTCATTTTTGTAACGTCTCAGCGTCTCTCGGTGATTGTAGCACCGGGCTTATCTTTGTGGCTTCACGTTACACGATTAGTTTTACTTTTCGCTGATATTTACAAGTACCGAAGGCGAAAAGACAATAAATAAACAGGGGGAATTCAAGAAGCATTTCGTTCGTCAGTGCTCTTTGCTATTGGTAGGTCGCAAACGCAGTATGTCTAGCACTACGAGTGGCTGGTTTTGCTCTTATGAGTCCTTCTAGTGTAAAATCCTTTTTTTGTGTGTGTGTGTGTGTGTGTGTGTGTGTGTGTGTGAATACGGACACAGAATAAGTAAAGCAGCGCCGCTCTCATTTACGTCGGGAAGTAAGTGTTTCGATCACATCTGTATCCGGGGCTTTACTACGGGAGGTTTTGAGCGAGCAGAACGCTGTGCGATTGAACGGACGACAAACGACGTGGAAACTGTTTTGCACAAGGGCTATAAAAAATAGACATAAAAGGAAACTTTAGACTTGAATCTGATAGCTTTTACTGCATTTAAATGTGCACCTCTCCAAGCCATTAAAATTTTACAACAATGCCTGCTCTGTAATTCTGAGGTACCGTGGCCGCATTAACGAAACATTTCGGTCATACCTAATCTTTACCTTTGGCTGGCCACCATAGCTAATAATCAGTCAAGTATCAGAATTGCTTGCTACTTGATTTTCTGAACAATTCTAGCCTAAAAAAACTTTACTATTTGTGAATACGGTATTAAGCTTCGTGGGCGAAAGCAAATATATGGCTTGCACTGCATTGATTGATTGATTGATTGATTGATTGATTGATTGATTGATTGATTGATTGATTGATTGATTGATTGATTGATTGATTGATTGATTGATTGATTGATTGATTGCACGCCACTACACCGAGTGGTAGGGGAGACTACAGTGTTTGGGGATCCTAGGAATCCAGAACGCTATAGTCCTTCTCCCTTGCTCCAGCTCTGAAGTGACGCGCAGTGTATTTCCCGGTTTATTTGTATCTTAATTTAGAACCATTTTTTTTGCCTCCTATTATTTTTCAAAAATTACGCTTTAAGCAACCATTCATGTATAATCGTGAGATGGACTTTTTCTTTCCCAGGAGCACATATCCCGCTTGAAGTGGTACCGAGTCAACTTTTAAGGCTTCAAATATCGCGCGAGCTCCGCATTTTCTTTTTCTTTTATCCATTGTCCTGTCAAGGGCACCAAGATGAGACGTGACTGCACCTTTTATTGCCTTTAACGGCAACTAGTTGCCGCTCTACGAAATCGCTCGTCCACTCAGCTTTCGTACACTCGCCTACACCACCGTGGCTTTAGCCACGGCGTTCTGCTGCCGAGCACGAGGTTGCCGTTACGATTCCTCGTCGCGGCGTGACCGCCTTTGCCGGTCGTTGCACCACAATACTCGTGCACCGAGGATTCGGCGCAGCGTCGAAGAAACCTGCCTGGTGCAAACTAATCATAGAAACGTCCATCGCAATGTGCCAAGGAAAGCTGTGCCATGCACATTTACACTTCGTGCTTTGCTTATGAACAAGTCACCCGCCAAAGTAACCGTCAGCTAGCGGTAGCCCGGCTTATCACCTTGTGCCTCGCACGCCACAATTTCGTCACGCCGTCCGTCGCACTCATGCATAGCCGGCTTTCACGCGAGCACAGTCGTCACGTAGGTGACCAAAGTATTTCGCGGAACAAAAGAGGAGCAAACAGGACCTAAAGTGCGTTGTGCTTAGGTTACTCCTAGCTAACGACCAGCCAGAAAAGAAGGATTAGCGACGCGTCGGGACAATTTCTCACTATGTCGTCTGGCCGATAAAGTGCCTCTATCCGCGCTTCGTGCGAACGCGATAATTACGCTGGCATGTATGACAACATCAGCGAGGTACGGCAGATGCAACACGCACCAAGACCCGCATTCGCGGCGCCTTTAGGTGTCACGAAGTGTTTTGAACCAATTTGATTTGATTGTGAGGTCTAACGCCCTGAAATTGCACACTTGGTTACACGGGGGTCTCCGGATTGATTTTGACCGCCTGGAGTTCTTCAACGCGCACATAAGCATGAGTACGCGAGCGTTTGAGCATTTCGCCCCCATCAGAATGCGACCGCGGGGAACGGGCATAGAATATTTTCTATTTTTGCGTTTTCGCTAGGTTTCTTTCTGTGACGTGACATGTTTGTCGAATTGTATTACGATGCTCTAATTTTCACATGATATACACGTGTTTTGTTTCAGAAGATCCCCCCCCCCCCCCCATGACAGTTTCATAACTCTGGAACCTCCGAATGTAGTCAGCGTCATTATTCATTCTATTTTATGTACGCAAAAAAAGGCAGTAAAACTGAACTCCGACCGCGACGTTAAATTTTACCCAGGGGACGTATTCTGCGATGATCATTTGCGCGATACTATCGCCTTCGCGTGACCTAGTGCTCAACCAGGCAATAAGCGCGCGCCTGACGGCGCTACTATCGCCGAAAGTGATCGTCGCAGATTGCCCCCCCCCTCCCCCCTTCTCAGAAGTTGAATGCCATAACCGCTGATCCACCGGCGCGGCTGGTGTTTGTCATTGGCTGGCCGCGATAGCTCTAGTAAGGTGTCCGCTAACGTTGCTTGCCGGAACCTGTTTATAAGAAGCACTCTAGCACGTGTTAACCCAAACAAGACAGTGGTTCATAGGAGCATACCAAAGCCTTGAAACGATCAACGATGGTCTTTCTGTAGATGTCGCTATGGCAACGTTTCGACAAGGAAGACTTGTGGAAGCGTCGGCTTCAGCGGTATCTCTTGGTCGATAACTGTTGATCATTTGTGACTTGTATATCTGAACCGTATCGGGAGTAGAGGCCCGAGGTGGGACAAGGATTGTCCTGATGCGTTGCAGAACAGATTCCTTCCGCGAATAGGAGCGCATGAAGCTGGGATATGTTTGGTGTTCACAGATCATGTAGTATAATGTAGCGCGAAAGACAGGTCGCACAAACAAGGTAAGAGATGGGAGTTTCACTCACCGATGGTGTTTAGTGAAAACAACGAACAAAATTAAAATTGTGCGTTAAGTGTAGTGCTTCGCAAGGGTTTGCCTTATTCTTGTTACTTGTCTTTCAGCGTTACGGTAGGTCGTGCTAAATACAGCCTCACGCACGTTTAATATCGCGCGATCGTCGATCGCGTGTCATTTTAGTGCCTTACAACGGCGATAATCACCGAGACCGGCAGCTGGACGCACGGGTGCGCAAAACACTATCCCGTGCAAGCGTCGTCTGCTACGCCGTTTCCTTCAGGACGACGCACGCCCATGTACCCGTCTGCTCAGCGCGATGTAGTTTAAAATGCCGGGGGCTGTACATCACGTTTCCGTCAGCCGTAGTTTCAACCCGGTGCCACATACTTTGCTGAAACAAAGCGCGTGCGCAACCTTTGCACCCGCGTCTCAGTTTCTGATGTTCATTTTTTTTGCTTGACCACCCGTTCTTTCTCGCCTTTGATCTACAGACATCGACTGGCCGCATTCCAGCCCATGTAGATCTTGGCTGCTTCGCGTATACTCCTGGCTGGTAAGCCTGTGAAGAACAAAACAAAACAACAATCGAGGCTGTGTAAAAGCGTGCCAACGGGGTTATATTTCGGGCCGTCAAGATGCCCAGGCGGTCGCTCCCGTTTAAAGCCGTCCCGAGAGCAGGCGAGCGAGACCAGAGAAAAATATGTATATAATTGAGAAAAAGCCTGCATGCGTCGGCTGCAATAAGTTCTGCCGCCTTTCTGAGGCCCGAGAACGCCGCCTGGAGTTTCTTTCCTTCCGCAGTTCCCTTTTGTTTCAAGAACGTGAAGCACCGACCAGAGCCTCCGGAACCGAGCTGCGTTTTCTCGATAAATATTTTCTAACAGTCCTAGCAGGGCGGCCCGCAGGTATACATACATAGGGATCCTCTGCTGCGTGCCCACCGTGGGACCAGTTATACAGCTGAACTCGACTTAGTGAGCATGCGCCGGCGGGCTCTCTTTTTCTACTTGACGGCGCGGAATTCCGAAAAGCGGTGCTCGAAAATTCTTTCTCTTGAACTCAGCGCATAAACGAGTTAGACCTTTGGAGATAGAGAGAGAGGAAAAATGGGGACGTGTGCATTTGCGTCGGACACTTTCACGAGCCGAGAATCGTGGGCAGAGGTAATAGGAGCTGAATATATGTGAGGCATTAAGTATATAACACTTTCTTTTCTATGCTTTTTTGTCCCCTCGGCCACGGTTTGTCACAAAACGCTGTGCGTACTTGCATTCGCTGTCCGCTCGGGAAAGTGCCTTGCTGTTTCATTTTCACCTCTCCTGCTCTAACTTCACATATCGTGCTCAACAGCATCTACGTTTCTTTTCTTTTTTTTTTCTACGTCTATTGCAATCCCCCTCCCCCCTTTATTTTTTCTTCGCGTTCGCCCTGTCTTGTCCCCTTGATTACGTCTCACTTGCTTTATATCTTGCCTCGTCCCGACAATAACACCGATTTTCGTTCTCACGATGCACTTGTACACGGTCAGTGCGAGAAAAAAAAAAAAGTGTCACGTACACAATACTCGAAATGAATATACGTCTCCCATTATTTGCAGTTGCAGCAAAGAGAAGTTGCCGGTGACACTTTCTGGCGCGCACTTTTCGCTCTCGTGCACCTAAATATTACGTAGAAACGGGAGAGGGGGGGGGAGGAGGCGTGCGCTCTATTTCAACGGGCTTCCCGCGTATGCGTTACGCAGAGGGTGCGAGTTTCAGGAACAATCTCATGCACTGCATGCAGCCTAGCGCGTTATGCAAATCCAAGTCTTCTCAGGGACAGCGGCGATTACATGTGCACAACTGTGTGCCAGATGACGGTCTCGTTCCTCCCGAGGTTTATACGCTTGCAGTTCTGCTGCTCTCCTCGTTTTCGGCTAGACTCTTGGACAAGCGTAGTCTTGAGAGGAGTGGACCGGAGCCGGAGATGGTCATTTTTCTTTGGAGGAGTGCGCGATAGCTATGACGAAAGTACGCAACATCGTCGGTGGTGCGGAGACCCGAAAGATTCATTTGCCCGCCGCTAAAGACCGGTTGAGCGCGACGAAAATATACGCACGGAGTCGCTGATGGTCCTGTTACTTTCTTGAAAGGGCAACGGTTTGGCGAAGGTTTTGTAAAATTGGGAGACCAAACTCTGTTTGCTGGCACCTGGTTTATGGCATGACCGAGAGTGCCATTAGAACAGCATCTTTAACTGATGTTCCGACGTTCAGAACCCCCCCCCCCCCCTCCCCAGGATAATGCGGAGGGGAGGCGGAATAGCGAAGGGGAGTTGTGGTCTCATCGTCGAAACTCATGAAGACTTGTGGCAGTTTTAAATTTTAAGAGAAAGTTTGTCGGCGTCTCCATGGATACGCAGTTGTGCACGTATTCACTTCATTCCGTCTTGCATAAAGTTGCGAGTCTTTTCACCTGCTTCTATTCCGTATAAACATTTTCCGGAGCAGGCTTCTCTGTGGCGATGAGTCACGCTTACATTTGCGTTGCTTTTTGGGACTATCGTCAGTTCATCGAAGCATTGATAGCGACATGCCAGGGTTCGCGCTTACGAGAACGTCTCAGCTACATAGCAGCTGGGCTTCAGATACGCACTACAGCAATTTTCTGGGGATGGGAACGCTTCTTAAGAGACCTGTGTAGAGGCGTCTCTTGCAAAACGATCGACCACTTCGACGGTATGGTGCAGAGACATAATTAATATGGCGCTGCTCCTTTTCAATTATTTCTCGGCTCGCGCAGTGGTAATGAGATCTGCACGAATGTACGCTGGTAGGGCATTTCTTTCAGGTGGCCCTTGCGAAGGTTAGCCCATTAATCAACGCTACCTACAGTCCTCTGTCTTTAACAACATATAGGAAATGTTTTCCCATAGGAATTTCTATACATTCAGGATGAACGTATAGATTTGAGGTTTCCCCGTACATTTGCTTTTCTAATTTATATACCGGGCAAAATTTTCCAGCTGCCTCATTCGCCTACGGTCGAATGCAATGTAGCCATTACTTATAGAAAGCAGTTCGCTAGCTAAAGTTGAAGACTAGGCGTGGTGGTGCAGCATACCATCGTTGTTCCTTCTTACTGCCATGTGGAACGCAGCCATAAAGATCATGCAACGAGGGCGGCTGGTATTGGTGGATTCTATTTTTTTTTCCATATTCTTGTTGTTCCCACCCTTTGAGTACATTCTTGTATTCATTCCGCTGGCAAGGGAATGATAAATCAATACCTGCAAGTAGAGCTCCGTTGTGTGTGTTTCACTTCTGTGTGTCCTGTGCAAATGTTGCGCAATGCGACATCTAGGATTCACTAGCGCACTCAAACGACGTTGCCGTAATCAGTGACATCGTGGGAAGACTGTGCAGGAATCGCGAAGCACCGTCGTCACCAGCTTGCTTGTTCCCGCGTCTCTTCTGTTTTACAAAGTATGCACTCACAGCAAAGCTAGTCTCCTTGCAATTCTGTACGAGGGATGATTCCTTCGCTTCATTACGAATGCTTCCCTGTTGCTACGAGGTGTGGCTTACTGCGCGCTTTGCGCCAAAACCATTCAGAATGGCGCGGTAGGTATTGAGCTATAGGGAATAGTGTGCTAGCAGATGGCCTCTGAGTGTAACCAGAGGCCGTCTGCTAGCATACTTAGCCAACACACGCCACTCAAAAACCGAAGTAATAAGCGGCAACGAAAGGCCGAAGTTGTGTTAGCAGTGTCACGTTAGCAGTGGGCGTAGGATGCATCCTCCGCGAAAGAGAACCACCTCCGCGTAGCAGGCTTTATTACTCCCGAAAGTCTCTTCGTTTGGTGACGTCATGGTCGCCTCATCGACGGTTCTTTCTGCGGATGGTCAACATTGGCGTGAACCCTGGACACGTGGGTGTTTGCGTTTCATTTGGGGAGTTTCTCATCTTACTTTTATGTACCACATTTTCCGTTTGTGAGTCACGTAAGAAACGCCACAACATCCCTCCTGGCAGCCGGCCACGAGACAGTGGTCGCCGCCGAAAGGTCACGAACGTTGCGTGGCGCTAATTAAGAGAAGAAACGCTCACCGCGTCGAAGCACGCTTTTTTTTTTATTTTTCACCGAAGCAATTATTCAGCGCGGCGGAATCATCAGTAAGCTGTGCACGTCGAAAACTTTGGATGGCGAAACGGGGAAACAAGAAAGAAAAATTGAGAAAGAGGAAGTAACAGGCACATACGTGCATACATGGTCAGCAGAGTCCCCTCAAAAGTGGGGGACCTCTATATTCGTTTGGCAGGGTTTGTTGCTCATCTCTGCCCTGGCTGGCCTACTAATTAACCGCACAAATGCGCGCGCAAGAAAAAGTGTAGATCAGCGCTTCCGCATAGAGCACAAGCCCCATGTGCTGCGTTCGCAGTGGGTACCGTGAGAGAGTTATTTATTAAAGCGAATCTTTCATTGCCTGCTTTCGCGGCTTTGGCCTGCCTATTGGTCCGGTTGATATTTCGACGGACATATCTGCGACTATATCATACGCAAAGTTACATGAAAGTAGCCGCGCAGTGACTTGCACAAGGTGTCCCATATGTCATGCAACAGAGCCAAGCTAATGTTGCTCGCCATTGCTTGGCGGTACTCAGATTATTTTGTTGCATTCCACCTGATTAGATAATTAGTCCTAATTAATTAATGAATTAACTTCTCATTTATTATAGTAAGATGAAAATTGTCAATGAGAAAGTTGTAGAGCAACATGAAAAGCTCTCGATACGGCTTTCTGTTGCTCAATACGTGCTACATAAAAGTGTTTTTTCTGAGCGTGAAGGAAGACCGCGAATACACGAAAAATTTTCGCGCGGCTGGCCGTTTTGGGCACTTTGCATGTACTCGCGGACTTCTTTCTTGCTCGGAAAAACACTTACATGTAGCACGCATCGATCAACAGATAGGTGTACAGGGAGTTTCTCACGTTGCTTTGCAATTTTCTCATTGGCACCTTTAATCTACATATAATATTTGAGAAGTTGAATAAATAATTAAGACTAATTATGTAATTAGGCCAAATTAAAAAAAAAAATCTGAGCATCTCCAAGCGACGGGAAACAACATTACTTTGCCTCTGTCCAGCTACGTGGCATTTGCGTATTTTAAAATTTTGGTGCATCATGGTTACGACAACCTGTATAATTCTTGTATGCTGTTCAAGATATGCGGCATGTTTGTTTCTGAACGTGGTCATTCAGTCTGAAATTGACTGACACGTCGCCGTGGGCGTGTTCAACGAAGGCACTGCATCAGTCTCAACTCCATGATGCACACTCGTGCAAAAAAAAAAAAAAAAAATAAACGGGAGAGAAGTTTTGTGGCTACCTCCACGCTAGTGTTTAAGCTTACTTTCGCGATGATACACACATCATGCACGTATGCAGGAGGTTACTATTTCTTTATTTCATTCTTTTGTCGTGATTTGGTGCAATACCCACAGCTACGCCCGTGTCAATATCTGCAGTCCACAAGGCTGTTGTAACTTCAGTTTAACCGCGTATCTCCAATGAACAGGTGTTCAACGTGCATATGACTATAGCTTTGGACAACTGGTACTGACGCTCTTCGCTTTTTGAAACTGAAGCTGTCACGTGTAAAACAATGTATTACCATATTCAGTCGCGATCCTTGTTTGTCGTTTCAAGTTTGGAACCCGACGCAGCAAGCGGCGCTGCGTTGCATAGCTCGAAGTCGCGGGTTCAATCCTGCCGGCGCGGCGGCCTGATTTGGATGGAGTAAAATACGATGACGACGTTCTGGTGTTTAGGTTTAGATGCACGTTAAAGAACCCCAAGAATTCTCCGGGATACCCTTACTACGGCGTTGCCTCATTATGACATCGAGGTTTTGACACATAAATCCCCAGAATTAAATATCTACATCTCAATTTTCGTTTGCTTTAGTTTGTTTCTATTTTTGTTTCCCCATTACTTACCATGTCTACGTGTACGTCCACATGGCCGCACATAAACGAAAGGCAGCAAAAGTCCCAGGTAACCTCAATGTTGTTTCTCTCGGCGCATTCCGAAGCGGCGTTAACGCCGACCAAGAGGACACCGCGGGCAGCAGTTAAGAAGGAGATGAACAACCGGACGAATCGGCGCAAAGTGCAAGGTGGAGGGGGAAACCTCTTGTCTCTGAGAGTCCGACATGCAAGGTGTCGCCTTCCCGCTGCGATTTCACGCCGCGCAAGCGAATAACCGACCACGACCAGTCAAGCAATCTACGCAGAACGTGAACCGTCTAGCAGCCGGAGCCAGCAGCCTCAAGGCGCAAGACTTCATCGTCGTGGAGGCCTGCGGCCCACCAGTGAGGGTGGTGCAGAGATGGTCGAAGGTGAGTTGAAGACGGGAGGGGGGGGGGGGGAGGGGGTTTTGGATATGTGGTGCGTAAATAAGCAAGGCTGTGAGACCAACGTCATATAGTGGTTGCCTCTCGGGAAGAGCTGCTTTGCTCTCTCTTTCCGTCACGTTTGTGCAAAGCCAGTGCCGCCACTGAGTACCTAGCTCCTGGGAAAAAAAGATACAAAACGGTAACGGAAGCAGGACAGCAAGCCACAGGGGCAGGCGCGTATGCCGGCGTGTGCAGTACGTGCACACTTCTGTGTGTGCGTGAGTGTACACTAAGGTGGCGTTGTCTACGCTGCTGGCGGTGCGGTTGGCACGTCACCGACCAATTTCTCACGTGCTGGGTGGCGGCAGACACAGCGGCGGCATCTTCAGTACCCCCACTGCCCGCCGCCTCCCCCCCCCCCCCCTTCATGGTACCTCCGCGTTCACTGTCTCCCTTGTCGGTATACCGCCGCTGAGTCACAGGGCGGACTGGGACATGGTCTAGCGAGAAGGTGAATACGAGAGGGAGCGGGTGGAGGACAGCACGCTGGTGCGACCCGTTATTAATAGCCCGCTTTACCGCCAGCTTTAGACAGTGCTTATTCCTTTTCTTTTTCTATCTCTTCCTATACGGCTGGCCTTTTACGCCTTGCTGCATTCCCTCCTACGTCTCTTTGCTTCTTCTCTCCGAGGCCGACACGACGTCAGCTACATTCTTTTGTCGTCGGTGGGATTTTCTCTTCCATTTTCCTTTGATGGGTCGCGCGCGGCCTTCGTCCACAACTGCTTGCACGAGGTGTGCATTCCGTTCCTCGGGCTCTAGTTTCATATTCGTTCGACATTGCTGTAAGCTACAGGCGTTTCCAGGATGTACACGGTGACTGTGCGCAGCGCACGGTTGCCGGTAAAATGCGGCTCATCGACGTTATCCTGTTATAGGGGCAGTATTTTCAGCGCTTCTGATTCCGTTTAGAAAGGAGGTCAAGGGCAAGAAAGCTGCTTCGCGCGTGCTTGCTTGTATGCACGTAGAAGGTACCGTGGTACCTCTGTGAAGTCACGTCCCTTCCGTAATTTTACAACTAAGTATAAGCATCGCTTGTCGCACAACCTGGAAAAGACGGCGAGCAGGCACAATGTGCCGATCGTTTTTTCCTCCCAGCGCAAGCTGACTGGGCTTTGCCCCAGAGTCTCTTCTGGAAAGAAGAACGCACCTGGAGGTTGCGGCAAAAAAGCACGTTCGGGGATATTTGAAATGCGCGATCAGTGTTGTCCACTAGATTCCGCTGCCTTGTGGAATGTCGTATGTAGGGCAAACCGGACCGTGTGTTAACTATCGCGCAAGGGAACTTGAGCTTTCAACTAAAAAAAAAAAAGCAAATGCGCATTTGCCTGCGCATTGTCAAGCTTGCACGTGCGTTCCGGGTTTCCGAGAAATTAACATCTTGGATAAAAGCCAAGATACCACTGCCGGTGAGCTGACGAACGGATGCTATAAATCTCTAAAAGGGAAAGCTTGCGCAGGTGGTACATCTGTTTCTTTAAAAAATGGATAGTGAGAAGTGGTTCTCTTTTTCGTGCTTGGCTTGCTTTAATTTGTGGCTGTGACAATGCGATTAAATGCTTCATGCATGTGTGATGAAGACCATGTATTGACGAGCGACGAAGAATAAAGGTAGTTAAAAGTTAGCGCTTGTCCGTGTTCCTTATTACGTCGATGTGTTGAATTTCGCGCAGTACATTTATTTTCTCGCAGTATGAACCAACTCGCCCAACAACAAGTTTTATCGAAGTAGGATGGCACTCTTAAAAGAACAGCGCTGTTGTTTATTGGCACATTGGTAATCAGAAACGCTCGTCTTTCAACGGCCCACTCTGTTATTATTTTGGCTTGTGTAGGTGTAGTACCACGCGTGGTCAAGCATCTCTGAAAGGAAACAGGAGAGTTTGACAAAGTGGGATACAAAGGAAGAGAAAGAGAAAAAAAACGCCGACTAAAAATTTAGTGTGTTTTATAGAGCGCCGCTGCAATAAATACAAACAGAACACATTAAAAAGAAAGAAAGAAGGCTGTTACCTGATGAAATATCTTAACTCTAATAGCTATGCTATTGCAATGCTAAGAAACGCTTAGTACTTGTGAAGAGCGTGAGAAATCGCTTACGCAGCTTCGGTGTGGTGAATCAGTAGTTCTCATTTCCATACATCTGCGAAAGGTCTTTGTCTAATCATTTATACGTTCGGGGACTCCGCCCTATAGCTCCTGGTTCACCCACTGCAGTAGCGCGAACACTTGTGAATGAGAGCACGTGCGTAACTCGTGCCTTTTATTAAAAATTTACATACCACACACGGACAGGGATGCATCCGCAGAATTCGGTATTGCGGCGGAAACGTTTACGGAAGGTGACTAAATCATTCGCAGATGGAGCCAATCATAGACTGCCCGCTCACGTATACGATATCTTGCAAAGCCCCCGTGCTTGCGCTACATGGCTAGTCTGCGAATTTCGTCTTCATATCTAACTTACATTACAAACAACCTTAATCTAATAACATAAAGAAAGTAACGTTCAATATTCTTCATATCCTTTAATGTAAAAGCTCCGCAAGCAAGGCAAATATGACTGAAACTGTACGTTTCGACGCAAAACATCTATCAGGAGGGGCAGCACAGGGGGGTCGCTTACTAAAACTGCATGGAGCCTACAGATGTATTTCTTGGTTCCTAGCCATACTACTGACATGCATAAGTCTTTGTTTTTATCCGGTGACCGTACTTCACCGGCTTAGAAATGCTAAAAGCTTATTCCTCAACGCAAGGCGCGCCTTTCTGTACCGGAAGTTTCTCAAATGCTGTCGGCGGTTCTAAGTGTTGTCTATGTTGTCGCCGAGCCTCGTGTAATCATGTTATTTCCGCGACGGGAATACTGGTGTACATTGTAGAAATTACGTGAGCACCAACGATTACGCCGGAAGGTTCAATGAGCCATGCATAAGTAGTAGATGCGTCTGATTGGCAGATGAAATTTCGGTGATCGTCGACGGTGCTCGCCGCTATCCTTGTGCGGTATGCAAGATGACTCTGTGTTATGACTGAAACGGTAGATGCCGCACACTATTATTATTATTATTATTATTATTATTATTATTATTATTATTATTATTATTATTATTATTATTATTATTATTAATAGAAATATGCATTTGAAAAAGGAATAAGAAAGCAAGGAACGGGCTAGCAAACTGTCAGTGGAAGGGGAACAGAAACATAGAAATAATACATAGGAACAAGGGAAACAATGATTGAATAAAATTATATTTCTCGAAAAGCAACGTAGAATAATGACAAAGGATAGAGTGCGGTAGTAGGAACAGAAAAAGAAAAAGCTGCAGGTCGCGTTACTAAAAGAACGTTAAAAAGCGTAGAAGAAATTAGGGCGTGTTAGGGCGGACAAAGAATGCAAAAGCGGACAAAAGAACTGAAAAGTGTTACTAAACAGTTTCGGTTTTCTAGTATCCAAAGCCGATTGATGACGCTATATTTAAAAGTTCCTAATGGAAATTGAGCGTCTTCGCAAATGTTGACAAATATAGCTAAACATTAAGTGCCCCGAGCAGCATATCTCAGCCCCTCTCGGATACTTCCTGCCTAATTTTTGTTTATCTTCATTTCCCGTGTTGTCGCTTTTGTTGTGACAGCGATTACGGGCACACTTGAGGCGCATTCCTGCCGCCGCCGTCGCCATGATGTTCAGATAGATAAGTCAGGTAGCAGGTATATATTTAATTGGAGACAGTGCGTATGTAGTTTAGTGTTTAATCAGCGCTTCTGTTTGTCCATTTCCAGTCTGCTCTGTATTCGCGCTGTTATTTTCTTCAAAAGACGTGAAGCCTACTGCGCCCACTTTGCACGTTGCAATAAGTCAAAATTTACGGGATTCAAAGGCGTAACCAGGATAAAAGGCATTGTAGGCAATAGCTGCGTGTGACTCACGAGGCTGATGTTCCTCATACGTGTACTGTCGCTCCCGCAGTCATCAGACGGCGACGCTATTCGGTTCTGTACCTCGAACCTCGAAACTGTTACCAGGCTACGTGCATGCATGAGCAACATCAGCCTCATGAGGCTGATGTTCATCATACGCAGCTCTTTTTCGTGTGTGTGTGTGCGTGTGTGCGTGTGCGTGTGTGTGTGTGTGTGCGTGTGTGTGTGTGTGTGTGCGTGTGTGTGTGTGTGTGGACGGGGGGGGGAGGGAGGGAGGAATTCCCCCTTTATTTCCTGCCCTCCTGGTTGCGACACTGACCCTGTCTCTACAGGACACTGTACTTCACCCCGCGCTCCGCCTGCTACGTGGCCCTAACGTCGTTCGGAAGTTGGCAGGACATGCCGAATACACGATGACCCTCGCGAGATCACCGAAGCTAATGAGCATCTAACTCTGTCGCAGCTTTCGTGGGAGGCTACAGCAGGGTACGTCGAGTGCCGACGGTTTCCCATGTGCAGTGTAATAGAGCGCGTCAGCTTATCCGTAGTGGTGTTGAGGTCCGCGGAATACCGCGTCACCGCAAATGTATATACGGCAGCAACAACACCGGTAGTGATAGCTCGTGACAAAAAGTTAGTTCCGGTAGTTATTTTCTTCTGTCTTCTTTATAGGATTACACTACGCTCGAGCGGTAGCAAATTTCGCTTGAGGAAAACTGACCAAGTGGCCAAAAACGACTTTCAGACTCGTGGCAGGCGGTGGCGGGTACGAGTTGCAGCGTTAGGAATGTGGCGACTGTAGATCAGATGCATTCTTCGTTCGAATGCTAGTAGCCACTCTAAACAAGCGTAACGACGCTCACCGGTTTCGATGGCTGGCAACGGCATCACGGCCACCGGCTGGAGAGATAAAGGAGCAAACTGAAGGTTCGCGCACGGTGGTGACATTCGACGAAGCGCGCATGCTCTTAGAGAAATGAAGAACACCCAATCGGTTGTTCTTTTTACGCACCACGGTTGACAAGGATAGGCTCTAGGAGTAAAGAGTATATATACCGAATGCCCGAGAGAACTCGTCGACACCGGATACACATAAGGCGCAAGGTATGCAGCGTAGCTAAACGAGAATTGAGCGCGCCGACAATTAGCGCGCAAGATTAAAAAAATAAATAAAAGAAGACGTACGAGTTCTCTAAGAACTCGGTTCTTAGAGAACTCGTACGTCTTCTTTTATTTATTTTTTTAATCTTGCGCGCTAATTGTCGGCGCGCTCAATTCTCGTTTAGCTACGCTGCATACCTTGCGCCTTATGTGTATCCGGTGTCGACGAGTTCTCTCGGGCATTCGGTATATATACTCTTTACTCCTAGAGCCTATCCTTGTCAACCGTGGTGCGTAAAAAGAACAACCGATTGGGTGTCCGTGTGCCCAGAGCTGGGGTAGTTCGTTCGCGATGAACGCGGCGTGTCGCCTGCCTTGTATGCGCACTGCGCGTCCCCGCTTGAGGTCCAGTTCGTAGTCAGCGCAACTGTCTTGTTTCGTTCTTTTGCACGTTGTCTGCGCTGCTCGCCGTGTTGGTCAGATATATAGTGCGTCCGGTCTGCTTTTAATATGTGCTACCCGCTTTAATGGACCGTTGTCCGCACGAATTCGGGGATCCGGCCGGGGGATGGGGTGGGGAACTCCGGATGTCCTGACCCCGCCTTGCTAAAAGTCTGTGTGCGCAGCGCCAGCGCGCGGCGTGTGACAAGTCATTCTTCCCAGCTGTCGCTGTTCGTTTGCGCTGGAGATACAAAAATTATTATTATTATTATTATTATTATTATTATTATTATTATTATTATTATTATTATTATTATTATTATTATTATGCGTCGTAACCATTCCTGCATCCTCATCCTAATCAATAACCACCTCAACGTCCAAACCCGCCTTGAAAAAAAGAAACCTGCATGTTTGTTTGGCCGCCTGCACCACGCACAGTCTGAGCTACTCGGGGACATCGCGCTGATGCTGCTTCAAAGTACGGCCGTGGTGAAGTCTGCGATTTTTCACAATGAAAAAATGGCGCACATAGAGAAATCATGTTTTTCATTTCAATAGCCGAGTGCAAAAAAAAAAAAGAAACTATGCTTGGCGAGGCGTTCTATAGCATTCCCATATGATTTCTTTCATTGTCCAAGTTTAATCTTCCACCGGCGAAATTTCTATTTTCTTCCACCTTCAGTGTTTTTCCCTTTTACTGTAGTATATAAAGCTTAATAGAAAAATGTACCTCTATTTCACAATATGCGTTGCACATTTTCATTAGGAAACAGTCAATTCCCCCTTTCGCTTTCCTCGGTTTATGTTCCACCATCACCACCAC
The DNA here is from genome assembly GCF_050947875.1 of Dermacentor variabilis. Lineage (NCBI taxonomy): Eukaryota > Metazoa > Arthropoda > Arachnida > Ixodida > Ixodidae > Dermacentor > Dermacentor variabilis. The sequence goes on along the minus strand of NC_134570.1, from coordinate 40,477,934 downwards.
CAGCATGAGCGGAAGAAGAAGCATGTGCTTGCTGCGGACGCGTCCGCGCCGGCTCCCGCTTTCTCGCCAATTTCAATGTGCCTTTTGCCCAGTTTTGTGCCTTTTCTACTCGGAATCGGATTCTTGAAGTTCTCTTCTACCTAGGGAGACCACATTTCGGCAAGTGCGTGACCTCTGGACTTTTTTACGAGTGATTTCAGCTCTCGCCGCCCCGCTTCGGTCTCTAAGCCTAACGGCGAGTACGGCCGCCGCCATTAACGCACGTCTCGACTCCGACCAAGCCGCCGCCGACCCCAGACGTCCCCGCGCCCACCCCGGCTGTGGTGGCCTCCAGCGATCACAACAAACGAGCCTTCCACCCAACAACGACCCTACAGCGATGGCATACGAAGTCAATGGCCAAGACATGCGCCCGGAAGACTTCACCGCAGACGCAGGGTGGACTATCATGGCGCCGCGCCCGTCAGTAATCAAGACTGCGTTGAGCCAGCCCAACCTCGTTAACCACCAACGAAAGGGAGGAAATACCAACGCCAGTGTCTCAACAGCCAGAAACTCCTTGATCAAAGCAAGCAGGATGCCCGCGCTGCCCCAAGATGACATCAAGATCGTGATTCGCATACGTGGCGGTATCAACATAGCCAAGGTAGGCCAACTTACGGTCACCAAAGCAATTTGCATGGCTGCTTGCATCGAATCTACCGAGCGAAGCGAGGACACGATATGCCCCAATTTGAAGCAAAACATCATGGGGGTCAGCACACCGTCCGAAGCGAACGCAGCAAAATGCCTCAGGATCCGCAGCATTTCCATAGGAGAGCAAACGTTTGAATCTACTGCATATAGGACGGCGCCGCACGAAACATGCAAAGGCGTTATAAGAGGGGTTCCGCTCGATGAGACGCAGGACTCCATAAACCGCAAGATCGTCAACCCACGCAACCCGCTCGCTCTGGCGGCAAAGAGAATCAAGGAAACTGGCACGGTCATCATCGCCTTCGACGGCTTTCGAGTCCCGAACTATGTCAGATACGACAACGCCCTGATCAAGTGTTCCCTTTACCGAAAGCAGATCGCCATGTGCCATGTGTGCGGCAGACTCGGCCATCGTGCCGACGTATGCCCCTCGCCCGACGACGCAATTTGCAAAGGCTGTGGACTAGCTAACCCTAACGCAGATCATGTGTGCACCTCGATCAAATGTGCGCTCTGCGAGGGAAATCATGTCACGGCAAGCAAGGAATGCAAGAACCGCTTCCAACTCCCCTACGTCGTCCGAAGACGACGAGTTGAAAGAAAAATCGCAGCAAACGCAAGCAAAAGCACCACGAGATCAGGGCCAATCGCCCTGAGTCAGCACGACTTCCCGCCGCTCAAGGACGCCGAGAGTAGCGCCATCGACGACAACGTGGCCGCCAACGCAGATGCTCGCTTGTCCGGCGAGCGGGGCCGCTCGAGATCGAGGAACCACGGTCGATTGTCGTCACGATCGCGAGGACGCTCCAGGAACCCGAGCCAGCGATCCTCGTCAAGGATACGATTCGCCCCCAGCCCACGAGTTGGCGGTGATGACCGGTTGACGTGGGCCCAACGAGTTCAGCAGCACCAACAACAGGAGCGACAAGAACAGCAGCACCAACAGCAGGCCGCCAGCCAGGTGAGTCCGATGGCACGGCCAGAGCAAGTAGAAATAGCAAATACGATTAAAAGACTAGAACACGAAAACAAAGAGTTAAGGCAAACCATCACACAACTTGTCGAGGAAATCAGACAACTCAAAACGCCACCACCCCACGACTCTAATCAAACCGAAGTCACATCAGAACCCATGGTAGTGGAAGTACCGGTCGTGGAATCCACGCGCAATCCGCATAAGAGAAAAGCCGTGACAAACACACATCCATCGAGCACGGACAGCGACATTAGGGAAATCAGGGAACTGCTCAGCGGGCTTGCAACTACCGTCGCGTCACTAAAGGAAGGGCAAGACAAACTTGCGACGACAATAGGGACCCTCAAGGAAGGTTGCGACAGGATAACGCTACAGATCAACCACATGATGGAGACGATCAACATCCATGGCGCAAGGCTCAACGCGCTAGAAATGGCAGACCACCCGTCTGTGACGTCACAGCCTACTACCACCAAGCTACCTCGAGCATTGTCGCTCGATAGACATAGCAACAACTTGGCCTCACAAAGGCCACCCAACGCCAACAACAAAGATGGCTGTGCAAACTGAAACGTTTCGCCTTTGGCAATGGAATTGTAGGGGCTACGTCCGTAAAAAGGCCCCCCTGCAACAATACATTCGAGCCAAAAAAGACAAACCCCAAGTGATTCTCCTACAAGAGACAAATACCGCTACACCCTCGCTACCCGGCTATGACGTGACCGCAATGACACCGCAACACAAATGTAGAGGTATCTCCACGTTGGTCAGCAACAAGCTAGCCCACACTGTGACACACAACATTAATCACGACCACAGCAATTGCGAATTCATTCTCACGGAAGTCTTCCCTAGAGCCAAAAACGCCAAGAGTATATTCATCCTCAACGTTTACAGCAGTCCCAAGCACAGAGCACAAAAATTTAAGCAAATACTCCAGCTCGCCCGCAACCGTGCCGGCGACAACCCCGTGATCGTGGCCGGGGACTTCAACGCCCCTAACACGGCCTGGGGATACTTCGCCAGCAGAGCCAAAGGCAAAGACTTGCTAAACGACGCCGATGAACTACACCTAACGCTCATCACGAACGCCGAGTACCCCACAAGAACGGGTAACTCGGTCAACCGCGACACAACGCCAGATCTCACTTTCGTCCGCAACGTTCCACACTATCAGTGGAACAACCTCTTCGAGGATCTGGGCAGCGATCATCACATTGTTGAGACAACAATTGACACCCCATCCAGAGGACCCAGAAAAGTGACGTACGTCGATTGGGACAAGTTCCGCGAGTTCAGACACGAACGCCGAACAGGCAACGAAACAATAGAACAATGGACGTCGCAACTAAAGGCCGACATTAAGGCGGCCACGAAGGAAATAGAGACAGATCTTCCCGTTCAAAGCATGGACAGCCGACTGGCCCACATGCTCGAAGCCAAACAATCGCTCACCAGGAGATGGAAAGAACAAAGACACAATCGACGGCTCAGGAAAAGAATTTCTTCCCTCAACCGGCTGATTGCAGAATATTGCACGCAACTATCTAACCAGCAATGGAACGAGGTGTGCGACGCCGCGGACGGCCGCATCAACAGCGGGACGACGTGGCACCTGCTCAAACATCTTTTAGATAGAACCAAAACCAAAGCGGACCAGGGTCGTACGCTGAACAAGATCATGCACGAGGAACTCAAAATTACTACGGAAAATGAGCTCATTGACCGTCTTGCCGACAAGTACCTCCCGCTGGCCAAAAATGCTAGAGGCACGACCGCCGATGCATATCGCGGCAAAGCCAACCCAGAGCTTGATCGGGACTTCTCAACCGAAGAGGTGCGCACGGCGCTCAGAACCTAAACAGCAAGTCAGCGCCGGGGCCGGATGGCGTAACTAACAAGGCACTTAGAAACCTCGACGAAACCTCAATCGAAACCCTCACAGAGGAAACCAACAAAATCTGGAGGAATGGAGCACTACCAGAAGACTGGAAAACGGCCCTTATCGTGCTCATCCCAAAGCCTGGCAAGGCGCCCAACATCAATAACCTCAGACCTATCTCACTGACGTCTTGCGTCGGCAAGGTAGCCGAGCACGCGGTCCTAAACAGGCTCTCGAAACATCTCGAAGATAGAGATGTCTACCCCGCAGCAATGATCGGCTTTAGACCCGGGCTATCCACCCAAGACGCTATGAAGCTCCTCAAGCATCAGATCATTGACGCAGACACCAGAGACGCGAGAGTAATCCTAGGGCTAGACCTCGAAAAGGCATTCGATAATTTATCACACGACTACATACTCGACACGATCTCCAACCTCGACCTCGGCACGAGACTCTACGCTTATACAAAATCGTTCCTGAGCGACAGAACGGCCACCCTCCGTCTAGGGGAAATCAAGTCCCAGAAATACAAACTCAGAGGCAAGGGCACCCCGCAAGGTTCTGTCATCTCTCCGACGCTTTTTAACCTTGCGCTAGCTGGCCTAGGCAAGAAACTGGATCAAATCGAGAACGTCAAATACACGATATACGCCGATGACGTAACGCTCTGGGTCCCCGGAGGTAGCCTGGGATCAATTGAAAGCGCTCTGCAGGAAGCGATAGACGTGATCGAGGAATACCTCGCTCCCACCGGCCTGCGATGTTCGCCTGCGAAGTCGGAACTCCTCATCTACAAACCATCGAGGAGCGGTCCCAAACCAAAGAATGAAATCAGAGACACACACGTCATTACTCTCAGAACAAAAGACGGAGGAACCATTCCACACGTCAGCAAAATCAGAGTCCTTGGGATGTTCATTGAGAGCAACGGCTCTAACGCCGCTACAGTGGAGAAGATCGTGACAAAGTCGAATAATGCATTGAACCTCATACGACGCGTAGCCAACAGACAACACGGCCTTAAGGAAGAAAATCTTCTCAAGCTAACACACGCCTTTGCGCTATGCCACTTCACCTACGAGGCGGCCATGCACAGATGGAAGGTAGCGGAGAAGGACAAACTCAACGTACAACTGAGGAAGCTAGTCAAACTAGCGCTGGGAATCCCCAAGAACACCGAGACAGAGCTCCTGCTGCAACTGGGGGTACACAACACACTTGAAGAAATCGCCGAAGCTCAAGAACGGGCTCAATGGACAAGACTCTCTGGAACCAAACCGGGTAGAGACATCCTAGCCAAACTAGGTCATGACACCACAGTAATCGAGAATCTATATCAAAGCGTTCCGACGGACATACGCAACTTTTACACGGTTCGCCCACTGCCGCGGAACATGAACCCGGCGCACCATCAACCCAGAAGGCTGGCACGCGGATCGTTCATCCTGCGCGAAATACGTGATAAGAAGATCCTAGCCTGTTTTGTTGACGCGGCACAGTACCCAACCAGGAAAGCGTTCGTTGCCACCACGATCAATAAGCAAGGTCAAGTGAGAAACGCTCTCACAGTCAAGACCCACAAGTCCGAGATAGCAGAACAGGTTGCCATTGCACTCGCGCTCACAGACCCGACTACCACCCACGTCTACAGCGATTCACGCTCGGCCGTCAAAGCCTTTCAGAAAGGAGCAGTTGCAAGACAAGCACTACAAATAATCAATAGATCCGCAACGCTGCAGCATCACACCATCTGCTGGTTCCCGGCACACCTCGGAGAGATCGAGGACGCCCCTCGCAATCTCAATGAGATGGCTCACAGGAGCGCGCGAGACCTAACCTTCCGCGACGCCCCCTATTCTGGTCGTGACCATCCCAGCGAGAATCGGGACCCTCCCTCCACATACAACGAGATCATAAAGCACTTTTATCTAGACCGCAGAATATACAGCACACCTCACAATAAGCTCACCAGGCCTCAAGCCCTGACGTTCAGAATGCTTCAAACAAACACATACCCCACGCAGAACAGACTCCACCACTACATGCCTGACCTATACAAAACATCATATTGCGAAAATTGCCATAGAACACTAGACGTACATCACTTGCTCTGGCCGTGTGGTCGGACCCACGCAAACAAGGATCAAGACTCCGCCAGGCTACAAGACGCATTACGCAGCACGGACCTGGCGGAGCAGCTCTGGGCCGTCCAGCGAGCCCACGATGCGGCCAGGGAGTTACAACTCCCGGTCCCAACGTGGGAGTAGCCCGCTCTATGGGACCTTGCGTCCCGTAGCTCGCAGGACCTTTCTATAAAGTTACTCCATCCATCCATCCATCCACCACCAGCATCGTCATCCTCGTCATCATCATCATCATAATTATCATGATTTATGTCCACTGCAAGACTGGGAAGGCCTTTCCTAACCATCTGTAGTGTTTTGCACCCGCTGACTCCACCGTGCGTGCTTGCAAACATTGCACTATCATTACGATTCCCGTAGTTGTAATTAAAAAAAAATCCAGTCGGCTTCTCCAACTCTTCGCGATCATAAATGATGATGACATTTTAGAGGCGAGGAAAGCACAAGGAGGTTAAAAAAAAATTGGAGGACGCTTAAGCTTCGCCTTCAAGAGTGGAACGCGACAGCGTTCCCATCGACCCGCCAAGGGGTGTCAAAGCGCTACGGCGCAGGGATCACTTACGAGGCGCCCTGCATCGGACTTTGCGTCCACCTATCACACGGAAAGCGTCGAGCAACGCAGCGTTCTGCGCAGCAACGATACGTGCGCCTGAGCAAACGGAACGACCCAAAGAACTCGGTGTCTCGGAGGGGGAAACGATCTACGCCAGCCAAACGTCGTGATCGGCACGGGCAGAGAGATAGACAGATAGTAATCTAAAGAAAGGAACGGCGCTTGATTCTGCAACCCGCGTGGGAGCACGGCGAAGCGTCGCCAGGGGAGAGGGAGTCGGGGCAAGGCTTGGTCGGGGCCGCAACGCGCCTGGCACCGGTCCGCGCACAGCACAGCCCCAATGCGCGCATGGCGCGCCACCTGTCGGGGCAGCGCCGTACATTGAGAGGAGGGGTCTTCTGTGTTTGCCGCAAGATGGCTCTGCGTGTGTGGTAAGCGCAGAAGAAATGTAGCGGAAACGTACTTCGCTATTCGTGTAAATGCGACTTCTGTAAGTTACGTGCTCATAATTACCGATATACACAGCAGTATAACATTCTACGGCACGTTTTTAAGGCAACACCGCGTTCACTAAACGCGCATTTGTACCAATTTCAAGCATCGAACTCGTGGCTGAGTGGTAGCGTCTCCGTCTCACACTCCGGAGACCCTGGTTCGATTCCCACCCAGCCCATCTTGGAAGTTGCTTTTTATTTATGAAGTGCCTGCCATGATTTATCGCTCACGGCCGACGCCGACACCCGACACCGACGCCGACGACACCGGCTTTTCTGCGACACGAGCTCCTTAACGCTATCGCGTTAAAAACTGCTATAGTGGAGAGAGCGCTCGTCAGGTGAGGCCGCCGCGTCGCCATCTTGAGGGGGGAAAGCAACGCCAGTCTCCGCAGCTTGCGTGTTTCGGATCGCCATATCTCTCCGTACTGGGTGATGCGCGTATCCCAAAATGTGCTAGCGTGCTCGGGTGTTTTTAGGAAATTTGGCGGACAAGCAGTTGGCATGTTAGCGTATCCTTCTCATTTAAATGATGTTGCAGATTAGAAGGACTTTGCTCTAGAATAAAGGAAAATTTTGTATTTCAGGCTAAAAGGAAACGGCCGCCACTAAAGTTCCGAGGCCCTTCATTCAATGAGGATGCTAAAGCACTGGCGACACCTCCCCATAATGAGGATAATAATGAATACTTATGTTTGCAGCATGTACTGCTATTTCTCGTGCGACATTTTCAGTTGGTAATTGCTTATTTTTTCCGACAGCTTTCATGATCGATCAATTTCTACACTGCGTCAAAGAAGGTGAATCAGCGCTAATTGCTGCGCGATCTTCCTTTCTACTGCACCTGCACATTGATGCCGATAAATTGGGAAAATACCCCAGTATCCGATATATGCGATCCGGCGACTTCTAATATAACTCGCCTCATAGCCCACAGTGTTGAATTAATTAGCTCTTGAAAATGCGTTAAGCAATTAAACACCGCTGGTAAAGTCGGCGAACAGCGAAGCGAAGCTCTTGGCAGGCGACTTCTTGCCCCCCCCCCTCCCCAAAATGGCCGCCCGCGGCTTCACACTTTCCCAAATTTACATATATTATGCAAAATGTTCCCAAGTCAACACAGGGACAAGTGCCCGTGGTGGGGCGCAGTACCCACACTTTATTACATCACACGGGAGTGCAATACAAATAAGGCATTCCACAAAATAGAAAATCCGAGTGCGGAGCAGTGGGAGAGCGTGCTCTCCAGCGGCAACCCTAGCCTCCAACGGAGGCTGGTGGATCATGCGCGACGAGCAGCCACGCTCAGTGGTGCCCTGGAATAGGGGCGCCAACCATGCAGGCCCGAGATCGTCATCAACCAATAGAAGATAAAGACATCCGTCCTGACCGCTGAATTACTCTTTCTAGAGCAATAAAGCTTACTTCCTCCTTCTTCTTCTTCTCCTCCTCCTCCTCACCCGAGCCCATAGGCCAGTGTAAGCGACTTCCACTCCAGTATTTTTTTCTTTAGCCTCCTTGGGAAGGCCTGCCTGCAATGTCCTTAACTGAGAGAGAGAAGTGGTTCTTGTAGGGAAAGGAGGAAAGGCTGGCACTATCTTTTGCAACCCTCAACAAGATCACTCAACAAGATCTTCGCCACTATTTCTCGGAAGGAATTTCCGGCGACGCAAGCACAGCAAGGCGCTTACTCATTTATGGTGCAGGAAAACCATTTGCAGGCATATATGTGAAGGTGATAAAGCTCTAAAAGAAGAAAGTTGTCTCTCCTTTGTTTCTTTCGTTGTTTTTTCTTTCTTTCTCTTTCCACCGCGTCCTTTGGAAATGAACTGCTGTTCGCATCTCTCGCACAGTTGCCTCACTGAGTATACGGACGGGTGGGCTGGGGCCACAAAATTCTGGCGACTTCGCAGAAACGCACGTGGTGCCTCCGCGCCAACACTGTGCACGAGGCCGCATAGCTGAACGTGCTCATCGCTTTACTGCTGACCCAAATTCCTTCGGAAGAGCCGACTGAGCGCGCACATCAGCGTGGGATTCCTCCGGCAGCGGCAACTTTGTTATTTCTACAGCGAAAGCTGTGTATGACAAATATTCCGTAGTGTTTTCGGCGTCGGTCAACAGAAATAAATCATCACGTGGGCCGATCGATGCTGGTGACAGTGCAGAAGGGGTCCAGGCTCAATGGCACACACTCCTGTGGGCTTGGGAACTGGTAACGCGCCCTTGAACTACCGTTGGCACACGTGGGACGCAAGGACGTCCCAGGCACAAGGGCAAGAACGTAGTTTTTTTCGGCGTCCAGCAACAGAAACGGACTTAACAATTTCTAACAAACCCAGACGGGTGAAGAGCGATGGCGCAGATGTCAAGATGTGGAACAGATTAGAACGCTCGCCGTGAACAATAGCGTGATGTCAAGATTGTCGCAGTATATAAGCAGGAGAGGCATTGGCGCTAAAAACAGCTGCGTTATCGGTGTGGCGGACACGTATAATTCTTACACCCGAAGAACAACATGCGTACGCGAAGCGCCGGAGGGAACAGAACGAGAATGTAAACGGCGCCGGCGCTAAACGACCGCCGACGCAGAACGTTCCCGCGATGCTGAACGAAAACGACAATATCGAATCTGGGCGCCTCCGAATGAGCAACGACCTCAGACTTGCAAAGCAAGAAAGGACAACCATTCCACTCTGTGAAGACGGAATGGCAGCGAAAGCACTATGCTTTTCATTCGTTTCAGAGCTATGACTGTCGTCAGCTTTCGCTGCCATTCCATCTTCCCAGACTGAAATGGTTATCATCCCCTCAATACCCCCCCCCCCCGCGCTCCCTTGTACGACACGCCTGCTCACGTTCCGTATATGAACAATGTGGTTCATTGCGGGTTGAGACAGAACGCTTAGAGGCCACAACATAGACGTAAATGTATGTCGTTGTTTGGCAAAAAGCGAAATAACTTATGACGGCACCTCATACTCGCCTCAGCGAAGTAGAGAAACTCGAAGAACAGATCACGTTGACGCGTGACCTGCTTTTCTTATTCCTTGCCGCGAAATGTCAAACACTTCGGTGGTGACGTGCATGCGAATGCGCGGTAGTTCGTACTGACGTTTGATCAGCCGGCTGCTGATACAGCTGTAGATGATTGCAGTGTCATCTTCGGGGAAAGAGAGAGATAGGGCTCCTAAACACTGAGCATATGAACTAAGTTTATCTCAAGGCAGCGATGTGCACAATTCTCGGGAAATTGTGAAATGCCCGCGGCGGCCAAAGATCAACATTCTCTCGTCACTGAGTTTCTCGCGATAATTTGATGTAGTGTTTGCCATGAACTGCTCTGTGGAAACGTTGCAGCAGGCGAGCCATCCTCGTCAGAACCAACATGGCTTGTCAGAAGTGGCTTGTTTGAACAGCTCTGCTATCGAGGGCTTCGAAGAGTCGCCGTTATTGGCGCGTCATTCATGAGTCACAAGACGCACTCCTGCCACTCAAGGAGTGCCGTCTGCTTGTAGGGCGTGCCAAGAAAAACTACGGACAGACGTGCGAGTAGTGTCGAACTTGGATGAGGCATAGATATCTCTGCTTCCATCTGACAAGTAACTGAGGTAACAGGGCGTTCCCATGTGCTTTCCGGTTCGTCACGGGTCTCTGCTGACAAACGGCAGACAGGAGGGCATTTCGAGATGTTCGGGCCCGCAAATTTGAGCTTACATCCGGTGATCAGTGGGCTTTTCTTCGGCCTGTAGGCTTGTTTGCTGTTTCTGTAAGATTCGTTACTTGTTACTTTTATCGTGCGCATTCGTATTGGAAATAAACATAAGTATAGTGAAAGAGTGATGCCTAGTTCACGTGTCTGGGTGATACCGAGAAAGGGCCAAGACTCTCGATCACGAGAACAGATAGAAATGAAGAGCCCTTTCGTCGACGGGTCAAGATGCGACGACCACTGGATACGGACGCCAGTCACGAGCCCAGACTCGCACAGTAATTTCCGCCTCTTCTCGCCGTTCTGCGGGTCCATTTAGCCGCCGCCACCTTCCTATGTCAAACGCAGGCTACTACAAGAACGAGTGAAACACTCGTGGCCAGTGAGCGCACCACATTATATACTGGCGAAAGATGCCATTGTATCGTATGCGCCAAGGTCTGAATTAAACGAGGCTCAAGCTAGCTGTTGGTCGAGTAAAGAGCGGCACAACTACCAAACGCACCTCTGCCGACAAAGACACATTGGAGAATTAAAGGTTAATCCCGACTTCGCCTCCAAGACGCTCGGAGAGCGTTGCCTCCCGCTGCATAAGGTAAGGGCGACGGTGAGAGAACTCTGGGCTTTTTCTCCGTCCGGTGAGGGTTGCCTGAGCTTCTTTCAAGTTGAAAGCGTCGCCACCTGTGGTACGTAAGCGGTATGCCGTCTGTTGCACCGTCTGGTCGGTGCGATTGCCGTAATTGGTCTCTTCTGTCGCGCGTCTCGACAGGTCGAGTGCCGCTTCGCCTAATTCTCTCTCCCGCCATTTCCGTGCCCGTTAATTTGTCCGCTTTGCCCAAGGCTATCGTTTCTTTCTTTATTTCCTTCTGCGTTTCTTTTTCTTTCTTTCTCTCTCTTTTCTTTATTTGATTGTCGCACAGCTCTCAAATGCTCCATAGTCGTTTGCTGTCGGCTAAGCGGCAGCCACTTTCATAGCAATGTCTGTTTAGATGTCGAAAGGCCAAGGAATCGTTTGTTATTTTATTTATGTTTGGCTCTTACTTTACTTCCTTCACTATCTCTTAATCGCACCTAGTGCTTTGTCGCGCGCCTTAAGCTTGCGTAATGTAGTGCGTATAAATTAAATGTGTAAAGGACATAAGCAGAAACCAATTACCTCTGTCTAGAAGCGCCCGTGTTCTAGTCGTGAAGAAACCAAAGGGACCCGCTCGTTTTACTTCTTTCGTCTTCATTTACAATGAATTATAAGATGCTTTTTTTCTTTAGCGGGCGTCCGACTGTATTTGTACATATGATGCAGGAACGTCTCAATCTCTGAAAACCGCGTTTTAGATTTGTCGGAGCCACAGGTCTATTCTCGTTCTTTTTTATTGCTGCTCTTTGGCATCCTTCAGTGACTTGCGTATACAATATTTTTTTCTCTTATTACAGTTGCCTCTTTAAGCTTCATGCGTACCTGGCATTGAAAGGAACACTGAAAACACAGCGTAAAAATTATCAGACACCTTCGAACTCTTGCTATAATTACCAAATGCCTTTTTCTGAAGTTTCACACATACAAAAAATATGTCAAAAAGGAAATTATCACTGTGATTGTTCCACTGAAAGCTAATAACACCTTCAAGACAGTATAGAAAAAAATGTCGCAACCCACATGCCCACATACGGGCTAGTTAAATCTCCGCCAAGGGGAGAGGAAGTAGGAAACCGCGGCGACTTCCTAACCGTGCTCTCGACGCTACCGATGGAGCAGTAAAGATGTACGTTTTACACAACATGAACACAACCGAGATCAATGCCGATTTCATTGCACGCCAGACTGTGTTGACTAATTTAAAATTCATGGAGGTCAGCAAGGACACATTACTTGGATGTACGAAGCCAGAGAGCCCCGTGACATAAATAGCGTTTCATAAAGGGGCCCTGAAACACCTTTAGAAGTAACAAGACATTGCCAAATCTTTAACGAGACTCCTTTGAGCATGTATACCAAACATTATTGCGCTGTATGCGTCAGGGAACTTACAATATTGTGTCAAGAGCAGTGAAGATTCGATTGCTCTCACTTCCGCAATGTCGTTATGCAGCGCCATCGGAAGCAGCTGGACCCACAACAGCTATTGGCTGACGTCGTAGTCGCGAGAACCAATCTGAATTATTTGATTTAAATAAACGAAAAAAATATTCGTGTCTGTAATCTAGAAAAGACGCAAAAACAATTTTATCATCGCACACTGCTGGTCTAAACACGACCGTATGGCGTTGCTGCGTTTGAAAGTGCGGAGTCTCCGAGATGAAAAGCGTAGCGTAGATACTGCGACCGCCACCAGCTGCCGCCGCGAGTGTGACACGCTGGGCGCCCCTTAGGGTGCGGTCAGCGTGACATTGCTTCGAAAACCCCTCAAACATCGTAAAGTAGCGGCACGCTTCGGAGAATGCCGCCTCCTCCTCGCGCGCTCTGGCCGAGGCCGACGCTGCGTCGCTATTGGCGTAATAGCGTCACGCGGGCACTCGCGCCGTGCATCAGCGCCATTTTTGCTCGAGAAGCGTCTACGGAGTGGCGAAGAGCACGTGTTCACACCGTTGCAACGCTCGAGCAGTGTAGGCGGCGCCTCAGTCGAGGAGGGAGCGTGAAAGAGAGGAGAAACGAGACGGTGTGAAGGAGGAGGAGGAGGTGGAGAGTTTCGCTACTTTACGACGTTCAAGCGGTTTTAATTGCTTCCCTGCGCCCCCTTGCCATCTCGCCTACGTAGGTCCGAGTGCGCTACGGGATATCACAAAAGAGAGAAGGCCGCTGATCGGTCCGATAAGTATGCGCTTAACTCTGCTTGAGCTTTAACGATTCGAAATTTTCTTTTTTGGCGGCAGGAGACTTGTGAGATGACGCGATGTGATAGTGACGTCATTCTATTATTGGTTAGCAAATTGTTTCGGGGCCCTTTTCAAAGGAGTCGCAAACATTCAGCCTATAGGCATTTATATTCAAGCCGCGCGATTCATTTGTTATTCCATACTAACCGCCAGACTGCTACTAAGCACCACAGAACACGCGAATCAGACGAATACACCGCATTACCCAATATCTCCGCTGACTAGACCAAGCTATTACAGCGACGCATGCGCGCTTAGCGCACGGGTAACGTGTTATGCAATGTGGCGTTGGTGGGTGCGCGGTAATAGCGTCATTTGGCTCATGCAAATGAACGCCTGATGGGTGTACTCGGACGTTGGGACACATTTCTGGCACCATCCACGGAACAACCAAGCACAACGCTTCTCGTGCCAGTGACCACGTCGAGCGCGGTATTTCTTTGTTCCTCTTGCCAAGGGCGCCAATTTTTCTGACGGCTTCGTTTCACGAACGTGCTTGGAGTGCTAAACGAAGTCCCGCTTTATCGTCCACGTGATCCCTAAGCTGAATATCGAGCAGTGTAGTCGAGCGCATAATCGCGTATGAAAACCAGTACGTTTCTATACTATCAATTAGAAAACTGCAGGAATGTTATGTTTATAGGAGCATATGAGTCTTCTACAAGATGAGAAGTCAGGCGTCTCCCATCAAAACATCATTGTTGTTGTTCCTTTTTTATATTTCGTGTCTTGGATTATCGCACACGAATACGCATTCCTTTCTGTCTTTTTGCACCCAAATCTGTGGTCAACAGCCCCCCTCCCCTCTTATTTCAGTTTTCAGTTTCCTTCAAGAAATGGATGTGAGCTGCTTTTTTTACGCTGTTTTGCGCTACGGCTAGAGATTAACGCGAGTAAGGCTAATATTCAGAGTATTCAGCAAACAAATTACGGTAGGCGATGACGTCATTAAGTGTTCGTTATCGAGCGAAAGAGGAACTATGAGCAATGATACACATGCATGTATAACTTTGCCACTGCAGTCAACAAAGCGCTTCGTAGCGAGGGCTCTTGCCCGAGGCTTACGAGAGGTCAAACTACCAACAAGCGGATTCAGCGCCGAGAGTTAGTAAAGATAAAGAAGAGCTTGAGGGCGAGAGTGCGTACAGTGGCAGAACACGATGAAACCTTGTCCAGAACGCCGTGTGAACTACGAGCGTTGGGCCTGACTGTTCGCCGCTACGGGCGCAGAAAATGCGGTAATGCTGATGATAGGCAATCCCTTCACGGTACCGACCTCATGCACCAACCAGCGCGCTCTTTGTGTCCACGGGGCTCTTATCTCTCGGCGGCGCTGTCCTTCTCCTATTCGTGGCTTTCCCGCGGTTGTCGTTATCGCTGCGCGCGCGCACGCGAGGCACTTCAAAATGTCATTAGGCAAAACGAGGCTCGTGGGATTCCACGCCGGTTCTCCCTGGGGTAGGCTTAGCTGCTGTCGCCGTTGGCTCTTCTCTAATCTGCACTTCTGCTCGGGTTTTTCAGCGCAGACGACACTCGTCTACGCTGCATGTCTTACCTTCTCGCACTGTGAGAGGGAGTTTTACAAGCCGAAAAAAAAAACAAATGCAGAAAACTTTGTTTGCTTGTGCCAGTCGAGCTTGTGTATATAGTCGCTGTGACTTGTGAAAAACTTACGCTCCCAAAAGCTTTTTTCCTGTTCTTCTGCGAGCAGACGACAGCCGTTTCCGGCTGTGTTATCAAGTGGGCTGTATGTACTACGTAGTCCCCGCAGTCATCAGGGCTTTCCCGTTAGAACGGGATAAGGAAACCAGCAGTCGAGGACTTGGCGCATACGTAGAGCCACGAGATTGCTAGTTCGCTGAAGAACTTTGCTGCTTACAGAAGCGGCGTTAAGTTGGTGTAATATTCATGCGTTCGTAGACGCAATCTTCTCCTTGGCTGCACTGGTTCCGCATGAAAGAGAATAGTACATATGCAGGGATGCTGCGGATAACTGCTGCTTTCCTTCTGTTTCATAGCGAGTTTAATGCAACATGGCGAACATACTGCTGGTTGTGTCGTGAGGATCGCCTGTTGGCTCAGCGGCGGAAATGGACTCGAAGAATGGCTCTACGATTACAAAAATAAGATTTTGGCTGCGCACTTTTTCAGCTTTAATCTTGGCGTGCTTTACTCGTTACAGTATATACGTTCTTGGCCCTGGCGCAGTAATGGCTTGTGCGTAAGCAACAAATTTTCATCAAGAAAATGGAACGTGATTACGATGAATTCATGCTCTCCGGTGCCATCACATATGTTTGTTGATTACTAGAAGCTTTTTTATAACGTTCTTGCCCAAAAGTGCATCCGAGATTTCGACGACAAACACCGGGCAAACAAATAAACGTACATAAATATGTTGTTTACATCAAACGTCCTTATTACATGCACGGCGGAGCACTGCTGATCGATGGGTACGGAGATGCCATATACCACGACAAAGGTATGTGGATATCGCGAAACTGTAAGGTAAACGCTGCAGCTGTATAAGTGTAAATTTGCGTGTTATAGTTTGATTTCATTTTTCTCACGGCGGTTCTTTAATTTAACTGGGCGTTGTATATGAATGCATCCAAGATTTCAATGACGGACATCGTGCAAACAAATTATGAATAAAAAAAGATGTTATGCAGATAGAGCGCAGATGTTAGAATCTTCGTGAAGCGAAACTCTATTGGCGATAGAAATATTTTTCTACTGGTGTGGCCTTATATTAAACGCGTGTTTTCGAGTTTCTGCGCAACATTGCAGTTACGTTAAATATCATTTGAAGTGAGCTCTGACTCATTTGGTTGCGAATATTTATTTCGTGAATAAGATGTGACTGATCACTAGGGGTGCGCCATAGCGTGATCCGATGGGTGATTCCTATTGTGAAGAAGGTGTACGTAGAACAGTGAGGCGAAGCTGATGAGCAGTAAAGTAGGAAACGTATAGGTGGAAGTTGGATGGCGTCGATACCGTGTTTAAACACGTGATCCGTTTCGGTCCCCTAAGATATGTGCAAGTACCTTACGCTCAGCGAAGCCGGTTTAGGCCGTAACAACGTCATCGCACTCAGACGAGGCACGTACCCGGCTGCACATACTTACTAAGGCGAGTATTGTATCGTAGGCAAAACTGACAAGATAATAATTATCTAGAATCAAAGAGGACGTACGAAAGAAGCTGTTGATTATAATTACCTCGCCTATCACATGGTCACGTTCAAGTGAACAAAGTTAAGGCCCTCTGTGTACTGTGGAACGTAGATGCCCATTCTGTAAAGACTGGCCACGGATAGGCGCACATCCAGGGCAACTTCTAAAGGCTTAAATCATAAATGATCAAGATAGTCGAAGAAAAGTTTGAATTTAATACGAAATTTCATTAGGAGGTGAACGCAGTTTAGGAATACGCACGAGCCTACACTCACCCTTTAGGATTTACATAAAAATTTAATGCGCGTACTCGCACTTCTTTGACGGTTAGCATAGATGAGTAGTGTTCGGCGCCCATATAAGCTTCGCATATGTATCCGCAAATATATTTGTCCAGATACTTACCGACCCAACAACTGCCAGGAGCAGCGAAAAACCCGGGAGAGTAGATAAAGGAAGCCTCGCTTTATAAGGAGCTGTCTCACTACACAAAACAAAAGGTACTGCCGATCAGCCAGTAAACACATGATATACGACAGGAAAAGTATGTGAAAATCGGAAAAGTAGGAGAAAAAAGAATATAATAAAACCATGTCAGTCTTGTAACTTGAAATTTATGCACTAGTTTGTCGCCATACCACTATCATTGATCAAAAGACGACTGCTAATTTCACGCAAGAAGGGGCGCTGCCGATCAATCAGTACCCAGTTGTCAAAGGGCGAGAAAATTCCGCGGAAATGAGTAAACAAAAAAGAAAACAACAATGCGATAGAACAATGGAACATCATTGTAAAAGTCAGCAATTGCTTTATTGTGTAACGTGCTGCTTAACCCCCTGCTATCAGTTAGTCACGAAACCTTATGAGCTCGTCAATAAACATACGAAGCGACAATCTCGCTGCCAGCCACAATGCCAAATGATGCCATGACGACAGTATATCCCGTGTTAAATGCAGTACCCGAGCTTGTCCTCCCCACTATCTCTAGTAGACCGGACCGGAAACGATGCAGCGCTTTCGCCTGCAGTCCGGACGTGGCCTACGACGTGCACAGGGGCGGTATTCTGTAAGAGTCCACCTAGTGGGCTGTCCATTTTGGCCGCTGCGGATTGGATGCAGCTGTACGAAACGGGAGGAGAGTAGCGGCCCTAGCCAATCAGCAGCGGCTGAAATGGACAAACAGTACACTAGGTGGACTGTTACAGAATAACCACCTAGGTGTCTGTCGCGACTGGGGTATAGCTGACAGGCACCCTCATTTAAGAGTAAATGACCTTATGACGCCATCCAGTCAGTTGCCTCACTGGCATCCTCCTCCAAACCTGCGATTTCTTTCGCCGCTCTATATTGTCCCCCTTGTTCGTGTTACCTTCTACGGGTTTTTATTGTGCGAGATCGGCCAAAGCCTATCCAAAGTGGGCGAAGGAGTTAAAGAGAGCTTTCGCTTTACTGAATCTACAGCCTTCTAACTTGAAAGTTTACGCGGTATAGCTTTTTTCGTAACTGGCGTCACTATATTCCGTCATCTTCATCTGGGACACTACCCGTTCGCGCCTTTAGGCCTCGCATCATGAAGCGACATTCGTTCTCAATGACGGCCTATAAGAACGTGACATGTAAAACGCTACTAAAGGCTCGCTCACTCTGGGCCGATGCCGACACCGATTTCGGTCTGCCGACTGTCGGCGACAGCGTTTTTTTTCCCTTCCTGTCGGCGCCTCTGTCACACTGTACCAACGCCGAGTTCTCCGTGAACCGCCGGCAGATTGTCGGCGTCGGTACAGTGTGACAGAGGCGCCGACGCGAAGAAAAAAAATCGCTGTCGCCGACAGTCGGCAGACCTAACTCGGTGTCGGCGCCGACCCAGTGTGAGTGAGCTTCTTGCAGCAGCAGCCGAACGACACGCTGCAGAGCAGGATGAGCATATCACGGCCAACGCGGAGCGCTATCTGAGCCTGTGTTCGTGTGCGTGCTGCAGCTCTTCTAAGCTGCGTTCACTATATACTGTATGTGCGCTTTCTTGCACACTACAGGCCGATCGTATACAAAGGGGTAAAAGGGAGGCCATAAACTCAGCAAGACCATAGGGACCATCACGTTTCTTTGTGTAGACACAGGGGATTTCTCAGCCGTTCTAAGCTCTATCTTAGTTCTTCGCTGTTTCTCTTTTTCTGCCTTCGTTCCACCGCACGTCACGCGACCGTTAAGGCGTGAAGGCGGTGCCCATTCTTTTCCCTTGTTTCGACGGTCTTGTTCCAGCAAGGCCCTTGTTTTCCGGATCTTGCCTCTCCATAGCTCGGTGTACGCGTGAAAGCCCGCCCCTGTTGTGGCCTCAGGGCTTGTACGAACGGGAGCAAAAGTCGGGGACACAAGCCAAAGGTGTAACAGAAAAAAAAAGAATAATGAAGTGAAAGAAACGACCGAAAACGTGGGTGGGAAGGTAGGGATTGGAGAGGCCCTTGGCAGACTCCGACAGACACTTGGTGTTTATAGAAAACAAGGCTGCGCGACGCTGCAATAAGGTTCTCGGCGGTAAAGCAGGCTGAGAAGAGGAAGCGGACTTCGGTTTTTGCTTTGTATACTTACTATTTTTGTTTTTGCCATCGTGTAGTTTACTTACGCGATGTCTATTGGGCTCTGTTTGCGCAGCTTTTCGCCGGAAGCGAGGGAAGGAGGAAATATTTTACGGTTATAGGAATGGTATGAAACGAGAGGGTGTGGGCCTAATATCAAAGTGTCCCTTCTGTGTCACCTATTTGCTTTGCATGCGTCATAAATATTGACTCCTATCGCGTGTTCGTCTGCACCATTTAGGAGTGTGTACTCCTGGGCCTGCTTAGACAGTGCCCATCAATTTTTTGTTTTTGTTTTTGATCGTTCCTAATTCCTCGAATGGGTAACAGCGCCATCTATAGCGTTCTTAGTACCCATGTTGGCTCGCCTATTATTGTAGACTACTAAGTAGGATGTGCGAGCGACTATAATACAGGCGGATGGCTTTCATCATTTTTGCTCAGTGCGAAGTGTTTAATTTCTTGAATCGATGCCAGCCGATTGAGGGCTCGTAATAATGATTCGTAAGATGCATCAGGCTATTGTTTTTTTTTCTCTGCAAAGTGGCACGCACCAACTGCACAGGATTGTCCAAAAATTGGGCAGTTTGTAAAAAAATGATTAAAGCGAATTTAGGAGACGTAGAAAAGTTTCTTACTGGGGCAAGATGTGCTATTGCGCGCTATGTATAGTGGGAATAGCGGCTACGCTTCTTTTGTTTTAATTTTTCCCAATAAAAGCAACAGAAAAAGAGGTAGTTGCTGAACGTACAAGCAGTATTGAATGCGACCTGTCATCCGAAAAGAAAACCGAAGTCAAAGAAAAATAATGAAAGCAATTTGTACGAGTAGATTAGAACGAACACGCACCCAACATGAACATCCAGTAGGTATTCATTGGTTAAAATAGCACAAAATAATATACACACAGCCGCTTTCTTAGGCCCCAACGGGCAGCGCTTTTATTGCGCATGGCACTCGTTATCCTACAGTTGCCGAGCTTTCTTATGGTTATATTGGAAACGAACATTGCCAAGTCAAGTCACACAATGGCGTGCAGATCGGAGCATGATGTGTTTTCACTGCGCTGTTGTTTGCATGAGCTCGGCTTGCTCTCCCGACATGTATTTGTAATGACAGTGACACGGAATCGTGTTTGTCGCTTGATGGATGTAATCTTCAAGCTCGCAAATCAGTTCTGCGGAGGTCCGCAAGGTGGAGCAATAATCGCGAAAGGAGAAATTGCCATGCATTCGACTGTAGCATGAAGCTAGAGGGGAAAGTTTCTTAAGTGAAGAAAAATTTATCTTGCTCCGGATCGAAAACGGAAGCAGCCACAGAAATGGTGTATAGGGGAAATGTGGTGCAGTCTTATTATGGACATAACTTTAGTTCTCCCTCTGCCCAGCAACAAGTATTAATACGAACCCATGGATTGTAATCGCGCTCCTGAGAAGAACCAGATTTGCCATAGAAAGAAGAACCATAGAAAGCAGACGACGGTGCTTTTGACGGTACGATCGGATTGCACCTTTGCTTGCCTCACATCTCGTTTGTTGTTGTTGTTGTTCATGATGATGATCTTGATGTTACTCGGTGACATGGCGCTATCCACTCTGGGGGAATGACCATGAATAGGGAGGTGCAAAGGTTTAAAAAAAAAACCCAACTTTGAGGAATATAAGTTCAATCCGTGCTTGAACTGCAACTTATGAAAATTTAAACTTACATGATATAGATATGAACTCTACTGTATCTTGATATTGAAGAATATTAAATTTGAATTCAGGGTGTCTTCATTCTAATTTCTTCTTATCTGCCACTTTCGTTGCCACTTACATAGCGAAGAACGTTTAGGGAACACACCTACTTTTCTCGATCTCAGTGACGTGGAGCAAGAAACAAGGGGGCTGACAGCTTTGGCTTTGCTTTGTGACTACGGATATGGCTAAACCACTGCGGGGGATCGGCCATGAATCGGGCGACAGTATGCAAACAGAGAAGAATGCTTAAATAGAATTTTGCAATTTATGAATGGGATGACAGCGCTCGTGCGTGAAATTACGTACCTTAATTTCTTCCTCCTCGTCTTCGCTAGCGCTGTTTTTGTCAAGTGTGAACGTGCACCGACTTGCTCAAGTTGCTCTGCTGCCGGTAGCAGAGGAAGCGCACCGTCATGGCGGCCTAATGCGTAGTCACGTGACATGGGGTTCTCGCACCTTTGAGCCCCGCTCTCGATGCGTTCGCTTTTTTTTTTTTTCTTGGTGGGTGTCGCGGTATTCGGTGAGCGACGGTGTTTTTCACCTTATCAGAATAAGGCTTCATCTTGTTGCTTTCGTGTCCCTTTCGTTCACTCATTCCTTTCTTCCCTAGTTCATTTCTTTGTTTTCGCTATTATTATTATTATTATTATTATTATTATTATTATTATTATTATTATTATTATTATTATTATTATTATTATTCCGCCAGCATGTCGCATGCTCGACGGCAAAAGCATCGCCTCCCACACTCTCACGTGGTTCCCCGCTCACATGGGATCCATCATGGGAGGCACCACAAACCTCAACGAGCTGGCCCACTCCAAGGCGCGAGGTCTCGCTTTCCGAAACCGTGGAGAATTCCAACACCGGCCCGCAGTGGTGGAGAACAGAGATCAACCGACCACATACAATGAAATTACGCAGGACATTTATCTCGGCAGGAGAGACTTTCCCCTTCCTCACAAGAACTTAAGTAGAGCGCAGGCATTGGTCCTCAGATTATTGCAAACAGGTTCGTATCAAAGCCCGGCTTTATTCCACAAGCTGTATCTCGACACTTTTGCCACTAGTTCTTGCAGGCACTGCTGTGACTTAGCTAGCCTAGACCATATGCTCTGGCGTCGCCCCTCCTTACGAGGCACTTAACAAATCAATGAGGACAAGTGGCTCTCCGCTATCAAGAGCCCCGATGCCGGGGCGCAACTATGGGCTCTCCAGAAGGCCCACGATGCGGCGGTCGGGCATGGCCTGACTGTCCCAGCGTGGGAGCAGCCCGCAGCCCGTTGAGTCGCGTAGCTCAGGACCTTCATTAAAGTTTTGCATCCATCCATCCATACGTCAACTCTACAATTATTCTGGGTATTTCGGTGGAAGTCTAGTAATACCTCCGTTTTCTGTTTACGTCCTTCTCGTTGCGAGGAAAGATGATATTCCAGCCGAGGTTGCTCGCGCTGAGTTTTTTCTTCCCATTTTCCTCCGATTACTCCGCATCGTTTGATTGTTCGTTTCTTTCTTTCTTTCTTTCTTTCTTTCTTTCTTTCTTTCTTTCTTTCTTTCTTTCTTTCTTTCGTGATTACTTTCTGTCTGTATTCTCACTCATGGATGCTTGTACACCACGCCTCCGCTGGGGCGTTAAGGTCCCTCGTCGCTGCGTGTTCGGTCGACTGCGACGCCGATTGAACGAGAGAGGAAGCCAAACTGTGGCATGGTGTGGAGGCATTCTTGGAGACGGGGAAAAAGTTAAGAAATGACGGCACAAGAAGTGAGTAAGAATGTGGGAGGAAGGTTAACGAGAAGACGGGAGAAGAAGCGGCTGGAGATGCGATGCACGGGAAGGCTTTGCTTGCGGCGAGGCGCGCAGCAAGAGGCGCTTATTGGAGATGAAACCCTGTTCACCGCGTAAAAAGAAAAAAAAAGAAGAAAAGAAGAAGAAGAAAGGACGCCTAGGCGGTGCAAGGACGAGAGGACACAGGTGAAGCAGTGTGAGCTGATG
The DNA here is from genome assembly GCF_050947875.1 of Dermacentor variabilis. Classification (NCBI taxonomy): domain Eukaryota; kingdom Metazoa; phylum Arthropoda; class Arachnida; order Ixodida; family Ixodidae; genus Dermacentor; species Dermacentor variabilis. The sequence goes on along the minus strand of NC_134570.1, from coordinate 40,455,116 downwards.
AAATGAGCGGATAAGGCGACAAAATGAGGAAGAGCAAGCAGCTAGCGTACTAAGGAAGCAGAGCTGCCGGGGAATCCGGAGGTCCTTAGAAAGAAAGAAAGAAAGAAAGAAAGAAAGAAAGAAAGAAAGAAAGAAAGAAAGAAAGAAAGAAAGAAAGAAAGAAATGGTTTAGCAGCGGAGAACAGATATCACTTTGAATGATTTTCGAGAACCAAGCTTTTTTCACTTTCTTCCGCGTGGTGTCGAAAAGGCGAAGGCCGGCGGAACTAAAGAAAGGCCCGATTTTGTTTTGGCACTTAACGGGGACGGTGCCTTACAGGGCCGGATTTCTTCTAGCGCGAAGCTGACACCGAAGTGCTCGATCGTAGCGTATTATACTGTTCTTATTTATTTTGACTTGTTCTACAGTTTGTTCAATTCTTTTTCTACGGGTTTGGAGCGGAACGCAACAAATGAACTGAACTTGGGAGTTTGGAAGGGGTGCGGCCGGACACGAAGGCAGGCCCCTATTTTCGCTCAGTGTTTTGGAGGAAAGCGACCGACAGTTTTAATTTTTATCGACACCTTTCAATCTTCTGGTAGATAAAGCCACTGGTCTTCCTATGCTTTTGTACATTTCATTTTGCGGTTAGCTGCTTGGAGAATCGTGACGCTTCTGACAGCTATGAAAATATCTCCGGGTGGTGGAGTTGACATACTGAATTTGAGAGAAGTATTGCGCACTTGATGACATCGTTTGACTGCTGTCTGTAGTTGGGCTCTTCCGATCGCCTGGTCAGATAACTAGTTGTAAACTCTTTGTGGTTGTTGCTGTGTGGACTACACTCCTCAAATAATACAGCACTGGTGTCTCCTCTGTACGGAAGTAACTTCTTGCTCCGTATTTATTTATATTTTCGATATGTGTGATGTTTCCGAATCGACTATATTTAGTTTTTGCCCAATACACGAGGGAACTTGCTCCGTGGAATAAGTACTGGACGAGGAGGAAGAGAGGATGGGAGGGCACGGAGGGAATTCTTGTAAACGTTGTGTAACGTAATAGAGGCAGTTACTGCCTACAATAAATTTTAGCACTCTCTATGTTGCAAGAGTGCCGTGACACTTTTAACGGCTGCCAGAGGACACTAGAAGCCAAATCCTAATGCGAGTTCTACTACGCAAAGAATCAACGTCATTCATCTGCAAGCACACCTTCGAGTCGAGCCTTGGCCGGTTATGAGCGACAGCTTGACCTTGCGTCCGCCGCGGATCGCACTGCCTCTTATTAACAGAGGGCGTGTGCATCGGCGAGGTATGGGTGCGCATTCGGTAGGGAGCCCCGTAAAGGCGCGCGTATGAGTACAGGATGAGGCGGGGCGCGCCCCCTTTCTGGACGCCGGCATGTGTGCGAGCGACTGCGTTGACGAGCGCCACGGGAGTCAGAATGTCAAGGCCGGCACCGAGCTTTCCTGTGGTCGCCGGCGTCGCGAAGAGACTCGCTCGCGCGCCGGGTCGATGCCATCATCATCTCTCGTCGCCGTGCTCTCGAGCCGGGCGTCGGGATTCCTAGCGCGCCATCCAATCCAGTTGCCCGCTCAACGCACCGGCGCCGCTGCCGAGGCGGTGTTCTTTCCGAGGAATGGCGTGGGCTAATAGCAGCCATTCTCTAGCGTGAAGCGTGACGTTACGAAGCCTGTTTTTGTGGACCATCATTGCTCTGACGCACTTCATCCGCGAACGGCTTAGTTGTGTTTATGGTGCGGGTACCATAAAGGATAAAAATATTGAAAAAGATTAAAGAAAAAAAACTTTTAAACTGAAGCACTCGTGTGTCATGGGAGGAATTGAATGGTTAACTCTGGCCCATACGTCACCGTTGTTGAACATATATGTATCCATGGTCCAGCCAAAAGAAGTGAGCACCTTTTGACCTGCCATATAAGAAACATCATTGTAAATCTTGAACACGGTCTTGCGCCGCGGCATGCCGCATTCTGAGACACAATGCAGAAAACTCCCGTGGGCTTTCTTTTAAGGCGTACGTTATTGAAATACATTTCTTAATATTCTGCAGGTTTTTTATCGTTTTTCTATTTATTTATTGAAAGTATCTTTGAGGCCTCTATTTAAAGCATTGGGTAACGGGAGCAAGTACAACAATAGGGTAACTCAAAAGCAAAACAACTTATAACAAGATGTACATCAACAATGCAGACGTCAATTAAAATGGAGACGAAATTCTAAGCATAAATTCATACACATCAGGCAAATACGTTATATAAAATGCAAGAGCGATCTGAATATGCACTTTAAAAAGATGTAAAGGTGACGCGCGAAGTTTCAAACAAATGTGATCGGATAACTAAGCAAATATAGAATTTTAGGGTTCTGCTTAGAGTCTTCATTCGTTTGGAATGCTTGAATCATCATCATCATCATCATCATCATCATCATCATCATCATCATCATCATCATCATCATCATCCTGGTTAAGCCTACTGCAGGGCAAAGGCCTCTCCCATACTTCTCCAACTACCCCGGTCATGTGCTAATTGTGGCTATGTTGTCCCTGCAAACTTTTTAATCTCATCCGCCCACCTAACTTTCTGCCGCCCTCTGCTACGCATCCCTTCCCTTGGAATCCATTCCGTAACTCTCAATGACCATCGGTTATCTTCCCTCCTCATTACGTGTCCTGCCCATGCCCCATTTCTTTTTCTTGATTTCAACTAAGATATCATTAACTCGCGTTTGTTCCCTTACCCAATCTGCTCTTTTCTTATCCCTTAGCGTTGCACCTATCATTCTTCTTTCCATAGCTCGTTGCGTCGTCTCCAATTCAAGTAGGACCCTTTTCGTAAGCCTCCAGGTTTCTGCCCGTACGTGAGTACTGGTAAGACACAGCTGTTATAAACTTTTCTCTTGAGGGATAATGGCAACCTCCTGTTCATGATCTGAGAATGCCTGCCAAACGCACCCCAGCCCATTCTTATTCTTCTGTTTATTTCAGTCTCATGATGCGGATCCGCAGTCACTACCTGTCCTATGTAGATGTATTCCCTTACCACTTCCAATGCCTCACTACCTATTGTAAACTGCTGTTCTCTTCCGAGACTGTTAAACATTACTTTAGTTTTCTGTAGATTAATGTTTAGACCCACCCTTCGGCTCTGCCTCTCCAGGTCAGTGAGCATGCATTGCAGTTGGTCCCCTGAGTTACTAAGCAAGGCAATATCATCAGCTAATCGCAAGTTGATAAGGTATTCTCCATTAACATTTATTCCCAATTCTTCCCAATCCAGGTCTCTGAATACCTCCTGTAAACACGCAGTGAATCGCATTGGAGAGATCGTATCTCCCTGCCTGACGCCTTTCTTTATTGCGATTTTGTTGCTTTCTTTATGGAACACTACGGTGGCTGTGGAGCCGCTATATATATATATATATATATATATATATATATATATATATATATATATATATATATATATATATATATATATATATATATATATATATATATATATTTGAGTATTTTTACATATGGCTCGTCTACAGCCTGATTTCGCAATGCCTCCATGACTGCTGAGGTTTCGACTGAATCAAACGCTTTCTCGTAATCAATGAAAGCTATATATAAGGGTTGGCTATATTCCGCACATTTTTCTATCACCTGATTGATAGTGTGAATAAGGTCTATTGTTGAGTAGCCTTTAGGGAATCCTGCCTGGTGCTTTGGTTGAGAGAAGTCTAAGGTGTTCCTGATTCTGTTTGCAATTACCTTAGTAAATACTTTGTAGGCAGCGGACAGTAAACTGATCGGTCTATAATTTTTCAAGTCTTTGGCGTCCCCTTTCTTGTGGATTAGGATTATGTTCGCGCTTTTCCAAAATTCCGGTGCACTCGAAGTCATGAGGCACTGCGTATACAGGGTGGCCAGTTTCTCTAGAACAACCTGCCCACCATCCTTCAACAAATCTGCTGTTACCTGATCTTCCCCAGCTGTCTTCCCCCTTTGCATAGCTCCCAAGGCTTTCTTTACTTCTTCCGGCGTTACCTGTGGGATTTCAAATTCCTCAAGACTATTCTCTCTTCCATTATCGTCGTGGGTGCCACTGGTACTGTATAAATCGCTATTGAACTCCTCAGCCACTTGAACGATCTCGTCCATATTAGTAATGATATTGACGGCTTTGTCTCTTAACGCATACATCTAATTCTTGCCAATTACTAATTTCTTCTTCAGTGCTTTTAGGCTTCCTCCGTTCCTGAGAGCAGGTTCACTTCTATCCATATTATACTTCCTTATGTCAACTGTCTTACGCTTGTTGATTAACTTGGAAAGTTCTGCCAGTTCTATTCTAGCTGTAGGGTTACAGGCTTTCATACATTGGCGTTTCTTGATCAGATCTTTCGTCTCCTGCGATAGCTTACTGGTATCCTGTCTAACGGAGTTACCACCGGCTTCTATTGCACACTCCTTAATGATGCCCACAAGATTGTCGTTCATTGCTTCAACGCTACTGTCCTCTTCCTGAGTTAAAGCCGAATACCTGTTCTGTAGCTTGATCTGGAATTCCTCTATTTCCCCTCTTACCGCTAACTCATTGATCGGCTTCTTATGTACCAGTTTCTTCCGTTCCCTCCTCAGGTCTAGGCTAATTCGAGTTCTTACCATCCTATGGTCACTGCAGCGCACTTTCAAATCAATCTTGAATCAATCAATCAATAATCAATCAATCTGTCTGTCTGTCTGTCTGTCTGTCTGTCTGTCTGTCTGTCTGTCTGTCTGTCTGTCTATCTATCTATCTATCTATCTATCTATCTATCTATCTATCTATCTATCTATCTATCTATCTATCTATCTATCTATCTATCTATCTATCTATCTATCTATCTATCTATCTATCTATCTATCTATCTGTCTGTCTGTCTGTCTGTCTGTCTGTCTGTCTGTCTGTCTGTCTATCTATCTATCTATCTATCTATCTATCTATCTATCTATCTATCTATCTATCTATCTATCTATCTATCTATCTATCTATCTATCTATCTATCTATCTATCTATCTATCTATCTATCTATCTATCTATCTATCTATCTAATCTTCTTAGAAGCACACCACTCTTAAAACAGAGTTTCGGCATCACAAAGAATGTTGGAAATGCCACGCTGTCATTTTGCATGGAAAAAGTTGTATAATGCGGCGTAATTGTCTCCAGCAAATATTGCCATATTGATTGGTAGAGAGCCAGGGAGATGCTGCATGAATACAATTAGCGTCACTAATTAGTGATGCCATGTTGAATATATGAGTCTTTCTGCAGGGCAGCGTCGTTAATTGAATCAGTGTGGTATCGTTCGTTGCACCACTTATTCTAGGTCACCCTTCCGACGCTTGCTGCGGCTGCGTAGCCTTTAAGGATAGCCTGCTCACTGAAATTAAGTGGTCAAAATAAGTTTTCTTGCCTAAAGAATTGCAAAGATTTGTTTATTTCGCAAAATTGTTCGATAAATGTAAGGCAATAAAAAGCGTGAACTTAAGTTTCAGAATTTTTCCGCGGAGTTGCTCTGACTCGATGCTTAAGAGCGCCGCTGAGCAAGACGGATCAGTAGGTCTCGTAAGACGGGTCGGGGGCACCGCGAAAAGTGTGACGACAAACCGTGAGCAGGGCTGATTCGGTTGCCACAAAGATTCGCGCGCACGCTCCCTCACTCGTTGCGCTATTAATAATGGAGACAAGTCTGGCTTTCTCAGACGAATCCAACGACGTGTCGTCTGGGCTGATTAAGTACCCCCTTAGACCCCCAGAGGGCAGCACAAAGCACCCAGGACTCGCCGTTTGCTCAGGCGCGCACACACGCACACACCCGTTCAGATGGCTTCGCATAAGCACCCGTGTGACTGGGTCCGTGTCAGCGCGCCGACGTTATCCATCACACCCACTTCCGCCGCTCGTTTTGCCTCGGAGCGCTGGTAGTATACCGCAGAACAAACGCGTCAACGTGCTAGCGCCTTCCTGAATGGCGTTCTGCCATAGAGGAAGGGCTCGCTGCTGACTTCAAAGGAACTTGGCCCTGCAATGTGCAATGGAAAGTAACAGTGACATTGGTGCAGTAATGCATTTGGAACAGTCATCCTCCTATGGTACTTATTCGCTTCTTCAGGTTGTGTTGCGCTATCCATTGCTGCTGAATACGAAGCACAGAATCGCTATTCGGGACATATATGTCGAAGCCGCTAGCGATTATTCGCAATTACGTCTCACTAATACTTTGCTCAAAGCAAACGCGCCAGCTATCGCTAGTGCGAATCTGTCTTGTCGCACATAAAAAAAAGCCCGTTCCTGTAGCGTAGTTCCTCGAGCCCAGTGCGTCTTTGCAGGATGTTTGGGAATGGTCAGAAAACTTTCCCACGTAATTTCGTGCGGCGATGCGGCTCCGTGCGTAACCCACTTACAGAACGGGTCGTCATGCAAGACGACTTGTTCTGAAAAGAAGAGGCTTCTGGACAGTATGAGATGAGGTATTCCTCATGAATATGCGAAACGGTTAGTTTCGCGGGAAGAACCGCGATTAGGACGCAAGGAAGTGTGGAGAGCTCTACTGCCATTTCTGCTCGAGAGACTGAACTGATCGGCTCATGGTGACAGATATTTATGACTCTGAAAGAGACGCTCATGCGGAGAAATTGCGGGCCTGTATATATAGCTTGCCAGCTTAACCCCGCCTGAAGCATCATCGTTACCACCAACATCGCCGCCATCGTGAATGAAATAGTGAAATTTGAAAGCTCTCTATCAGCGTAGCAAACAGAATCCACAAGAGTAGTTGTAACTTGTTATAGCTTTTTAAAAGTGCAGCCACTAAGCTACACAACTAATCGATCATCTTTTGGAACGCCCACCACGGTGGCAGAGTGACTTCTACGATACGTTCGGCTGTTGAGCACCAAGTTTAGGGTTCGATCACTTGCTGCGGCGGCCGCGTTCTGATATAGGACGGAAGTGCAAGAACTATGGTGTATTTATATTTCGCTGTACGTTGGAGGACACCAGACAGTGAAAATAAAAGTGGAACCCCTACTATTACATCTCTCAGAAACAACCTTGGCATTTCTTTGGTACATTGGAATCAATCAATCAATCAATCAATCAATCAATCAATCAATCAATCAATCAATCAATCAATCAATCAATCAATCAATCAATCAATCAATCAATCAATCAATCAATCAATAAATCAATCAATCAATCAATCAATCAAATGAAAGCCAGAAAAGCCTGTTATGAAAGCTTCCTGTAAAGTCAGAAAAGAAAGAAGGAATATGAGGGCCACAGCGCTAGGGTAACCTTGTGGGAGATGAGCGCCAGTAGCCGTATGACAGGATAGCACCAGTGACCTCACGGCGACAGTTGAGGGCGAAGGGAGCTCTGGCCAGACTGGGACCTGCGGGTGGGGCACTACGTCTCGTCACAATCACTGGCATGGCTCGGTCAACCTAAAGTACCTCCAAGGACGTTTCTGCCGACCAGGTAAAGGACTGCCAACCTCCCCTCCCCCCAGTTATCCTCTCTGGCTGGCTCTCAGTTCCCGGCGTCAAGTGGAACTTGTGTAGTCCCACTTCTCGTTTTAAGCGGGAAGAACGTAACTGCCGTCTGGTACTGCCGCGCAGAGGTTCGAGTAGGGCGGCAAGCATGGCGAAAGGAAAAATGTTAGGAGGTAGCATCGCGCAATTGAAACCAAGAGTGTCGTCCCAACACGTGGTGAGAACGTCAAAGCAGGGAGGCTACGTCAGAGGGCGCGGTAGGTTTTAGTACTCCCCATTGATCTTTTTCGATACTCATCCGCATGGAGTTCCTCCGTGCGGATGAGTATAGGTTCCTCCATATGGGCAAATCTCGGTTTTTTCTTCATGATCTCGACACAAGAGGTCATGTGTTGGGCTGATACTGAGCAAAAGGACTGGCATCACGGAGCGTTCGCTTACCAAGGCTGGTTGCGTGGCGTAATGCTTCCTCCTAACTTTTTTCCTTTCTCCATGGTGGGTAGCTACCTTGGTGCGAGTGTGCAAGAAAATAGGAGAACATTCAGGAACCGGAAGTCCCGGAAGCGCTACTACCGGAAACGGAACCTCTGGAAGCGGAAATAGTGTAAGCGGAGCTGGTGTGACTGACAAATCAGAGAAAAGCCACGTGCACCAAAAGTTGTCGTTACTTAGCAAAAGCGACGGCGATGGTTGGATGAAGGTGCTTTAGGTGGTTCCGAGTATTGCTGCTTACAGACGCGCCTTTGGCGTGAGCTGATCCTCAGAGACCGTGACCCCTTGCACGTTCATGGTCTCTCATAGAGCACAGCCGGGGCCCCATGTTGGGCAGCAATTGTGGCAACGTGGGATCTCATACCCGGCCGTGGCTTTCACGAGAGACACCGCCCCCACAAACAGTCAATGCTTTAATCTTTCTGTTGCGAAGCTAAGCCAGCCGTGAACGCTGGGCGTTCTGAGAGCATGCGGGCCGTCCCCGCGCGACAGGCAGTACTTAACCTGCCAACGGGCGAAAAGCACCCCACAACTCGTAATACTGGGGAACCTATGTGAAACTCGATTTTCTTTTGAAAAAGACATAAAAATAAGATGAAGGGGAGAGCGAGAGAGAAAGAGGTTCCGTGAGAGCGGGCCTGAAACAAATTAAAGCGCCTGTTTACTCTGGGATAGCCGAGAGACACTTACAGCGCAAACAACGGAGCGGTCATACAGAGAGCTATAAGTGCTTTTGGGCTTCGCTTCAGCTTCCAAAGAATGGATTGGCCATTGGCTGCTGCCGCGATGGCAAATAATACCACAAGAACGACCAGAAAGCGTGTCCTCGCGCTTACTCTGGTGGAACGGCGGTAGCTGTCGGGGGGCATTGTGCGTCCCTTGCGAATGGCTGCCCTGCATACGTGCCGCCCGAGCTGCGGAATACTTTAGCAATCAGCGCTCGCAATCGGTTGAAAGCGGCGTTTTGGAGCGTGCAGTAATCTCGGTGCCTGACTTGTTTTTTTTACTCACGTTGTTTGTGCCCTAGTTTCAGACTTCGTCCTTGTGTAACTTCGGGAAATGTCGGTGGTTTTGGTAATTTAGATTCCAGTGATTTAATCTGTGTGACACAGTGAGAGAACGCAGGCCCTATATTGTGAGGGAAATGCCGTTTAAATTTGCTTGACGATAGAAGTTGCGTTGGAACGAAAAAAAAAAAAGTAAGCGCGGACATGTTAAGACGATTCTTTTCTTCTTATTTTGTCTGTATAGTCAAGGAATACGAGCAGCTGCTTCGAATGTAGGAGAACTCGTTCGAGATTGTGTCCAAGCCGAACTATATGTAGCTCTAGGAACTATAATTCCGCTCATGAAATAACTCATCCTAGATGTGTCAATTGCTTGGTTTAACATGCATGTACAATCACAAGCTTAGCAAATCTTCACGCGTTAAGATCACATTCCACTGGCTGCAGGCGCATGGTCGTGACCACGAGAATGGCCCTGCGGTGTGCAATGCCCCACTCTTCCTCGCCGCCATTAACCTCTCCACTTTTCGCTTTCTCTGATCCCCACTCTGTTCTCGTTGCCCGGAAATCAAACCTCCGGCGGGAGTCGCCCGCGTTTCCGCATCCCCCCGCGTATGCTCCCCGACAAGCTTTCAACCGATCACCTTGAACAAGATCTTGGGACCACGGCCTCCCATATCGCAGCTACATAAAGCCACGAAAGCGCTGCCGCAATATTTGAAAGCTACCGAATTGAGTCGCCGTGTCTGTGATCCGGACTGAGTTACCGAATGATATCCTCATTGGACTTCCTCTTCTTCTTTTAATCTTTCCTTCCCCTTTTACCTTTCCCCAGTATAGGATAGCCAACCAGGCTCAGTTCAGGTTGACCTCCCTACCTTTCATTTATCATTTGCTCTCTCTCTCGCCCTCCCTCTCGGGTCGTGGCGGAAGTCCTTCTCCGGGCTGGGGCGCTTGACTGGGATTCTTACAATCGATGCGCATTGCTGCCTCAGCCAGTGACATCGACATCACCCTCCGCACGTTCACCCCCACCAGGCCACCTGCTGTCTGACAACCTATTTAGCCATTAGCACTCCGTGCCAACAGCCACGCATGCCACAGGGCCATTAGTAGGCGCTTTAGCCATTAGGAGGCGCTATGCTAAATGCCTGAGCCGCGGGTTTGTGCTAACCACGTCTATTTGTACGGCAACGGAGTCGGGAGAAAGGGAGTTGCTTCCTCACGTAACGACATTTCCGGTGTTCGGGCCCGCCGCCCCGGAAGTGAGTCGATTTACGGGCGGCAAATGACACGATATTTGTGCTAGGGCAGCGAGGCGCTTGGAGGGATGATTACGTCACCCTGTCTGCGTCGTAAGATTGCTAGGTGAAGTGTGGGCAACAGCGACAATCGCGGCCACGCTAGATGATGCTCATCATGGTACGACATCGCTCCGACGAAAATGTGCTGCCAGAGAAGCGCTCGCGTGTTCACGTCGATCGGGGTGGTTAAGCCGTTTTTTTTTTTACATCGTAGACACAATTAGCGAGAGTACCTTTTCTGTAAATACGCCAGTCAGATGCAACATTCTGTTTCATATGCGAGGGAGGACTGTTCCGTTGTCTGGCCTAGCGAAACAATCGTGATTCCCCCCGGCGAATCACCCACCATCGCTGTCACCCTCACGCCTCGGAACCGAGTTATCGTGCTTAACCAACCGAGGAATCAGGAAAATTGACGCGGAATCAGGAAGTTTGCCTGCATAGATCGCAGTCTTCGAAAACAGAGGTGCTTGGAGGTTGCTGGGAGGGGTATTCGTGGTGGCACGAGGTGAAAACTTGTGCCACGATGATGACGGTGATAAGGCTAATGGTGAGGAGGACTTCTTAAACTGCGTATTGATCTGTCAGGCTCCACCTTATTGGTAGAATTATCGAGCTCACACCCTTTGCTGAAACATTACCCTAAATGCAATATATACACGCACAGCATATTTGTTTATAACGCCTAGTTCGCTCAGTCGGATGCTCTTTGATTCAGCCAACTTCCATGCTCTGGCTTCCATTAAACCCCTTCCCTTGTGTAGGGTAGCAAACCAGACGTGCGTCTAGTTGACCTCCTTACCTTTCTTTCCTTCCTTTTGACCCTCATCTATGCTCTGGCGACGAAAAGGGAACGGGTAGCAGCGCGAAATCAAAACCAACCGCGTGAATGGAGATAGACGTGCATTTTGACTTGACGTTTGCGCGCTAGCGATATAGTATTGCGCTCTTTGACTGTGTGTAGAGTATAAAAGGCTATGCTTCTCAATTGATATAATGTTTTAATCTTCCTAATTTCTTCATTTCTGCCTTCGGGTCCTTTTGCGGACCTTCCTTCTTTCACATTTCTTAATCACTGCAGTTTATTTGTTATGTTCGTGGAATAGCCGGGCCTTCCATCGCGTATTTGCCTAGACTCCCAGCATTCAAACAAGGGCCAGCACCACAGCAACAACATCAACTGCGAAGAAATATTTTTATTCTCTTTTCTGCGTTCTATATTCAACACAGGAGCCGGACTTTACTGTCGGAAATTGTTGTCTATTGTCGTCGAGACCGGGGGGCGCCGCAAGGTACAAACGCGCCGCCAGCCACCTCTACTTGCTGCCACCATTTGGTTCGGCTGTCGTGTTGACCAAACAACGGTGGAAAGCGCCGTTCGCACCCCACGGTGGTTTCACGAAGATGTCAGCCGCTGGCTGCTTTATTCTTTCTGGCCTTTCGACTTTGAAAACTTGAAGAAAGTGCCCGGCACACCTTCCCTCAAGCTCGGCTATTCTTCGTCGCGAGAGGCGAGAGGCGAGAGGCGCGGAGCGATGGATGATCACGCACGGGCCGCAGCTCCCCCAGCATTTGCGGGGCTATAGTTCCGTGCATTGCGGCTGGCGAATATAAAAAATACAGACTGCACTTGACCGCTATGATGCATGTCGAGCTGGCTATAGACTTCCTATGTGTATGTCATGATGCTGTATACAGAGGAGTGCTTACTGCTGGCTTACCAACGATCTATTTTATCTATTTTATTGAATTCAAAGTAAAAGAAATAGATGTAGTCGCCCTGTGATGGTGACGGCTACTACTTTTCGCATAGCAAGAACAACAATATAAATAATATGTAGTAAGAAAATTTAAAAAAATAACTTCATAAGGCCGGAACTCCACAGCACACAGTCATATACACCTACGAAAATATGAATATAAAAGGCAAAGGCAGGTCGCACCACAATGAGATTGTAAACAAGGTCACAAACACTCGCAAGCGGCCGTGATGTAGACTGCGATGAGCATGTAAACAGTGGAGAAAACGCATAATATGCAAGAGCGTATAACACGTAATATACAATCGCTAATAATTACAGGTAATAGTAGCATGTTAAAGTTCACAGATGTGGGATTCTATTGGTCGCGAGCCTTCTTTGTCGTATGGGAAAAGTGCTCAACCCGCAGAATATTGCGGCCACGAATTGAAGTGTCTCGACGAGAAATAGCAGACAGTTCTTAGTTTTCCTTCTTTTCTGCGTTTACCACTACGGCTGGGCGCTAGCGACGTCATGGGGTATTGGTAGCGAAACAAGAAAGTAAAAAAAAAAAAGAAATCGAGGGCTTTACATGCCAAAACGACCATCGGATCATGGCGTAATGGGCGACTACAGATTAAAGTTTGACCACCTGTGCTCTTTAACTTGCAAACCAAGTCTAAGTACGTGAGAATTCTTGCATTCTGCCCCTATCAAAATGTGGCCGCAGCGGTCTGCGTATCGAACCTGCAACTTCGAGGTGAGCAGCTCAGCGGCGGAACCTCTAAGCTCGGCGGGTAAACGCGAAGCTTGTCTATGCTTTGCCGTTTTTACGTCTTCACGCTTTCTAGCAGTTCGCAATGCCTCGGCTAACTGAAAACACATGGCCCAGTTCTCGAAGCAGTTATCCCAACTTTACGCTTTTACAGCAATGTAGGACCCAGAGAGACAAGGAGCGTGTATTTTGTGAGACTGCTTGAGCCTTTTCAACCTCGCTTTGCCGCGATAGCAACAAGGATTGCGCGCAATTAAATCGCCAACCATGCCAATAATAATTATTGTTGAACTCCAATATGCCGTTCAAAGCGTCGTGGATGGCGCAGTGAAATGCGGCGGCGGTGAAGGCTTACTGGTAACGCCTATCAGGCGCGCTATCAGATGAGGAAACGCCGGCTTTATTCTAATGCAGCCACGTCCCGGGCACATAGGTGATTACACATCGAGGCATAAACAAACGGTCGGCGTCCAAAAAGCAAGAAGAATGTAGGCTCGGTAATCGAGGCGGCCATGTTTGGAGCACAAGCATGGCGACGATCGGCGGCCGTGACACGACCTGAGAACTGTCTTATACCTTATTTCGCTTCCTGGCGTGGTCGAGCCTTTTAGCGCACTCCAGTTGCCGGAAGCACTGCAGCGAGCAGCTAGACATTGCCACTGAGGGAAACCGTCTCTGCCCTCCACTCGCTGCTACGAGTGGTTGGTTCGCACGCTTTTGCCTGGTCGCCTGCCAAATGGCAGGCCGAAGAGAAAGACTGCCAGTGACGTGGCAGCTTTAAAGGGCGTCGTGTGTACCTTCCACCTTCTACCTGGCTCCGGACAGGCCGCCATTGGAATCTGAACCTGGCAACGTTCAACGTTAGAACGCTATCCAGCGAGGCGAGTCTAGCAGTGTTATTGGAGGAATTAGAGGGTAGTAAATGGGATATAATAGGGCTCAGTGAGGTTAGGAGGACAAAAGAAGCATATACAGTGCTAAAAAGCGGGCATGTACTGTGTTACCGGGGCTTAGCAGAGAGACGAGAACTAGGAGTCGGATTCCTGATTAATAAGGAAATAGCTGGTAACATACAGGAATTCTATAGCATTAACGAGAGGGTGGCAGGTCTTGTTGTGAAGCTTAATAAGAGGTACAAATTGAAGGTGGTACAAGTCTATGCCCCTACATGCAGTCATGATGACCAGGAAGTCGAAAGCTTTTATGAAGACGTGGAATCGGCGATGGGTAAAGTCAAAACAAAATACACTATACTGATGGGCGACTTCAATGCCAGGGTAGGCAAGAAGCAGGCTGGAGACAAGTCAGTGGGGGAATATGGCATAGGCTCTAGGAATAGCAGAGGAGAATTATTAGTAGAGTTTGCAGAACAGAATAATATGCGGATAATGAACACCTTTTTCCGCAAGCGGGTTAGTCGAAAGTGGACGTGGAGGAGCCCGAATGGTGAGACTAGAAATGAAATCGACTTCATACTCTGCGCGAACCCTGGCATCATACAAGATGTAGACGTGCTCGGCAAGGTACGCTGCAGTGACCATAGAATGGTAAGAACTCGAATTAGCCTAGACTTGAGGAGGGAACGGAAGAAACTGGTACACAAGAAGCCAATCAATGAGTTAGCGGTAAGAGGGAAACTAGAGGAATTCCGGATCAAGCTACAGAACAGGTACTCTGCTTTAACTCAGGAAGAGGACCTTAGTGTTGCAGCAATGCACGACAATCTCATGGGCATCATTAAGGAGTGCGCAATAGAAGTCGGTGGTAACTCCGTTAGACAGGAAACCAGTAAGCTATCGCAGGAGACGAAAGATCTGATCAAGAAACGCCAATGTATGAGAGCCTCTAACCCTACAGCTAGAATAGAACTGGCAGAACTTTCTAAGTTAATCAACAAGCGTAAGACAGCGGACATCAGAAACTATAATATGGATAGAATTGAACAGGCTCTCAGGAACGGAGGAAGCCTAAAAACAGTGAAGAAGAAACTAGGAATAGGCAAGAATCAGACGTGTGCGTTAAGAGACAAAGCCGGCAATATCGTTACCAATATGGATGAGATAGTTCAAGTGGCTGAGGAGTTCTATAGAGATTTATACAGTACCAGTGGTACCCACGACGATAGTGGAAGAGAGAATAGCCTAGAGGAATTCGAAATCCCACAGGTAACGCCAGACGAAGTAAAGAAAGCCTTAGGAGCTATGCAAAGGGGGAAGGCGGCTGGGGAGGATCAGGTAACAGCAGATTTGTTGAAGGATGGTGGTCAGATTGTTCTAGAGAAACTGGCCACCCTGTATACGCAATGCCTCATAACCTCGAGCGTACCGGAATCTTGGAAGAACGCTAACATAATCCTAATCCATAAGAAAGGGGACGCCAAAGACTTGAAAAATTATAGACCGATCAGCTTACTGTCCGTTGCCTACAAAGTATTTACTAAGGTAATCGCAAATAGAATCAGGAACACCTTAGACTTCTGTCAACCAAAGGACCAGGCAGGATTCCGTAAAGGCTACTCAACAATAGACCATATTCACACTGTCAATCAAGTGATAGAGAAATGTGCAGAATATAACCAACCCTTATATATAGCTTTCATTGATTACGAGAAAGCGTTTGATTCAGTCGAAACCTCAGCAGTCATGGAGGCATTACGGAATCAGGGTGTAGATGAGCCATATGTAAACATACTGGAAGATATCTATAGCGGCTCCACAGCCACCGTAGTCCTCCACAAAGAAAGTAACAAAATCCCTATAAAGAAAGGCGTCAGACAGGGAGATACGATATCTCCAATGCTATTCACAGCATGTTTACAGGAGGTATTCAGAGGCCTGGAGTGGGAAGAATTGGGGATAAAAGTTGATGGAGAATACCTTAGCAACTTGCGATTCGCTGATGATATTGCCTTGCTTAGTAACTCAGGAGACCAATTGCAATGCATGCTCACTGACCTGGAGAGGCAAAGCAGAAGGGTGGGTCTGAAAATTAATTTGCAGAAATCTAAAGTATTGTTTAACAGTCTCGGAAGAGAACAGCAGTTTACGATAGGTAGCGAAGCACTGGAAGTGGTAAGGGAATACATCTACTTAGGGCAGGTAGTGACCACGGATCCGGATCATGAGACCGAAATAACCAGAAGAATAAGAATGGGCTGGGGTGCGTTTGGCAGGCATTCTCAAATCATGAACAGCAGGTTGCCACTATCCCTCAAAAGGAAAGTGTATAACAGCTGTGTGTTACCAGTACTCACATATGGGGCAGAAACCTGGAGGCTTACGAAAAGGGTTCTGCTGAAATTGAGGACGGCGCAACGAGCTATGGAAAGAAGAATGATGGGTGTAACGTTAAGGGATAAGAAAAGAGCAGATTGGGTGAGGCAACAAACGCGGGTAAACGACATCTTAGTTGAAATCAAGAAAAAGAAATGGGCATGGGCAGGACATGTAATGAGGAGGGAAGATAACCGATGGTCCTTAAGGGCTACGGACTGGATTCCAAGGGAAGGGAAGCGTAGCAGGGGGCGGCAGAAAGTTAGGTGGGCGGATGAAATTAAGATGTTTGCAGGGACAACATGGCCACAATTAGTACATGACCGGGGTAGTTGGAGAAGTATGGGAGAGGCCTTTGCCCTGCAGTGGGCGTAACTAGGCTGATGATGATGATGATGTGTACCTTCCGCGTCGTGGCGTAGGGAGGTTGGCACTACTGGGAGTTTAACGTCAGTGGCCTGTTAAGGCCGTTTACGTAAGTGTAACGTAAGGAAGGAAGGAAGAAAGAAAGAAAGAAAGAAAGGAAGAAAGAAAGAAAGAAAGAAAGGCGCCACGGCGTTGCGTATTCATTTCCCTCAGACGTACAATCTGAGGGAAAGAGCATAGCTCGTCGTCACTTCGGCAGTATTGCGTAACGTAAATTATGCAGTACCAACTAGCCCACCAACCCGCCGTGGTTGCTCAGTGGCTATGGTGTTGGGCTGCTGAGCACGAGGTCTCGGGATCGAATCCCGGCCACGGCGGCCGTATTTCGATGGGGGCGAAATGCGAAAACACCCGTGTGCTTAGATTTAGGTGCACGTTAAAGAACCCCAGGTGGTCAAAATTTCCGGAGTCCTCCACTACGGCGTGCCTCATAATCAGAAAGTGGTTTTGACACGTAAAACCCCAAATATTATTATTATTAACTAGCCCACCAGTCTGTTTCGTAGTGTTACAAGTTTAGCAGGCTTGTGCTGAAGCAAAATGAAAGATTGCTTCTTTTCATATTTTGCGTAAAATGTAATCGGTTATCAAGTATCGCTTTGGTGTTCCTGTTAAAATTCACACGCACCTTACTTACCCCTGCGCTGATTGTTAGCTCGGTTATTCAGGCGTTGACTGCATACGTCAACACTCTCCCAACAGTTACGACTCGGTTTAAAAGATCTGAATTTAAACTTCTGTGTCAAAGCTTGGTGGCTCAAACGAAAGTTATTGATCATGCTGCAAGCGCGCTTCGCCGAAGTACTCGCACTGCAGCGAAGGCCGACTCCCAGGTGATCCCGAGCGACCGAGCATTCGTCGAGAAACAGTGATGCTTTGTTCAAGCGATATTGTGGGTGCGTTTGATTTCTTTAGGTACATTTGCAGCTTTACTTAGCTACCGAGGCTCCACAACAATGAAGTAAATTACAACCTTGCACTGCACTTGGCGCGAAGAAACTCCCCCATAGTTGACCTCGAAGGGTCCAAGTGATCTGTACATTAAAAAGCTCCGTCACCTTGAAGAGCTGGAAGTGAAGGGATTCTGACATGTATTTTATTCACTGATACCATCTGGCAAACTTTTACTCGAGGACACGAGGATTCTGCGCCCAAGCTTAGCTTTTCATAGCCAGTCCCTGTCATTAAGCCCGGTAAACACGTTCAGCAATGACAGCCTGACCTTTGTAAAGTTTCAGCACTAAGTTAAGAGAGGACCAGGTGCAAGTACGCGAACTCGAATGAAGGCTACCGGAATCATCCATCACTCTTTTATTTTCTTCTTTATTTTATTTTTGGTGGAGGTCAAGAACCGAGCTATCTCCAGTTCGTCAATCTGTATCTCGTCTTTTCTTTATTGTCCTGGTTTTTTTTATAGTGAACAGTAGTCGTTTCCGTAACTCTTCAGAAGCTTGATGTGGGTGAGTTGGTTTAACGTAATTGAAGAAAAGAAAAGAGCGCTAACAAAGACGCGCACTAAAAGCAGAACATGCATGACGGACATGTTCGTAAGATATCTTTGTAAGCGCTCTTTCCTTTGCCGTAACTTTTTCTTTATTTCCAGCGCGGAAACGTTTCAAATTTCTGCTCATCTTTTCGTAGTCTAGGCTTCCGTTCTCTGCGGTGAACCCCTAGCTTTGTCGATGCCATTGCCCTCTCAACAGTCTGCTTGCGATCGCGTTGTCATTGCATCGGTGACTTTAACGCGATCGCCTACGGTGCAGCTCGCAACTTTTCTGCGAGACGCCGTTCTCGACGAGATAATTTAATTCAATATGTTTTGTTATGTGTGTGTGTTTTAAGTGTCGTATGTCCTGCATGTCTTAATTTATCATCGCATTCACCTTCGCTGGTGTAACATGTTAACCGCTCCGCAAGGCTAAACCTTCCTGTTTCCATTACACAGCGTCTCTCACAAGCGTTTCAAGTTCGCGTTTTCTTTTCCTCTTCTCTCTCAATATGAAATCAGGGTTGCGCGCAGCGACGAACGCAGGTGCAAGCGCGCTCACAAACACACTACGCCATGCTCGCGCTCATGCGCGCACATGCTCACACGAGCAACAGTGCGCGCACGCACACAAGGAAGGGGGCTAAACGTTGTACGCTCCAGCGTCCCTGTCGCTACCGCTCCGCGGCTACCGGCGGCAGCTTGCAAACAATGCGAGTGATTTATCGACGCCGCGAGCTGCGGGTGAGTGCGTCCCCTTTGACGTCTGCGGTTTTAAAATACGCGAGCCCCGTCATCGGCGCTCTTTTGTGGGCTGCGCGAAGCCCTTGACGGTTCGGGTGTGTGCGCTCTGGATTACGTCCTCCTGTCGCACAGCGTGCAAGTCACACCCGGCTCCACGCGAGCGTCGCAGCGCAAGTGCGGCGGATAATAGCAACGGCGGGTCTGAGTGGGGAATGTGGCGGCGCTCTCATCTCGGTTGCGTGAAAGTATGGGTTTCCGGCTACAAACAAAACATGGCGGTCAGAAATGGGGCCCGAATTCACGCGTTCTTAACGCGTGAGCGTTAGGAGTGCGGGAGGGGTGAAAAATGTTTGTGAGCTGTGTGGGAAGCCGGTCACGTGGTCGAGGTAGAGAGATGGAAGAGCTGAGAAGAGCGTGTATGTATGTATGTATGTATGTATGTATGTATGTATGTATGTATGTATGTATGTATGTATGTATGTATGTATGTATGTATGTATGTATGTATGTATGTATGTATGTATGTATGTATGTATGTATGTATGTATGTATGTATGTATGTCAAAGAGACAACATAGTAAAAAGGTCTTGTATTACAGGCTGTAGGCAGATTCTTGGTTAAGAATCCACTGGTCGAGAACGCCAGCATTAAGTTTGAGAACGGCTGTGTATGGTTAGGTAGTAGAGGCGGTTTCGTGATTTCCTTGAGCAGCTTTATTTTTGCGTTGTCGGTATGAATGAGAGGAGAAAAACTACGCATTATCTTGGAATGACCCGATATTGCAAAGTATTTACGGCTTTTGTGTCATTGCACTAGAACACGTGTACAAAGAAGTTGCGTATAGGAGCTCTCATTCTTCCAGTAACTCTGTGTTCAAGCAGTCGAGCAAGTGTGAGTGCTATCATTTATATTTCGTCAGTTGCACCTATTTATATGTCATTTTCTATTCATACACCAGCAAGCAATTGGTGATGAAGCTCATGAAAACGGATCCTCGCGTCGTCTACTATAGTAGCATTCAGACAACTACTTCGATCATTGAACGATCTGTACTCTTGTAGCTCAGAGATCCTGCGTAACTGCAGCAACGATAAATAAATCATGCGGAGACTATCGACGATGGTTATCCATGTACCGCAATGAACAGCCCGAACGAACAGACGAACGAACGAGCGAGGCACAGTACCCCGCTCTCCTTTTCACCGCCTCCCCCCCCCCCCCCCCCGCTCCCGCAACTCGGCTGCCTGAGATCACGCACCCTTTCCTCGCCTTCCTAGAGTTCCTTCGTGGCAGCCGTGGACAGCGAATGTGTCCACTTCATGATTTCCTTGGTGTGTTGGCGTCAACTCCGTCGGCGTTCGACGATTCCGAATGCTCGCCTGCGGCGTCTTTTCAAGGGTGCGAATTCGATCTCAATTTTCTTCGTCCATATCGTCCACCATGGTGTGGCCACCGCCGGGCTGCCAGCCGGATGTGCGACGAATGAGTGAGCGAGCGACAGCCTCTCCATGCACCTTAGCTATCTTATCGTTGACTGTCGTCACCAGAGAGCTCATCGGCCTCCAGCTAACCGAAGTCGCAGCCGCATGTCTACAGGTTTCTAGATTCGTGTTCCGAAGCTTTCCGTCGAGGCCAGTTTCCGTAGTACTGCACGTTTCTAATGGCAGACGAAGCCAAACATGCGCAGCTCAAAGGGGAAACGCAGGTGCCCCTCGAGGCTCGACGAGTTGTTCGCCGAGTTTGCGAGCGCGTTCGTCTCTCGCTGCCTGTGCTAGTACGACGACGAGATGTAAGCGCCAGCAGCAGCAACAGTAGGCCACTGCGTTCGGAATGTTGTGTGTGTGTGTAGTGATTTTTAGAAGAAAGGAAGAGAGAAGTGCAGTGCCGTAACTGTCTCTCAAAGGAGGACACCTCAACAGCACTGCACAGGGTAAGGGGAGTGGGGAGAAAAGGATCAGGAAGAGAAGGGAAGAAAGCGGCAAAAAAAAAAAAAAGGACAAGGTTGAAGAAGGAGCGATGCGGGGCTTATAGCCGCGCTCTCAGCGGCGTTTCGCAGCAAAAGTCAAGGAGAGCAGCAAGCACTCTTTTGACGATAGAGGCGTGCGCTGCGGGAAACAGAAGGGCTCCCTCCGTGTCGCAAGGCAGACCCACGCGACGATACGAGGCACAAAGCGCAGTGCGCTCAACATCAAAGGATGGGCAATGCAACAGGAGGTGCTCGAGAGTCTCTTCTTCGCCGCATTCCACACATGCGGGGCTGCCAGTTCCGTGCAGTCTGTGCAATCGGGCGGCCGTGCTGTAGCAGCCGACGCGCAACCGCAGGAGAAAGGAGCGGTCCCAACGGGAGAGGCCGGCGCGGGGGAGACGGAATGTTGTGCGAGGCCGCAACCGCCAACTCCTGCGTTTTCCATCCTCTTACGTGTGCATAGTACATCTGCTTGCCGAGCGTTATGTACACATGCCACGAGTTTCGCCGCCCAGAATGTGTGTGTATATATATATATATGTATATATATATATATATATATATATATATATATATATATATATATGCACATGTTGCGGCCACGAACCTTGGACGTGGCATAACGTAAACGTACTGTGATTAAACGCGTTTATTTTGTCCTCCTTACGTTTTTTTTTATTGTTTATTTGTCTCTGACACTTTTAACCTCTAAGATTTGTTGCTTTGACCTTTGCGCAACAGGCAATGAGGACGTGTCGGCATGTCGAGAATGCATCGGTGTTTATTCGGCAAGTCTGAAAGCTTTTGTTTTCGTTAACCGCCGGAGGTCATGTCTAAGAGCTGGCGTTATCCAACATATCTTTGTTTTAACTAGCTCAAAACGAGGCCAGACCCTGGCGCGTTTATACCGAAATGCCTATTTGTTAATTTCCTTTGCGAGATTAAGCCAACGGTCGTGAAATTGTAGTTTATATGCGCTGGAACAAAGTCAGGAAACTGGTGAATACATAGCATTCTTTCTTCATTATTCCATTTGAACAAATGAATCTGAACACAATCAACACGTTTATGTTCTTAAGGTAAACATTTGTTTCTGTAAACTTGTGGTGAATAGTAGTTGACACACACACACGGTAACACACGTGTGCGATTACGTGCGGGCACGCCCGCGCACGCACGCACGCGCACCCAGTTTAGTATTTGCCTTTGAGCCTGAAATCCCCTGCTCAATACATGTACGCAAACTATTGTCCTGACATTTCTTTGTCAGGAGCAGTCGTAGTTAGAGAGTGCCGGCCTTAGAAATGTTCTCGTGAGTTCCAGCCTCTGTCAATGCCTTGACTAAACCCGTGATTTCAATGCAGGACAACTGCTGCTGAGGCAGTAGCTGTAACTTATTTAAAATTTAAAAAGAAAGTTGGCATACCGGCATCTTTCACAGCCAGGAAAAAAAAAATCGCCGCGGCCGTGACGCGTCGTCTAGCAAGTTTCGCTCAGAATCTCGGCTGCAGGTATCGTTTATCATCTTCAGTCGCGAAATCATACTTGGTGATTTCTAATAGCTCATGCGAAAGAGTCGACCCTCTCTTCCGCTCGATTGGTTAGGCTTAGCGAAGTGCCGGGCGTCAGCCGCCATCTCGCAAGCTTGAAAGCGATTGGGGACGGTTTTCCGCAACCCCGTCGCGAGCCGCTCTGCTCCTGCGTTTTAGCTCGCAGAATTGTTTCTCGCCTTCGGCGGGTCGCGATAGCCGGGGCGATCGAGCTTTCCGACTCTCTTACACCTTCGATTTCATCACGTTGTGCCATTTTCACCTCGTTAGCCGATGAAATGCCGGTGTTACGTCATGCCTACCGGAGGGGAGGGAGGGGGCAGACCCTAAGGCTCTCACTTTAACGTTATCCTTGTCGTTTTTTTTTTTCCATTACTGCTTTCAAAATTTCACTGGCTTGAAATCGTGGTCGTAATCGTCGTTCAGGGACCTTGGTTACTTTTTTCTTCTGTTTATATTTCTTTGCTTGTCGCTTGCCTAGGCTACGCGGCGACTAATTTTCTTGCTACTTAAGTCGGGCCGAGGCGCCAACTAAAAGGAAACCTTTTTGTAGTTAGATGTGGTATGCACAAACCGATAAAGAGAACGAATAATTGTCTGCGTTAAAAAACGATAAGTAAGCGCGATTATAGGCAACGCGACGACAATGTGTGGTCTCTATTTAAGGATAGTGTATGTGCGCTAACGTTACGAAATATGCTAGTGTGCCTCCTTTGGTATGGTTGATTGCATAGCTCTTCTCGTTCCCGCATCCTCCCTCCCCCCGAACCCCACACCTTGTTCCACTCAAGTAATACCTTCATCCGAGGGCGTTTTGGGCAGTTTTCAACAAACGAGTCACTGTGCCGGATAACTAGTTGACCCATCTATTGTGATACACAACGGGGGAACTGCCGAGATGAAGCCAGTTGAGTGACAAAAAAAAAAGAAATATATGTTTCAGACATATCATCAAGCAGTGAAGCTCTGGAAAATTCTGCTGTATACCGACAAAGTGAACAAGGAACAACCCAGTTGTTTTCTATTGCTTCTTGATCCTTTAATACACGGCAGCTGAGTTAAACACCTCATCTTTGTCCAATAACGTGCACCCGCTTTCGTCTCAGACTATGCGGACTTGGAGGAGGGCCTGGCCTTGCGCAAGCTGGAGCTGGATGACGAGGACAGGAACTCCAAAGGTGAGCCCGAATTTTGCGTCCACGGTTTGACGCTGTGACTGACGCAAGAAACGGGATCTTTAGTGCCATACACTGCATAGGCCATATAGCGGTGTGGGAGTCGTACAGTTATCATTATGATCGCTGTTATGAGCAAGCACACGCCCCCGCATGCGAGACAATCATTCAGAGCTCTTGCGAAAGAGGACGTTCGTGAATAGGCGACGTGATCTCTCCCGGGTTGGAACAACTTCAATGGCCGAGAAACTATCAAGCAAGGATGTAAAATTTGCAAAGTCACAACGTCTAATATAGCGAGAAACTGGACTAGTTCACGCTCGTTCATATTTTGATGCGCTGAGCGTCATCGACGGTTGTGGTTTTTAGTAGTGCCAAGGGTATTATTTATTTATCTTTATTATTTATTTGAATACATTCAGGGTCCGTAGGGCATTACAGAAGGGAATGAGAACATCAGGCACTACACAAAAGGGGCGGGCGATTATCCTAAGTTTGGAATACGAATCCAATGTTATACGCCGACTATTCGTATTCGTGTTCAAACGTGAGCTATTCGGTAATTTCAGATATTTGGAAGTAACAAAATATTTCGCACAGACTAACTTTTAAATTCTTGTTACTGTACTCTGTCTGCTAGACACAGCATCGCAAATTATCAAAAGTGAAACAGCGACGACAAAGATTCCGTAGGAATGCAAACACGAAGCGGATAACGCAAGCTTTTTTTTTTGTGTTGCGCGTCGGAAGCCTGCATTACAGCCTGCGAGTTTTGCTCGCAGTCTGTCATTTAGTGGTTTAGGCATTCTATTTATGTTACATTTTTATCTTTCACTCTACGACCAGTCATGTGTGCCTAAGCTTGTTGTCTTCCTTCTTTTACAATTCACGATGGGCGAAGGGTTTCGTTAGTACTCTCCCAATCTTCCTTCCCCGTGTTATGAATTAAAGTTGGGCGTCTGGCGGACTCGCGACGTTCTCCTTACGTCGCGCTTAGAAGATAGGCGCGTTAAACGAAGGATAGCGCGCATCCTGTAGTTTCCTGCAAAATTTGCTAGAGGGAATTCTGGCAATGTAAATCGTTCACATTTCATAGCAATTATGAGTAAGTACATGGATTGCATGGTCTCATCTTCGGAGCTGTGACTTAGTATGTTCTTGTGGGGTAATTTGTTGCGATTACGCTTTCCAAATTTCCAGGCATAGTTTCCTAAACGCAGTGAGAGGAAAAAGTTTCCACGCGTGCGCGTAGTAATTGCGAATAGTTGCATCTACGAAGCAATATTTTGTTTGGACATCACATATAACCATGAGAATCCACAAGTGCGAAGTCTTGCGCAAATCCCTGCAATGCTCCTCATACCCAATCTGCGTAAACCATCATACTTATGCAGCCTCCCGTAGGACGCACTAGCCCCGGAGCTCCCTGAAGTAATGTTTCATAGCACATGCTATGGCGTGTCCCGTGCTTATTTTTTTTCTTTTGAAATGAAGCGAAGCGGCGCCTTCCTGCTTAAAGGGACACGCATGACCTAAACGGAAGCCGTGCACAGTGCTTCAGACCAGTTACAACTACCAGAAAGCAGGTGTCCCCGCGCATTTGCTAAATTTGGCGAGACTCGGAGTGAAGTAGCGATACGGGGTCGGCAGGCGTGGAAGGACGTCGCGCTGCAGCCTCCCCCCTCTGTATAGCTGCACTGCGTCCCGCTCGTCGTTAGCAGCGGCGCGTGGGCGAGCTCGTCGGACACGTTCCGCTGGCAGCGACGGCCGATTAACACAGCGTTCATGATCCCTCCCTGCCCACATACGCGCACGCTCTCTCTCTCTCTCTCTCTCTCTCTCTTTCGAGCTGTTGAGTCCGCGTTTGGTTTAGTCGCGTACCACACGTTTACTGTGGGTATCTCTGCTCGCGGGACGGGCATGTGTCTGTCTGAGAGGTGTCCCTGTCATGAAATACGCGCATGCGGCTATTTGTCTTGCCGACCTGTCAACTGCTGGTTAAGTTCCAGGATGAGAATAGAAGGCCCTTTCGCGGCACCGCTGGTGGCACCCAAGACAAGCGACGTGCTTCGCGCAAACCGCGACTCTATGGCGCCACCGCTCCACGATGACTGCACGGGGAGTTTGTACACGGGATATTCCTGGGAGAAGAAGATGAATGCTCGTGACGAACCAGAAGGCGCGAAACTGTGAGCAGACTTGGGTCAAAGGCCAAGCTAAGCTTCCCCCAAGCTTTTATTGCGTAAACCGCAAACGATAATACGTACATGGACGGGCTACAACTCTCTTACGAAAAGGCGGGATATAACGGGTCGAGAGTTCTGTTTCGTTATAATCGGATTGCTGCGCAGAGGGCGAGGTAGAAAAGCTTGGGCTACCACCATTTCTCGCTTTTGTGAAGCGTGCTTCTCCCCATTAATGGTAACTTCTAGGAGAAGCCGACCCTTAGCTTTGTTTGTGATAACCATCATCGTTCGTTCGATAACCCGTTTAAATATTAGTGCGATAGCAAGTATACGGACACTGCAGGCACATCTCGGCCGTCTTCGTCGCTGTCGGCGTCGTCGTGATACTCTGTATAAATTACAAGGGTTATAAGATCGTTGCCGCGCCGTATGCTGTATGGGCGAGTGAAAGCGTGCGAGGGCGAGCTGACAATGGCGGCTCGACCTGGCGAGCCCAAGGGAGGAAAGCGAGGAGGAAGCGCGCCGTCTTTCGTCGCGCGCAAAGCACCGTGGGGGGGGGGGGGGGGCGTTCTACTCCGGCGGCTACTCATCAAAAAACGCTAGTCGTCAAAAGCATCGCTGATCAATGCAGCAAGTTTAAACCAATTACGTTGCCTCTAAGCAATCACTGATTCGGGACCGTACTGGGCAGAAAAAAAATATAGTACCGTTTTCACAATGATGAAGTAACTATTATCTGTTTAAAAAAAACGTAATTGTACTTCGCACTCGATCCAAGGGTCGAGGTAAATTACTACAGATATCCGAAATTCCGATGAACAAATGCGGTAGGACAGGACAGAACACAACTCAATCAAAGTTGGATCTGTTAGACAGAGATTGCGTGCCAACCTAATTAGCAAACTGGAAACGATATAATAAGTTTTCTTGCTTTTTTAATTACTTGCTGCCACCGTCACGTTGCGATTCATTTCGCAAAACACGATATGCTCAAGCGCAGTAAATTCGCTGAAACACAGAAAACAAAAACAGGCTTTTCTGCTTATTTTGGATATACTCGGAACAAGAAAAGGCTAGTACAGACATCGCTTTCTTAAATAAATGTAGGCGAAATTCGCCGAACCAAAAAATAATATAAATAAAGAGTGCCTGCTTAGAATTTACAGCGGAAAAGCCGAAGAGAGCCAAGGATGCGCAATAGTAGGAGTGTTAATTATACGTGCCCTAGAAGGCAAGAGGCAGACACGAAAAAAAAAAAACATAGTCTACTTTCTTTACTTATAATTATCCGAGCAACAAAGTTGGTACTCGAGAGAATCAAATCTTGCCGATGTCTTTCTATTAATAAAATAAAAATAAAGTACGCTGCTTTTACAGGCATTTCGCATTTTATTCTCTCTTTACTTGGCCAGGTAATGCAAGGGCCATCGATTTGCACGTGTAGCTTTGTGCTTCTGCGTCCTTCTTTTTTCCCTCTGCCTCTACGTTTTTTCAATTCTCCACTCATTACCGAGTTGGTAGCGTCGCTTCACCCTGGGGTCCATTTCTTTAATTAGGAAAGAGGCCTGGCTCGCGGACCTCCCTGAGTAAACGAGAGACGAAGCGCAATGGGGCGCAGAAAGCCAAAGCGGTGGAATAGAAAAATAAATGAATAAATAAATAAATAAATAAATAAATAAATAAATAAATAAATAAATAAATAAATAAAGTGACCGGAACCGGATGTTTTCAGCAGCGTATTGGTCCGCGATCCGTGAGAACAAGGCAGCGGCAGCCTTGGTGAGGCCTGCTGAAGGTGGCGCGGCGTCGGCTAATGGAGAGCGTGGGATTCAGAAAGTTGTTATCGCGCTGTATGAGGTACTGTGACGACTGGACGCGGGCCCCTTCGCTCGTATATCGTTGGAACAACCGTGATTGGGAATTTGTTGCATTTGCGATAAAACAGCGCGACGAATCCGGCCCTCGTTGACTGCGTTGACAGACTATCGCGCACGACTGCACCGATTTAACAGGCGGTGTAGGCGGCCTGCGCGGCGATTAGAAGCAGTCCTCGAGTATAAACAGAGCGGGATAATCAAATCTCGAAAGCGTCTGCTTTCTCATTAAATTTTGCTTTTAATGTATATAAAAAGATTCTGCGTGCTCGTGCGAGGCCTCCAGCATGTGGGCCAAATCGTGTTGCCTAGGCGTGTTCACATTGCGCGAGACTTTGTATTATATATCCAGTTACCTTTTTAGTTTCTCCTCACTCCTTTCGAAAGTTGGGGAGTTGAGGAATTAAATTTTCTCTCGGCTAACACCTACGAGGACGTGACCTACTTTCGTAGAGCCAGGAGGTCCATTTGCATTAAAACTGTATCGAGTGATCGAGTGCCGCTATTCTATCTGACGCATTCTAACGAAACGCTTCCCACCTGTATGGTTGCGTGAGTGGCAATAAATAAATAAATAAATAAATAAATAAATAAATAAATAAATAAATAAATAAATGGTGAGACTCGTGACGGTTACTTGAGCCTTATCGTTTTCTCTCTCTTACTACATTGCACTTTTCTAAAGGGAAGGAACTCTATTCATAAGAAACAAAGGGTGCTTCCCTACTTCACTAGCCACCTAATGAGATGAGCAGCCTGATCGTTTGCATCTTTTAGGAACGCAGCCTTTAGGAGTAAAACGTTCTGTCCACGGGGCAGTGGATTTTTGATTGTGCTACTTTGTTTTGATTCCATTGGTCTTGTCTTTCTTATCGTACGTATTAGGGGTAAACTCCTCCTCTGAATAACTCGGCATATTAGCTATTTGTTTTGATGTTCGATGGGATACTTTGTTTTGCCGTTCATCACTTCATCCTTAGTCTCCAATCTGTTTTGTTTGCGCTCTAGGTAAAGATGCAATCGCACCGACTCGCTCAGCTACCTACGCTTCTTCAATTCACCACTTTTGCGACATTGCCCAGCCCGTATGACTAATGGCAGATTTTTAATATATGCTAAACGAATGTTGTCCAAGTTAGCCGAGGGTTGCAACTATTGCGGTGGGGACAGAGTGTAAAAAAAGAGAAGAAAGAAATGCATAAGAATTTAAAGATTACGCACGCGTT